>NC_138031.1:37006585-37409739 GCF_964106645.2 Podarcis pityusensis | reverse complement strand
GGAATGAACAGAATTTGAGAAAGTTATTTCAAAGACTGAAAAATATGAACTATCTAAGATATATAAATTGCTGTTGAAATATGAAAGCTAAAATGAGCAAGTGAAAGAATAAATAGTAAAATGAGAACAAGATGTTGGATGTAATATTTCCAAGAGAGTCTGGGAAAAACTCTGAAATAAAGCCCTTAGGTTCTCATTATATATTAAGGTGTTGTCCAGCTGGTAGCTAACTCCAGTAACAATCAATAGAATAAAATGTACTCTTCAAAAACATGTTGGAGGTGTAGGAAACAACCAGGAGGCTAGCATTGTATGTGTTGGAAATGTAGTACAGTAGTGGTTCTGAAATCCACCCCCCCCCCATGGACCACTTGAAAATTGCTGATGGTCTTAAAGAACCACTTAATGATTTCTCTGCCTTTTGTTGCAGTTGTAATCCACTGTGCTAGATGCTGTTTGTTTTGTATTGTATTTTTATTGCTTCTTTTATTTTGCATCCTGTATTTTATTGAATTACAATGTGTAATCCATAGAATTCAAACTGTAATACAGTAAAATACAAGATGCAAAATAAAAGAAGCAATAAAAACACAATTAAAAATAATACTAATATTTGACGCCACATGCCATGAAACATGAGAATGACGCTCATGGACCACTGGTGGTCCACAGTTTGGGAACCCCTGCTGTATAGTGCACAAATACCGGTATTGTGGGAAAGCTACAAATTTAATATTTAACATATTGGGATACCAATTAGCACTTCCCCCATTATTATTATTATTACTATCATTATCATCAATACAGAACATCTAAATTTGACTTTGCATTTGATAGTTGCCATATGAGTTTTGCTCATACAGGAATAGAGGTCCCCAGTTGAATTAAACATTAGCCAAATGGTTTGATAAACTTTGGGATTTTGCTCTAAGGTCAAAATCAAATAGATTATATTTTTATTTTTAATCCAAGGAAATAGGACAGGGGCACAACAATTTTATTGCAAAATGGAGTCCATTTTTGAAATACTTTAAGAAGAACTTATGCTTCCTTAAAACACAGCATAGTTTTGATTTTCATTTTTTTTTTGTTCTTTCTACTCTTAATTCTTTATTACATTAATTGCCACAAAAATATGATACAGTATAATCAAGCAGCTTAAGAAGTTATGCTAGGTTAATTTTAATACTTAGAAATCTGTTTGATATTTTCTGTATTTTTTGTTTTATTTACAAAATTTTATCTTCTGGATGATAACCTTTATGTAAATAATACTGAATAAAAACATTAAAGTTATAAACAATAAACATTTTAATTTAATTTATTTGTACAAATAGATTTTTTTTTCTCTTTTTAGAGCAACAGACAGATATTCCCTTTAACAAACCAAAAATGAATTCATAGTTTATCATGAATGCCTCCCTAAGGCTTTCAGAACTACAAAAACTGACAACCTATTTCATTGACTCATAGTTTTGCTTTTCTCATAGTTCTGGACAGATATTTTGATGGATACAAGTATTCTGAGGAACCTGCCTTAGGCCTGACAGTGGGATTAGTTGATCACTGTCTGCTCACGGCATCCATGTTTTGGTGCATTATTCATTTCATGTCTGCACACACACAAGTAGGACCTTTATATTAAAACCGCTACACACAGCAGAAGCTCCTTTCTAAAGTTTCACTGGCAACTCCAAGAAATGCCTATTAATAGATATGAAGAAATCATAAATTAATGGGAAGGCTTTCCATCCTCTGCTGCTAATTCAGGTAAGACAGAGATGGTTTTCTTGATCATGCAAATTGATCTATCCTCTAGGACTAAGTCAAGCTGACAATGACAATCCAATGATGGGTGTTTTCAACTATGTCATGCTCAGAGTGGGCTCAGTGAGGTTAATTGGGTTGTGTTAGGATTAAGTTAAATCCATTTGTTTCAATGGATCTAGTCTGACTTAATCAAATACCACCCAGTGCCTATCACCAGCTTCTGGTCCTCAGAATTATACCGCCCCTGAATATGCTTTAGTAGTAGTCACTGATAACACTGTTTAGTGTCCTCTGCTTGTAACTGCAGGCATGTGTCAATGAGGTTTACTGGCTTCATGGACCTGGTGCTTGTTGACTATGGAAAAATTGTGGTTTAACTCAAGTGGTGCAGTTCATCTGACTGTGGCATGGGAAACTAGGTGCCCAACAACACTAGCACCTGCATAACAGGCATAAGAATTCTGGGAAAATATTTTAAAGAAAAACACAACATTGGTCAAACCTCCTTAGAAGAAAGCTACAAACTCTTTGCAGGTTCCAATAAAGCATCTATTTGCCAATAACACTTTGGTCACAGGTTCAAGATATGACATTAAAAAAATTGTAGTATTTAATTATTTAATAGAATCCTTAATAAGATGTGATTTACGTGTTACATTAAATGTTACAATGTATGTTAGGACACTATGTCTGCTCCTGAATAAAATTAAATTCTGACAAAATAAAGGAGCTTGTAGACAAAAGTTCCTTTAATATTTATGAATAAGGTCTTCAGGAAGAAACTTGTGACATTAAGATATACTATTAGTGCTAAGTTTTCTAAAATCCCAAAGCTATGATGAAGCCAAGGAAATGGCTAATATAAAAACATGACATATACTCTGCATGTGTTGTTGCATTTAAACATATTGCAATAGTGCAATCTGTCCATCTCAGCAACACACTATTTCATCTAAACAACTAAGTGGACATAACCCAGAGCAGAGAGCTTTACACTAAATGCAATTATAAGGAAGGAACAAACACCACCAGCACTTTGGAATGACTCATCCAAAGATTGCCCTGCATATGAAAGGCAAATTTTAAACCAGTGAAGTAAGAAAGATGTTAAAGAGGTAATTCTTAATTCAGAGATGAATATTAAAAAAAAAAAAAAGGGCACACACTGTACTGAACCCATCCTCTCCCCCCTTCTTTTTGACATGAAAAGTAGTTTCATTTTTTTTTTGTGAGCCAACAACTCTAAAGACATACATAGCCTACCAAACTGTGGCTAGCATTGTGTCATTTTCAGCTATTTTAAGTGCTGGAACATTAAAAATTCAAAAACAAAGAGAAGAAAGCATTTTATTGGCACTGAACTCAATTTAAAACACATGAAGGTAAAAACGGAGAGATGAGATTGTATTAAGGAAGAGCTACTGACAGCCATCAGTGGTCCCAAGCAAACAGAGTGTTTAAAATGCAATAAGAGCTCCCGGAGTGTATTTCAATTCTTACAATAAACCATTGTGAAGGTGTAATCATAATCTAATTGCATACCATGTTAAGAAAATATAGGGTTTGTTGAACTATTGTAAGCAAGGTTGGCCATAATTACTTGCAAATATGTTTTGTCAGGTAATTGCTTTTTAAGTGGACTTCATCTTTTGAAATCAAGACATAAACTACTACTAAATTAGCCAGGCTACTGTGAACAGAGCTTCTTCTAAAAATATACATATTTTTAAAATAATAAATTATCATAAATGATATTATCTATAGATGAAATAAAAAATGTGTTAAAACAGATATTTCATCAGTGAGGTATAATAAATAAATGTTAACTTTCAGTTGTATTCAATTGGGCAAGGGCTTTTGATTCAGTGGAGAAGATGTTTTTGCAGATTCCACCTGTGGTGCCCAGGACTCACAAGAAAATCTGGCAGATTGGAAAACCCTCTAGAAAGAGATTTTTGAGGCCATGGAGGGAGAGGTATTGCAAAAAAATAAAAAAATAAAAATCACCATTAGGGGACACCTCTACTGGCACAAAAGCCCTAGAACAACGAAGTGGATTTCACTACTAGTGAGCTATCCACAAGCTGTTACAGAAGGCAGAGGCATTCCAAGGATATTGTATTTACTGTTGGAATTCTTGGAAAGGTCAGTGTATGGCATCTCACAATAAAGAATGGACGTCTTCTTATTTAGTGGCTCTGTCCTATAGACTGGATCCCTGAATGCATTAGGCTTTTATGATTGGATACCACTAGAGGTAGGAGGAGAAACAATTCACAGCATACCATGCATGGCATGCCACTGATTTTGAGACACATGTTGCAGTTTTTTAAAGAATGATGGGGTATTGGTGGTTGGTGCTGGGAGTAAGGTCGCTCACTTGCATTGTTTTGGGCAAATGGCATCTCAAATCCTAGCCAAATGTACAAGCAGGGAACGAAGGCAACAGCATACTTGAGATATTTACCCAAGAATCTAGTATTCAGAAGTACAACTGCAACTGCAACAGAATGCTACAACACACGAGTGCTTCCATTCAGTGTTCCAGTCAGAAGACTTCACATGAAACATATTTCCACGCACTTTCTTTTGGAAGGTGCTTTTCCATGCTGTAATTTACATCACCCACTTACAATAGTATATCCAACTATATACTTGCAAGTATAAACAGTTTACAAGCACTGACTTATGAAAGTCAAATTTCTTCCCAGCAGGCCCAAAATGACTTGTATGAAATTATTAGAGTGTTGTACTGCATCCAACTCTTCTGGTTCAAAACCCTGACTCTCTGGCCAATAAACAAAACTATACTGTTGTATTAACTGGATAAATATGAGATCGTAACAGCGTTGTGCTAAAAAAAATATGGGCTAACTTCAGCTTTCAACTAGATGGCTGCAGTTTTCAGCATAGACTGACTGTCACACTGAAAAGCATTAAAAATGAGCCCTTTCCGCATCAAAGTCAGGGGACGCCATGAAAGAAAGTGAAGACAATGAGAGTATGCTGTAAAAAGCAACACACATTTAACTGAAGTTTCTTCACTAATGGTATTTTACCTTCCGCATATTTACCTCAGTTTGGTGAGAACACAGCACAAGTTAATCTGACAGCATTCTCCTGAATGAATCACCCAGGATTATTCCCAGAAACACAGATACACTGCAGAATGGTACAGTAATTCAATGGGTTTCATGTTTTGTTTTGTTTTTTAACAATTTGTGATGTGCTGTGAGCAAACCGTGTCACAGGCTTGTTTCAGTTTTTCCTGCTGGGGATTATACACAAGCAGAGTACAGACCAGAAGTTTTCATCACAGAGAAATAAACAAGGTTAGCAATGGGATGTGACATCCCCCTTTCCTTGCTCCTGTATATGTAAACAAAATTTCTATTTTTACACTTGGTATATAAAAAAGAAAAAGCCAAATAATAATTGGTTCATTAATTGGCAAAGGCTACATTCCTTAGTCAGAAGTAAGCATCATTAGGCAAAACTAGAACACATTCCTAGAGTCCAGGACTGGTCAAACATCAACAAAAACTTTACAGTGGTACCTCGGGTTACATACACTTCAGGTTACAGACTCCGCTAACCCAGAAATATTACCTCGGGTTAAGAATTTTGCTTTGGGATGAGAACAGAAATCGTGCAGCAGCGGCACAGCAGCAGCAGGAGGCCCCATTAGCTAAAGTGGTGCTTCAGGTTAAGAACAGACCTCCAGAACGAATTAAGTACTTAACCTGAGGTGTTTCAATTATGTGTTAAGTTACTGTGTGAGAGGAAGCAGTGTGGAAAGCATGCTAGTTCCTCCACCACCCTGTACGTTCTAGTTGCCCTCTGACTTGCATAATTCCTGACAAAGTTCTTTCTGGATCTAGTTCTTACTTTTCTGAACTGTCTGCTGACATTCCCCTGCATCCCCTGACACCCATTTCCCTGGCCCCAGTATCAAATCTCACTCTCAAGAAACATAGAGCGTCAAGATACAACAAATTAAATTACAGACATGTTAGGACTATTTCTTAATTTGTACCTGTAATTTGTTTCATCAAGACCCAAATCTACCTGTTTCCCTAATGGAAAGTACATGTTGCTCACTAAGGCCCAATATCCTAAGCAGGCCTTGAATCAATTTCTTAGGCAGGGTGCTATACAGCTACAACCAGGTCTTAAGGGTCTTCCAGTGGAGCTAGCTTGCTATGTTCCCTGTAGTCCTTGCAGCATCTTCTGCTATGTGCACAGAAATAAAGACTTTAAATTCATACCTACCACCTGGTACTATGGACCTCCTGGTGCTATGTAAGATATTTATTCAGTAAGTAAAACTATTTTTAATCAATTGATATATCATATCCATTTAAGAGCAAGGTAGATAAATTCCATCTGAAACACAGTGTCATAACAAAACAAAAGTACAGATAAAACCCATGAATAACATCAACAATCTTAAAACACCAGAGTGTCTAACAACTACAAACCATGCTGAACTATTACAAATCTCTAAAGACTTAAGGAAAACAATCAGATCTTACACTATACTGAAATAAAGACAGGGTTGGCCTACCTGCCTAATTAACAGCCAAGGCAAGCAGAGATAACTTTTTCTCCACATTTCACCCGACTGCAATTAAATGTTCAATGAATTTTTAAAAAAACTACTGTACTTTCACAGTTAACATATACAGGAGTGTCTGATCCAAGTAAATGTTTTTCTCCGGCCTGTGTTGATGTTGTGCTGCTCATGAGCAAGTTTCAGAGACAGTGTGCCAACCCTGTATTAGGGTCAGCCTTGAAGATTGGAACCTAAGCATCCTAATGAGATTTCTACTACCTCATAGTATGCAAGCGTTTTACTGTTTGCAGCAAGTGATATCACTTGTTGATTCCTCGAATATCTGAAGGAAGATCTAATCGTGAGGTAAATCCAGTTGACTTTCTGGGGTGCTAAGAACAGAACCGGGGTAAAGATGATAAAGGCTACAGGGATGTCACAAATTCCTTTGACTTCTGCCCTGTTCAGTCTACTCAAGGACAAGCTACACTTTACATGAAACATTGTGATTGGATTCTCTGACTTCTTTTCCCAAACTGAGCTGTTGGAAGCTGCCAATCTTTTTGGAGTGGGGCCAAGTTTCCCTTTTTCAAAGGGCAACTGCTGTTTGCCTGATGGGGTATTCCCTTCATGAGGCAAACCACAGTGGGCAATATGAGTAAAAACAATTGAGAGGAGGAGGGCAACTTCAGCACCACCATTGCAAACTAGTTGGCAGCCCCTCTCCCAATAATAGCTTCATTTCAATTTTAAATAATGTTCAGGAAACCACAGTACTCTATTGATTTTCAATGTAATATGTAGTTTAACACTTAGGCCATGGGTAGGCAAACCAAGGCCCGGGGGCTGGATCTGGCCCAACTGCCTTCTAAATCCGGCCTGGTTTGGGAATCAGTGTGTTTTTATATGAGTAGAATGTGTGCTTTTATTTAAAATGCACCTCTGGGTTATTTGTGGGGCATAGGAATTCGTTCATATGTTTTTTTCAAAATATAGTCCGGCCCCCCACAAGGTCTGAGGGACAGTGGACCAGCCCCCTGCTGAAAAAGTTTGCTGACCCCTGATTAGGCTTTATGCTTTCTGGTTAGAATGTCACTTTTCACACTGTTATAATGCTTAGTACCCTTGTGGTATAAAACGAACATTAAATCATCACAGAAAGAGCAGCTACCTCTAGATGTTTGAAACTTTAGGGAGAAACAAGAAAGTGGAGTAATTCAAGCATTCTGCTTCCTAATACAAACCAGAACTTCCAGATCTCCTCCCATGCAAGAGGCTTGCACTATCTTCACATTTGTAGGCATCTCAGTTGAGAGTGCACATTGGTTCTAGAACCTTGTGCATTTTTATTCAAAGTCATCCTCACTTTGTGCAATCCTAGGTAAAATATCAGCCTTAGATTTAGGCCAAGTCAGGTCCCATTCAATCATATGCATTCCTATTTATTGATTTGTGAATCAAGACTGTAGAAACCACATTACTAAAGGAGAGTTGGCCTCAGCTAAAATTTTCACTGGCTTAGAAAATAAAGCTAGTTTTGCGATAGCTATAAATTTTTGCTGAGCAAATGCTATGAAAAAATACATCCTGGCATTCTCTGGTCACTTTATAATGAAAATGAAGGTACTATACATAATACTGGAAGCAACCCAGTGGTTGGCTGCATCTTTAAGCAATATATATATATATATATATATATGTGTGTGTGTGTGTGTGTGTGTGTGTGTACACACACACACACACACACATATATATATATATATATATATATATACACACACAGTATTTTTGCATGTTTGACCTGTAAAGATGTAGCTAAGTAGAGTCAGTGAATCCACTCACTCTGATATACACACATGATATACAATTAAAATCTCTATTCACATTCCTACAAGGCTATCACTCAAGAGAAAAGCCTTTTTGACAACATTCACTGAAGCGTACCAACTAACTGCTAAATGAGAACTTAAACAGTAACAGTTTTGTTATCAGCAGGAAGAGATTTTATCAACATTGGGTTCAGATTCTTCTTTTTTTAAGTATCAAATGTAGAGGACCTTTTATTAAAATTAAGATTGCACCATAAAGCTTGTGTCTTTCACAGGAGCAATATCTATGTGTAAAAAACATCTAACAGAAATAAATTAACCTCTTACTTTTAGAACCATAACTACGAGGGAGTTTGCAGGAGTAGGGTGAACATATAAAGTTTTTCTAATTAGATCTTGATCATATTGCTATGTACAATAATAGTTTTTTCTAATTTAAAGGAAGATTTTGGCTGTAAAATATTAAGTGAATATAAAATCAGTGAAGCACTCCAAATAAATAATCACTGGCAGACTATATACTTGCTGCTATTATTTTAATATATATATTCATGCATTTTAATATATGATACTCTCTAAATAGTGTTATTCTCGGAATACAGATAATACCACACCCATAACTTACAGTTCCTGCTTAACAACTAATCAAAGAATGCCTACCCTTTAATGCCTTTAATATACTTTATGGGGGGGGGACCTATAAAAAGCAGAGTCGGGGAAACATAGTCCTGTTGATGTGCTGCTGGTGCATGCATCTTGAAGCAGTTAACCATGGATTACAATTCAGTAGAAGTTAAGTTCAGAAATGGAAATATTTGCCTTTGTACCTATCATGGTCAGTGACTGAGGAGGAGAACAGATGCATTCTGACTATTAACAGTCATGACAAATTGCCTTGCTAATGAATGTTACACACTGGAAATGCCACAACTGATTAAACTACAATTTCGCACTACCAGATAGCGAGAGATACTTGGGAACCCCAGCAGTGGACAACTCTAATGTTCTTCCAACAGGCCTTCAGGGCACAGTGCGGTACTTAGAAAAACACACTGTGAATTCCACACAGATATATTCTAAAAGACTGGGCAGACACACAAGTTCTGCAAGACATTAAATGTAACAGCTTATGTCCAAAACTGTTGAGCCACATGAAATGAATATAATTTAACCATTTTGGTATCATTTAAATTATACGCTGCCTTAAAGAATATTTCTTTTGGAGTTTTGCTACTCCTCTCCCTCCAAAACATTTCTTGCGCTTTGCATTTCACATAAAATCTTTCTTTTGTCAGTTTCTTTGTTGGTGCAAAATTGGCAGCAGTTCAAATTCAAAGTACTCCTATTCATTTACTGACCATTAAACCAATGTCATTCTAGTTCACATCAGCCAGGGAGCTAAGCTCTAAAAAACATAAAAGACTTGCTTCACCACTGACGAATAATGTGTACATTTTTACAGAGCTTAAACCTTAATGCTTTGCCTAAAACTAACAATACAGTATATCTTATCATTCCTTTTTCACAAGCAAGCAGCTGCTGAAACGCTTGCCACTTCAAAATATCAATTGCTTGCCAGAGTTGTCCTCAACACACCCTGTCAAACTCATGTATATTGTGCAATGAAAATGCTGCAGCACTGAAAGCTAGAAATTGTGTCAAAGTAAGAGGATGATGTGCAAAGAACAATGTATGACAACCGTAGAGACCACGAACAATAGGAACGGGGCCAGACACTACATATATCACAACTGTGCCTGCACACATTTTATTGTCTGTATTATATATTTAAACCATGACAAATGAACTGTTGTGTGCTGTGTACGGCACAAATAAAACTCCTTCAGTTAGTCAGGCTTTTCTCATTTCTCTTGATGATAGAAACACAGTTGAATCACTCTGCTCTCTGAACATTTGTTTCCAAATCAAAACAGGAGGGGAGAAATGCAAGGTTATCAAAATGAGTAACAGAAAACATGAGACAATAGCACATGATATGAAAATGAGATTTGTTCAGTTGCTTCTCTCCAAGGAGACATAACCAGGGTTACCTTAAAGAATGTTAGGCTATGGAACACAGAGGAAAAAATATTGCTATGCCCATAAATTACAGTATACCTAATTTCAATGCAGATAAGTGCTGGCCTATTGATTTGCATGTTTCCTTGGCAAAATGGAAATCCCATGTGAATCCTCTTTGTCTGGAGAAAGTATATTTTATAAAGCCTTTATGAATACAGTAATCCCTGCCTTTTAAAAGGGAATACAGTATGTGAGTAACAAATAGGCCATGGACATACAGCACAGAGCACTAAGCTAAAACTTAAATAAGTTTACTGCACAAACAGATGCAAGAAACTCATCCACACCCTACTCATGTGTGCATGGCCACACACACAAATTAACGTCACTACATTTTAACTATGATTACTGTCAGCCAGTCTTCAAGACTGTGTATTCATTTATTTTTTTACTTATTTAATACTTTTACTAGGTGCCCTTCAAAATTCGGTATTTCCCCCGACAGCTGGCAACTTTTGAAACAATTTAAAACCATATAAAATGTAAACAGCACCATGATAACATTTCATATCTTTCTAAGTGATTGGATTTCTGTCCCTATAATACAGCCACCCAAAAGACTAAAAACAGGGACTACTGCCTATTAAAACCCTTCATTAAAAGCAATCCTAAACAAAAATGTTTTCAGAGGCCACCTAAGCACTCTCAGGGAGGAGGCTGCTTGTACATCTTCGGCAAGGGGGTTCCATAGCTATAGGGCAACGGTAGAAAAGCCCCTGTCCCTCATCCCACCAGCCTGATCTCTTATCCTATGATCTTCAACTAAGCCACCTAAAAACTAAGCATTACTGCTAAGCAGCATATCTAGTTAATTGTACAACGCCAGACCAGTCTTCACATACTGCACAGCTTGCTAAAATGGGCAAGGGTGGGGGCAGGGAACATAGCAGTAAAAGATTACCTACAACACTAACATATGTCCACAGTACAACAGGCGAGTCAAAAGCTTTGATACACAAGAAGCTATGAGTGTCATTAACTCACATACAGTTAACTAAAATGAATAGATATGCTTTTAAGGTGTTAATAAATATTTTGGATAGAAAATAGGTATTTTAGGTGCTTAGGGTGATGACCTTTGCTGTGTTTATTAGTGGGACAATGATGCATTATTAACACACAGCAGCTGTACCTGAACTGCTGCCACAAACATAATAGCCTTTTATAGCCATCAGGGGAGTGAGAGAGGAGGCCTTTATTAACCACTAGACATGATTAGCACATTATGCAAACTTCAGTAGGCAAATTATCTGTTATTGAAATATAGTGTTGGTTATAACCAATTATCAACATTCTTTTTAAAAAAGAACCCACAAACATCCCAGTCCAAAATGAAAAAATGGTTTCACTACTGGTCAGTTAGTTATGGGTTGGAAATTTCTAAAAAGCTTTATATTCCAACCCCTTCACTTAAGCAATCCACTAGAACATCTACAGCTTCAGCACAGAATCTAACGCCACATTTAAGACTTCCACTTCATGAATATTAATCTCTAGAATATAAAACTAAACATAAAAATGAAACATTTCCAACATAATTAACTGACCTGGTTAACGAGCAAGGAACCTGATGTTTCTAAAACACATTTCCATTAAGGATACAAGTAGGTCTTGAAAGATTAGTGCTGCAATAAATTTTGAAGAGTTAACTTGAAAAATAACAGCATAATATACTTCAAAAAAAGCTTAATTTTGGGGAAGATTATCCCATTATCCTTGGCAACTGAATAGAGCATTGAGAGTCCATTATGAGCAGTCTTTTATGCCCTAGCAGAAAGTCATTAACATAAAATAAATCATTAACTATGATGCTAAGCTCTACTATCTGTAGGTTTCTATGACTAATTTTAATTACTGCATTTGCCAAATGTAAAATGTACCTTTGTTGAAAGTTTTTCTTGCCATTTTATATTTACTCCCCCCCCCTTTTTTTTAGCATGCTACTTGAGGCTGATATGCACAATGTGTATCAGCTTAATTTTATTCTTTGCCAAAGGGATTTTGTAACATTGGAAGCCTCTTCCATGGAAAGCAAGTCTTGTAAACAACAAAAACTGGACTGATCCAGAAATAAATTGACAAGCTTTACAATACATGTATCTTTGGGGGGGGGGGGGGGAGAAATACAACACATTAAACATTTATTGTCAGATGTAAGGATGGCCTTGCCCAAAGTGGAAGAATTATAGCCCATTCAAAAAATTTGATTGCATTCGCAAAGGGTGGCGGCGATGGAATATAATACTGAAGTATCACAATGCTAGAACTTGAAAGAAGGAGAACTATAGTGTCATTTATTATGTTCACAGCTGAAAACCACAGAACTGGTAGTTTATTTTCCACTATTAAATGAGCAAGGGATGTGGATTTTTAGGAAAACATCTTCAGTAGTTATAACATCATATACCCACGGGGTGAGAAGACATACAGATATAAAGATTTGTTTTCTTGTGGAGATGGGCAGAAGATAGACTGTTCAGTTTCTGGAGGAATATTAGTGTGTGAGTGTTGTTGGGATTCTTCCAAAGCATAGGCAAGTAACTACTTATTACTTATGTTCTTAACCCAGAGAGGATTGCTCAGTATAGATCAGGAGTAATCAACATGATGCCCTCCGTATACATCTCTTGGACTACATCTCTTATCATCCTTGGCCATTGGCCATGATGGCTAGAGCTGATGAGAGCTATAGTCCAATATCATCTGTACGGCATTATGTTGGCTACCCCACACAGATTAACTATGCCTTAACTGTTAAGAGACCCTGAGTATGAAATCTTTAAGCTTACAAAGTGAAACTAACTAGTGAATGAGAGGACACTCTAATGGATGAGAACACGCAGGATACCACTCAGCCTAACCACAATATATAACACAGAAACCTGTAAAATGATAGTTCTTTTCTCCCTTTATGTATGTTTTATAACGATAAATCAAATTCTACATGGATTAGACAAAGTGATCCTCCTCTGTGTGTGTGTAGCCTGCTCCAAAGGAATATCCAAGAACATGGAGCCTTCCTCTGAGCAGCTACTGAGCACAAGGATTTGCTTTGAGTACCAGAAATAAGCTGAACTCACAGTCCTTTCACAAAAAATCCATTCCTGGTTATTCAAATCTTTTTTTCACTTCAGCAGTCTAATTTGGAGAAGGATCATTTTGGTGTATTGCTCTTGTTTAGCAATTAGGGGGCAGAAATCCTTCCATTCTATTGCAAATCACCCAAAGTTCTACCAGTAGACGATGATCCCACTGTATCTTCTGACCCTCACTGCCCTAGATGACACACCAATGGATTACCTCAGCACTGACCACAGCAGAAAAAAGAAATGAAATTCATGTTCTTATACCAAATCCCTTTCCCCATCTAATGACAGCAGGGACATCAACTTCTCTTCGAGCACAGCAGGAAGACTAGTGTCCAAAATAATCAAGTAGGCATGCTAGATATGGATAGCGTCCTATGCTCCTCTATTGTGGAAAACAGTGAGAAAGTGAGCACAAGTAGAGAGAAAGCTGGAATGAGTGAGGGGAAGCCTTTGATCCTTAGCACAGACAGACCCACCATATGCAGGATGCCTATACCCTGGTATTGCTGTTTCCACACAAACAGTGTATCCCTCTTTCGATAGTATCAGTTTCAATAAGGAAAAGAAGAAGGACTCTACCATTTGCCCATTACATGCACAATGGAGGCATTCCGTCCGAATGTTGAGAAACCCATTACATGAACTACAGTATGCACTGGCAGTGGCGGAGAGCAGGCGGGGGTGGGTCCTGGGGGCAGGACACGTCACCTGTGGGGGGCGGGGCACCCAGTACGGACAGGGGGAGCAGCTGCGATGGCACCCTGGGGGTCGTGCTGTCGGGGGCGGGGCGCTCCCCCCCACTCCTCTTCCTCCACCACTGTGCACTGGCCCACCTTGGACACAAGTTACACATACAGTAAATCCCTGTATGTTGCCAGTACCTTATATACCTTTGAAAACAATGCTGAATTGGATATAAGTGACTTCAACAAATTAAGTATACAAATAGTACACAGGTTTTTTTGGTTGTTCTTGTTTTGCCTGTCCTATTTCCCTCCTACCATTTGTGCCCCAGACAGCTTGGGGTTGTGTGGAGTGAGGCATTTTCTAGGAGGTTAGGTTTAGCTGAGGAAATACATAGCTTAGAGACAGGATAAGAATACTAGGGAGAAGATAGGAAAACAGAGAAACCTTCCAGTGATGTGGGCTTCTTTTTTGAAGAATTGGATCCCCCCTCCCCCACCCGATGCCTCAGAAAAGAATCCGTTTGCACACGAATTTTTTCCGATGCTCTTGATAGTTATCTAATTTAGCATGTTTATTGTAGTTCTAGTTAGTCAACGAAGTTAAAAGCTTCCAAGCCTGCCCAATATGGTATTAGATGTTGACAGAATTACTAATGAATTTAAGAAATGGAAAATTTCCCATGGAAAATAAAAGTACTAGAAAATTATCTGGCTCACATCACTGAAACCTTTACACAAGGCTCACTGCAGGAAAAGTTAATGCCAGTGTAAGCTGCCTGTGGCCCTCCAGATGTTGTTAGATGACAACTCCCTTCATCCCTGATTACACCACCTGGGGCTGATAGACATTAGAGCAGGGGTCAGCAACCTTTTTCAACCATGGGCCAGTCGACTGTCCCTCAGACCATGTGGTGGGCAGAATATATTGGGGGGCGATGAACAAATTCCTATGCCCCACAAATAACCCAGAGATGCATTTTAAATAAAAGGACACATTCTACTCATGTAAAAACATGCTGATTCCCGGACCGTGCGGATTGAGAAGGCAATTGGGCCGCATTCGGCCCATGGGCCTTAGGTTGCCTACCCCTGCATTAGAGTCCAATGGTATCTGGACCAGTTGCCAATCCATAGCTTATGCAGCTTTGAGGGATAAGATAGGAAGGGAGGACAGAAGTGCTGGGCAATGTCAAAGCAGAGGGCTAAGAAGGAGGTTTAAAGTCAGGATGTGGTGGCTGAGAGATGGAAGACTATTAACTGAAAAGCAGAGAATGTTGGGCAAAGGAGACAGAGGCTGTGTAAGCATCACACATTTAAAGCACATGACTTACCCAAAGAATCATTGGAATTATAGGTTGTTAAGGGTACTGGGCACTGTAGCTCTGTGAAGGGTAAACTACAGCTCCCAGTGGTTTAAATGTATGGTGTGTACAGTCCTGAGAAAGGCCTATGTACTGAATAAACAAGGTGGCAGTACTGAGGGGCGAAACTGATACAGGACTTCTCATGACAAGTTGCTGTTGTATTCAGTGGCATTACGGTCTATGGGACAAGCCAGCCAAAGAAGTGATAGGGACAGGAATGACTGATACTTTTGTTCACTTATTCCAAAGATTGCCTATCCTGCTGTTCTGTCAAAAGGCTTTCAGATTAATTCATGCTACGTAGTTAAACTGCTGACCAAAAAATTCAATACAATATGAACAACAACCAGTTGTACCTTAGCACAACCACCAAATGTAAAAGGCCTGAGCAAATAAAACTGTCTTCACTCGATGATAAAACAAAAAACAAACAAACCAATGAATACTAGCACAAAGAAGCTGCCCTGGAGATACTGTTCCATAATTGAGTCACCACCACAGAAAAGGCCTTTCAACAGAAAAGGCCAGACCATCCACCTTACCTTCAAAGGCTGGGGACTCAGAGAACAAAGCCAGTCCCAAACATTTTGCTGTCTGAGACAGAACAGGATATGGTATGCTTCAAAGGTGAAAAGTACCCACAGCCACTTATTTTGGCAAGCACCTCGCCCCCCTCTTTAAAAATAATAATATATAATAATAATAAATTAAATAATTTGCTGCCCTTTCGTGACAGCCAAAATCAGATGCCTGAGGCAGCTTAATTTCACTATGCCTAATGGCAGGGCCAATTCTGTGGGCAAAGGAACTCCAAGGAGAATTTCACCATTCAGGCAGTCCATGAGGAAGAAGGCAGTCCTTCAGTACCATCATGCCAAGTTGTTTGTTTAATGGCAGTAACTAATTTGTACTCAGAAATAGACCAGGAGACAATGTAGTTATTTAAACACTAGTGAGATGTATTACACACAGCCAATAGCTACAATATATATGTATAGTGTGTGCATCAATTTAAACAAAATTGGCTAATCATTGGCTATTGGTTTCTACTGTAAAGGTAATCCAACATGTTTCATACACAAATATGAATATGCAAGCTATTCAGAATCATCTCAAGACTGGTGACCCAACAACCAACAAAATCAAATGGTTGGACAAGAGGTTGGAGCACAGCAATTATACAAAAACAAACTTCACTTGGTTTATACACTAAAGTAGATTTGAAGAAAGTAACTATATATCTATATATATAGCTATATATTTGCATATATATACACAAAAGAACATGAAAGGACTACATACAAACAGGCATTTAAAATGCAAGTACAAAAGATGTCTCTTCAGCCCGGATCATTTATCCACTTTACGCTGAACATTGCAGCACAGACAACAAGCTGAACAGAATTTTTTGTCTAATCTGTTGCCAAACTGGAATGTACTTTTCATTGCAGAGTATATTACAAGGTTGCCATTTTCAAGCCCAATGTTGTAGGGGGAAAATGTTACCACCAGAAAAATCTCATTTGGGGTTAAGCGAATTCCTTGTCTCGCTGTCTATAATTAACTGTTTACTGGCACTTGCATTGAGAACCTCATTTACTGATCAGCTTATAACAGGTTTCTTAATGAATAACAATTCCTTAATGAAAACATCCACACAGAGCAAGCATCACTTTTGTAAAAAAATAATAATGTCAGAAATTGCCACCGTTATATGTTTTGACACAAAGAGCATGGATAGAAGAGAATGGACGCCCACTTTCTATTAAAAGTTTGTGAAACCCTGATTGAAAGGGGAAAGCTTGTGCTAGGAGTATTCAGTATGTGCTATTGTGTCAGCCTTGGATATAGAGTTTCAGGAATTCTGGTCTCTCACCTAATGCAAGTATTCAGACTCTAATCCTAAACAGACATGCCTCTGAGCAGAGTCTATTGGAATCAATGGCATTTCATTTACTAGGTTTGTATCCTTGGTAGGGAGCCTAAATATATTTTATTATGTTATATTTTTATTAGGTTATATTATTATCAAAACCTCTGTGGTTTGTTTGTTAAAAAAAGTAACTGTGAAAATAGCTCTGTGCTATCTAATACTTTTTGGTATCAGAGGACACAAGTCTTTCAAGATCAGGACCTAAGAGCTGAAAATCTCAAACTGTGACAGGTCAAGCTGCACAATATATCCTGATTTCCCCACACCAGGGTTTGGGAATCCTGTGAGACTCCGGATGTTGCTGGACTACAATTCGCATAATTCCTGACCACAGTCTGGCTGGAGCTAATGGGAACTGGAGTTCAACAGCATCTGAAGGGCCTCATCCATGTCCTAGTTCAACATGGTCAACATAGCAAATATTTCAGCTGCATAAGAATTGCAATGAATGGGAATCTAGAGCTCCTGCTGAATCCATTCATGAGAATATGTTTTGTGCAGGCCTTTCCCAAGAGAGGACTGGCAGAAGTCACTGTTTATAGGTAAAGTGATGGTCTGAGCCACTCATTATTACACACATATTAGAGACTCTAACTCACTATGTCAGGGGTGGCCAACTCCCAAGAGACTGTAATCTACTCACAGAGTTAAAAACTGGCAGTGATCTACCCCCTTTTTGGGGGTTCAGGTCAAAGTTGTTCAGCTTTTTAGGGGAACAAAAGTTGTTGAGCTTCTTTGGAATACTGCAATCTAATTTGTCCACGATAAGTAGTGGCCATTAACTGGTACCATAAAATGTATCAAAGCTTATTAAAAACATCAACACAACAAATCAGTAATACAAGCACAGTTTCTCTCTCTTTAAGAGTAAAAATGGAGTAAAAATGTTCTGCGAGCACCCAAAACTACCCTTTCAAGAAAACAATAAAGAACAAAATTTATTCAACACCCAATTGATTCCACACAGATGTTGAAATTTCTCGAAATATTAGCTACGTAAGCACTTTAGAGTTTTCCTGAGGGACTCTCCTAGAATTCAATGGGGAGTAGGAGTTTGACTACCAGGCATCAGAAACAAAGCATGCTTGTGAAAGAGATACACTTTTGGGACATTTTATAAAGAGCTCAATTTTAGTTTTGGTTTGGCATGATAAAGATACAATAGTAAAATAAACACTATAAACATTTCCCAAGGGGTAGTTGTTTTGCACTGTGTTGTAGATTGCAACATAGATATCAAAGAGTCTTATAGCTCCTTAAAGACTAACAAGAATCTTTGTTGTAAATACTATGGTTTTCTGACTATGGAGTCACAAAGAAGTTTTAAAATACTACTTGCCCACAAATAAGTTTTATGTACTCATTTCCTTATGTTGCATTGCTCCCTTCCCCCATTTTGTTTAGTCTAGGTTTTTCTCTCTCTCTATCTAATCAGCTTGTATTTTTCCACTGCATTGACAAGTATAAAGAAGTAAACAGCAAATGAGCCATGGGCATATATATATTTACCAGTAAATCTCAGGGGGTGGGAGAAAATCCGTACATAATTTTGCAATGCTAGCTACTGGGAGCCATAAAGGCCATTATGCCCCTCCTGTTGTTGGCATAAGTCAGCATCTCTGTTATTACCAGTGTCAAAACAAAATCATATTAAAGCAGATACTTAAACAGTTCAGCTGTGCTCAAAATAACAGCAACTTTACAAAAATTATAAGCAACTGTCTACTCACAGTACTTAAGAAATCAGTATATGTAAGGAGTAAATACTGGGTTTTATGGATATCTTCAAACTAAAGGCATGACATCTCTAAACAGCAGAAGGCTAGTGGGTTATTTTACTGCTGTGCTCATGCCCTGTGCATATAACAACAGAATTGTTTCCAGGGAAATTTAAGTTATGAGGATCTAGGCTTCCATCCCTAAACAGCTCTCCTGGAAGTTTCAGAGGTAAACCATATTACCTCAAGTCTAAATCTGCCTGCCCAGCCTATGAGCTTCACTATGTTATTTCAGAGGCTGACCTATATACAGCAGCATACCATCCATTCTCTCTGTTTGTACAAGAGATACCTCACACAGTTGCCATAACCAACATTGTTTGCATTGTTCTTTCACTTTTCTCCCTCTGAGGTTTTGATGGGAAAGAAACATGATCCAATACAATACGTACAAAGCACACTATGCAGAAAGGCAAAACATGGCAATGGCCAACTAAAATGTTTCGGGACATTATTTTTAAGTTTATAAAGACCTCAGTCATCTTTTGAAACAAAGACAGCCAACAGAAAAATCAGCAGAGCAGAAAGATCTATGCTATTGTATGTTATTTAAAACATGGCCAAGGGTGATTCGTTTTAACTTGCGCCACAAACGTATGTGGATACGGCCAACTCTTATACTACACATGAACTATGACATTGTATGTCAGAAGACCTGCACCCGAGGATCACTGATTGATTGCCAATCATTTCAAACAAGTTTAAGACTGTGATCCACTCTACTGGCTTAAAAGGGATCACTCTGAAGTAAATGCAGTTATAGTACAGTTTATACAAAGCAAACAAGTTTGCCCTGCAATGTCGAATCAGCTTGAAAGTTCAGAGGAAACTGTGAACACAGGCATGTCTGCTATTAGTGTTCTAGGTTATAGGGCTTCCCATTGCATCTGTACTCATAAAATCTGCTGAAGATGATGCAGCATTTAGGGGGGAAATTATCCAACAGCTGTTCATAAAAATGTTCTTTGTACCCAAGAACAACAGCACACATAAAGTTAAGGCTTTATAACAACGTTAATCAGCCTGGATAGATGGGGCTGAGGGACTGGAGGAAAATGAGATGTTCAGTCAACACATGCCTCATAGGGGCCCAGCCAGCAAAGCTACTCTAAGTCCATTTTCTATAATCAATGGTCATTGGCAGGGCTGTTTGACAGAGATATACATTGCTTGAAGAATGTTGTTTTACAAGAAACATTCCTGGTATGTCATTCCTAAGCTTAGAAAAAGAAAAAGAAAGAAAGAAAGAAAGAAAGAAAGAAGAACAGAGCAGTCTTACAACTGAGCATTTCTGAAATCCATTATCAGTCCTGACTAAGTTAAATAGAGTGCCTCATTTTCACAGTCAAAAGAAGTTTGCTTCTTTATGCTTGGACTTAACCAGGTTTTTTCGGGGGGGGGGGGGGTGGCAAATAAAAAACTGACTAGGAACATAGGGCAAACAGAGAAGGGGGGAAGCTTTCTAAATTAATTTATTCAATCAGAAATGATAGCCACCCAAAATGATTTAAAGCACTTAATTGGAAAATGATTTAATATATTAACGTAATTCCTGATTTTCCAAAGCATTTAACTTTTAAATTAAATCTGGCTCACCATCTTGAGTATGATGAGCGAAATATGTATTCAAGTCATTACCTTCTTTTTGAAGCTTTAAATCACTGATAGATTTAATAACCGTTCGTCCAGTTTTCATTGCCAAATGGCTCTTCAGGCACTTTGGCGCTTATGTCATTAATTCTACCCAATGCTTCTTTACTTTTCAGCATGGCAGGCTTACAATTCACAATAAAAGATAATCGAGATTATATTTTATAGTAGCAAGTCACAGAGTGAAAGTAGTTCTATAATCATCATTGCTCAATACTTAAGAAGCCTCAGCACATAAACAGCCTGGCACATATACAGGGTTCATTCCTGCTATCCAAACTTCAGTCTTTTCTTTCTTTCTTTATAAAAGAGGTAACTTTTTCAAAGGAAGGGTTTTACTTGATTGTAACAATTAAAAGTCCAAGTGCTGCAGCCCAGATGATCACTGTACACAAATCTACCTAATGAATTTCTGCCATCAAGCTCCAAGTTTAAGATGTTAGGACACTCTTAAGTCTTGTCCTCATCAGGGTTCCTCAAATAATGAATGACAGATGATATCATACAGGAAATATTTCCTGAAAAGTGAATGGGTCTTTATCATAGTGCAACAGTTTGTGTTCTTAAAACAAACAGAAGTCTGTATTTACAGCACTATGTCTAGGTGCAATTTGCCTTAGACAAACACTTGAAATAGCTCCTAAACACAAACACACCGGTGACAACAGACAAAAACCCCAGGGCTTATGCCCACACTCCACTTTCGAACATAAAGTGAACACACTCCCCTTTTGTAAAAGGGCATCCTTAATGCCTTCTCTGTTGCAAATCAAACCAAGCACAGAATCACCAACAAGCAAGGAATAGCCAGGTGCTGCTTAGTCAGATGAGGAGTTTATATGGCACATGCACAAAAAGATCTGGTGCTGCCTGCAAAAGCTCCAGCCTTCCAGACTATGCGCTTAAACAAAAGCTTAACAGGCACCCAGGTTTAAACAAATCTTACTACCAATGCTTGCTCGCAGTTCTGTTTCTCTCCCCTCCTGGGGGAGTGTTTTGGAAAGCTTGCACTTCCTGATTATTTCCTATGGCCAGCACTGCCCATTCTACAACAGAGGAGGGTGGGGGGAGTTGCACATCTTGCATAGTAGTATTAGCAGCTGGCTGAAGCCAGGGAGAAAAAAAGAATGTGGAAAATAAGGAATCAGTGGCCCTGAAGTTCTGGGGCAGAAGCCTTAAGCGTTAAAGATTGTAGCACAAAACCAGACAGGAGAAGACGACGCCCCGGACTGCAACCCTATGCACACATACTTGGAATAAGTCCCGCGAAACTCTTGAGCAGTACACTCCACTCTCTTTCTGCCCTGCCCAGGGCTTTGCAAATTCCGCCTCGTCTTTCCTACTTAGGAGAAAACTTGTTCTGATGGCGCTGAATCAAGTTATAAAGGGTATGGGTGCAGTTTGATTCTGGGCTTCCTTCTATTCGATACTAAACTTGCCACGCTTCTGCAATTTGGAACCCCCCCCCCAGTCCCCCACCCACCCACCCCAACCCTGTCCAGCCTGCGATCTGACCACGCTTTGTCCTTCGAGTCTCCCTCCCCTAAAGTAACACCCAAAAGAGGGGTGAATTTAAATCTCCCGCATGAGCATCCCAAGCGGGGGGGGGGGGGGCACTTGAAAAAAGACTCTGCGCTTAGGCAGGGCTGCAGTCCCGGGACTACGTTGGATTCTCCATAAACTGCCATGGGACTTACTCACGAGTAAGGGCTGCGAGTCTGAGGCGGCTTTCTCTCTCCCTCCCCCTCCCTCCCTCGGCCAATTCATGGATTTGCATTTTGAAGGCGCCCAGGCCACCCCACACAACAGGCCGAGAGGGGCTTCGCAAAAGCGCCCAGTTGCCTCCCCCGCCGTCGCGCACAACACAAACATTGCACAACGGCAAGGCAAGCAGACACACACACACACACACACACACAGGGCGCTGGTGGTGCCTTTGGCTCCAGCCTGCAACCTGCCCCGCTCCAAGTCTCGCTCAAGCTGCCCAGCCATCTGCCAACCAAGCCAAACTCCCTTCGAGGAAAGAAGAGGGTGGGGTGGGGGTAGCCAGGGCCCCCCCTCACGCCGAATCACCTTGTTGCAGTAGTAGGGGTCCAGGCAAGGAGAAGGTCCCAGGCAAGGGGTCTCCGGAGCGGCGGCGGACTGCGAGGGCGGCGGCGGCTGCTGAGGCGGCGGCTGAGGCGGCGGCGAGTAAAACCGTACGTCCATCGCACTAAAACATCAAGCAAACTCCTCGTCTTCCCGCTTCGTGTCGGCTTTCAGGCAAAACAAAACAAAACGAGAGAGCGAGAGAGAAAGCGGGGGGCGGGGAAACCCCTGAAAACTGAGGTGCCTGAGGAGAAGCAGGAGGGGGGTGGGAAAGAAACACCTTCCCCGCCTCACATCCGTTTGCGGTTTGTAAAAGAGAAGAAGGGCTGGTGGGAGGGAAGAGAAACTCTTCCGAAAAGCACCGGTCTTGCCGGGCGCGGCGACGGCTACCTGAGGCAAAAGCCGCCTCCTCTCTCTCTCTCTCTCACGGCCGGGCAGGTAACTTCGAGGAGTTCCGTTGTCCCCACACGCGCCGCTCGCCGAAGCAGCCCAGGACCGCGCTGCGCCTGAGGAGAGTTGGCGCCCTCGCCTCTCCCTGCCCAGCCCGCGCCCTCTCGCTCGCTCTCTCCGCTCTCTTTTCAGCGGCTTTATTTCGGAGGTCTTTATTTCCCCGCCTCGAGAGGAGTCAAGGGAGAGAGCCCGGGGGGGGGGAAGCACCAGCCCCCGCTAGCTACCGTCGAGCCGCTGGGTTTCGGACTGAGGCGGACCCCCGGCTCCGGCAGGGCTGCCCCGCGTCGCTGGCGGCAGGGCGGAGAGGAGGCAGCCGGCGTGCGCCTCGGCCGCTTCGCTGCGAGTGTGCTCCACACAAAGGAGCTCGCGAATCCAGAGCCATTTGCTGCTTTCGCCGCGGAGCGCGCGCGGAGCGCAGACAGGGGGCGCTGTGGCGCCCGCCAGCCGGGCCTCCCTTGCCAACTCTCCTGCTGCACTTCTGCCCTTACCCGGGCTAGTTACTATGGCATCTCCGCGCTTCTGTGGGAAGAAGGAAGGGGAAACGAGGCAAAAGGGGGGGGGGGAGACAGGAGACGATTAAAAGAAGAGAGAAAATGTGGGTGGGTGGGTGCCAGGACTTTAAGATAGTTTGAGCAAGGCTGAGCCCCCATTTCCTGCCTGTCCCCAGTAGTTTAGCTTTGCTCTTGGACCGTTGGAAGCAATGTGGAAGAGAGGGGAGAGCCTCTGAGCATGTGCAGAGTTGAACTTCTTCAAGGCAGCTCTAGCCTGCAGCTTAGAAGTGTAGAATTGCAGAGCTGAAAGGGACCTCCAGGACCAGTGAGTCCAAGCCCCTGCAATGCAGGAATATGCAGCTGTCACATACAGGGAGCGAACTTGAAACCTTGGCATTATCAGCACCATGCTCGGACCAACAGATCTAGCTGGGCTTGCAGTCAGCTGCAAGTTCAGGGCCATGCCTCGCTAGGGAGCTGGTGATGTGAAATTGTCTGAGATCCTGAACGGGTCATGGTGAGTGCAAGGTAGAAACGGACTAGGTGGTCCGGTGGTCCAACATTGTATAAGGAAGCTTCCTATGTCCAGAATGCAAGATTAATGCTTCAAAGCATTTTGCACAAAAAGCTGCCTTATGTCAAGGCAGACCATTCATTAGCCCATCTTTCTTAATATTGTCAACACTGACTTGCACTGGCTGTCCTGGGTTTCAGGCAGGGAGTGTCTTCCATCTCTGCCTGGAGATACTGAGATTGAAGGCGAGAGCTTTTGCATGCAAAGCAGACGCTCTACCACTGAAATGAGCCATTTTGAAATTAATAGCTAAGATGAAGATTGAGAAAAAGCAATTCAAAGCTTCGCTGGCATGGCCTACTGCACACCACAAATAGATTTTGAATGCTCACAGAGCAGTAAGACAATATGGGGAACTTCCCCATGCGCTTGGGAACTCCTAAGTCATGTGACATCTTTCCCTCAGCCATTTGGGTCTCAGTTGTCCAGCACATAAAATGGGAATAATGACTTCAGCCACCCGGATGCAGTGGTAGTGGCAGGACTGGAGAATGTACAATTTTAGATGACGTATACATCTTGCAAACATAGCCTTTTTGTTATGATTATTTAGGACAATGAAACTGGAAAGTGGCATAAGAAAGTAAAGCAAAGCTTTGAAAAGTAGTGTGCATGTGGGGTGGGGACAACAGCAGAGGCCAAAAAAAGAAGAACATACAAAACATTATTTTTACTATTGAATTAATTGCATTTGTATCCCACCTTTTTCTCTAGGGTGCTCAAGGGTGTTTATGGTTCTCCCCCTTATTTAATCGCCACAGCAAACCTGTTCTAGTTTTGTTGTCATGCAAATTTGGCCAGTTAGCTTTGTTTAATTCAAGGATTGGTACAACTATGTGGTTCAGGTGTAGTCAAAATTCATAAAACTAATTTATAAAAGTAATTAAATTCATTTAACACAAAAGACAACTGAATGTACATTAATTCATAGGATTTGATAATAATCATTTAGCTTAAGTGATCTATAAAAGCTTTTATTTTAGTATATATAGTGAAACTTTATTTTTTTTTTCATTTTCCTGCCTTTACGAATTATAATTTTAGTGCTCTAGATACATAAATAAGTACAGCATGTGCAGGGCTATCACAAAGGATGGTCCTGGTCCTATAATTTTTGAAATCAGGTAGAAAAATCCCTACATGTAGAAAATTTGTCAGCCTTTGTCAAGCTGATTGTAAGGTTGAGTTCCTTGCAAGCTTGGGCAAAACAGTTGATGAGTCTCTGCCCCTATAATCATACATACAAAAACCACATGTTCACAGCGGCAGATTTACATGTATGCGTAGTGTGAGTGGGATTAGAGCCCTGTACGGCAGAGCCCACTCCTAGTTATCAGGATACAGTATGTGGTTAACTGAGAGGATGCCTCTGAAACACAGTTACAATGAATCACCATTGTTGAATTGTAGTATTTTAGTTTGTTGCATTGTTTCCACTCTTCATTTATGCTGCTTTTTGATTAAAGTCAGTAGAGTCTGGTCCGTTAGGGTAACTAAGGCCCATCTCTGCCCAGTAAAATGTCAAGCATTTTTTTTGTTTTTCTCCAGAATCTCAAAGTTCTACTCTTTTCTGTCCCACACATCCTTCCACAATCCATTTGAATGCAAAGAGACTTGGGGAGACATTTCTGTCAATCTCCCATTCCATTTGCCTCAATCCTTAGCATTGTGTACAACTCTGTCAAGGTGGTTTCCTGAACCCAGATGTATTTACATGGACGTAAATCCCATTGATTTAAATGGAAATGGAGTTACTTCCAAGTAAGTGTGCTTAAGTTTGAGGCCTAAGCTGGCTTTGCTCCAAATGCTTTCTTTAAAACAGCAGAAGCTGTGGCATTTCAGAATGTTTAACTCTCTTCTGCACATACCATATCTTCTTAATCAAACAACCCACCCATTTTGAATCACCTTTGAGATAAAGTCTGACTCCATACTGTTCTCTTTGCACATGCTGTCTCTCTTGAAATAGAAAGCTCAAGGTCAAGTTGTCAAGCACAGATAGAGGTGGTTAAATTGAAAATGAAATCAGGAAACCCTAAATGAACTTAGCAGGTTTTCTTACTGACAACCCACCAAGATGATTACTGTTTGTCACTAGTAGCTGCAGAATAAAAAAAAAGCAAAGGATTTGAAATTAAGCAGGTAGCTTGTTGAGCTTTGAAACCATAAGCAGTAAAACAGTTAACAAAACTGAACAACACACGGGAAAGCAAAAAGCTCATAGCTTACAGGAGGGAGATAGACAATGAATTAACTAACAGTGGATCAACACTTCTTTTTTTCTTCAACATTTCAATTCCAGTTGGCTTTCCTATAAACTCAAATGAGATATGTACATCAAGCAGACAGTACCTTCAGCTAGTGGGGATTCTTCAAGCCCTACTTATGCTGCCAAGCTACTACCATCACACCTTCCCTAAGTCCCACCGACCCAAAGTCCCTTCTACATACTACACCAATGGAAGCAGCTCCTATCAGTACAGGTAGCTGAATAACATCTTCATGTCAGAGGCAGCATATCTCTAAATGCAAGCTCTGGAGACCAACAACAGGGCAACAAAGTGTTGGTCTAGATGGAGACAAGTGACTTGCTTAAGACAGCAAACTGAGCACAAAGCGAAAGTACATAACTAAGCTCCAAACTTTAAACCCCACATATCATTTCCCCTTCCAAAAATGACTTTCCCCAGTTTCCCCCTAAAATCTTTATTTTATTCAACTTAAATACTGCTCTTTATATACAAAATGGAAAAATGCCCACTCAACAGATAAAAATAAAGCATGACAGTATATCCAATATACAGAAGACGAATGCTATAAAACAACATAATCCAGAAGCAGCAGAATCTCCAGTGCAATATTAATTCACTGAATTGCCCACTAGGACCTGTGGGAATTGGTTTCCCATTTACCCCTGTGGCCCTCCTAAAAAAGAAAATTCCAGCTTTTCTTGCTCAGCCTTATAATGTATGAAAAAGAGAACAAGAAAGTGCAAGAAAAATGCAAGCCGAACAAGCATGTGGGAGTTAGGAGGATCCTTTCCCTTAAACAGCTGACTTGCTACACACAATGCACACCCACATTAACTCATTAAGTATCTGGATTGGTTTGCATGTAATAATCCATAATGAAAGATGTATGCTACTAGTTCAATGGGTCTGGGCGAATTATTTTGGTAGTTTATCTGCAACTCTATATTTCAAAGAAGTCTCTGAACGATCTACAAAAACATCACAAATAAATACAAAAAATATAAAATCCACATTTTAAAGTGTAACAATTAGATAATATAGATAACCTTTAAAGTCCCATATGGCCTAGGACCCTCATACCCATGGGACCGCCTCTCCTGGTATGCCCCACGGAGGACCTTGAATTCTGCAAATAACAACATCCTAAAGATTCTGGGCCCCAGGGAGATCAGACTGGCCTCGACCTGCCTTGGTGGAATGCTCTCTCACAAGAGACTAGGGCCCTGCGGGATTTGACATCTTTCCGCAGGGCCTGCAAGACAGAGCTGTTCCGCCAGGCCTTTGGTCAGGGTTCAGTCTGACTCATTTTCTCCTTTTATAAGAACAAGCATGAAAGAGGTTCCCAGCCCACTCACAGGTGCTTATAATATCAGTGGAATCAGTTGGTAACCGCCTTCAATTTTAACCTGAAGATGGCCACTTGTCCAGTTTTAATTTTAATTTTAATTTGTTTGAATTAATTGTGGGATGTATCTTAATTTATTGATCACTTGTTTTTATGCATTGTCTTGTATGATGTTAGCTGCTCTGAGCCTGGCTTTGGCCGGGGAGGGTGGGATATTTATAAAATTTATTTATTTATTTATTATTATTATTATTATTATTATTATTATTATTATCCCAGAATAGAATAGAATAGAGATAAACTAAAACAGCCAATCTAGCAGATCCAAAATACAGAAATACAACAGAGGCAACCAACCCAACCTACCAAGTATACAATCATGTATTTATCAGTGTCCTTTAAGGTAAATGGAGCAATGCCCTCACCAACTTCAGTCTGCCCTGTGCCAGCCCCCACTTGCCTGCTTTTCTACTTACAACCAGTTCCGGGGGTGTCCCTGTCTGTCAGTTTCCTCCTTAGTCTGTTTTGTTCTTCTTTAACTCTCCAAAGAGGAATATAGTAGCCAAAGTAGAATTGGCTCTGGCTCCACCTACTGTTGGTCTCACTGACTTCCACCCTACCAGTCCCAATGGGCGCAAGCCCCCATTGGCAGCAATACACTCACTTTGGCTCCCCAACTCAAGCTCAAGCTCAGTGGTGGTGCAAAATTGCACACTCCCTGGAGCTCACTGCTGTCACTAGGGAGCAACCACAGTAACCCCCACCTCTATTCTACTCTTGTCTGCAATGTAGATTCACATCTGTATCCCTGTTGGTTGTGTGCACAGGACTCTATGCGGAGACCTCTCTTTCTGGGGTTGGGTTTATTGGCCAAGGTGTTATAGCTTTATCTGAAATCATTTCTAGCTGTAATTATTTTAAAACCATTTTTAAGAAATAGATTCTGGGCAACTAAAATTTGTTTGCACCAATAGCATTGTGAACATATCTATTCAGCCCCACTCCCTTGCCTCCAAAGACATTTGTGGGTGGTGTTTTCTGGAAACTGCCAACAGCTAACAAAAGAAGACTTCCTAGCAACATGGGTTGATTGAAGTAGCTAGGAGTACCTTTACAACCTTTGGTTGGTAGGATAGCAATGACCATTCCTGGGGCTGAATAGCTAGATTTCACTCAGCCTGTGGTAGAAATAAGTTTTCACTTGTTGGCAGTGTGCAGTTGGAGTCAGCTAGCAACCATCACTGATATATCCACAATACTAGCAATCCGCTGACATGGATTTTGTTGTACTCATTATGGGTGTGTGTGTGTGTGTTCATGTATTGTAAAATGACTTCAAGATCTTTGGATAGTAAACAGCCTAGGAATAGAAGTAATAAATTAATAAAACTAATTTGTTTCATTTCTCATTTGTTCAATGCACCTTTCTCTAATGGAACATGGCAATCTCAACCATAATTCTCCTTCAGAATGTTTGGGCATCTGTTCTAAGCTCCAGCAGCTCAACAGAGAGGTCTGTCTACTTTTTTAAAAGCGCGTCAAAGATGACCTTGAAAATTGTGATTTCCTGAATCAGCATTTACAGAGCACATCAACAACCTTGACAGCAATAAGGAAATAAATTTTAACAGAATTGAGCTGTACTTGAACAATTTCTCTATGAAGAATTAGGCAGAGACACATCGGCCCTCTTTCTTACAATATACGGTGATGTGTCAGTGATGCATGATCTTTCCATTACTGTTTCACTGAAAAATGTTAAAGCTTGATATGATACTCAATATTCTTATAGAGTACCGCAAATAAATATATTCCAAAGTTCAGTCTATACATTAAGGCTTTTCTTGAAACTGTATCAAAATTTGGGTGGTGGTATCACATATCTTAATGCTTCTTGGGTTAATAATAATAAAACAACAACAATAACAACAAACCCTCCTGGTCCATGGAACCCTAACATGTGAGCTTTATTCCTGTCAAACATGTTTTCTAGGTTTGAATGGGGGTGTCTGTATTTATATGGGAGAAACAGTCATGCAATCCCGTTCTCTTAGAAATTTCATTATCAGGATTAATGCAGGAATATTCAGTATTCATATTAGAATATTCACAATGTTACAGCCATTCAGAAGACCTTCTCCCTCCCACCTCCAGTTCAGATATGTGGACTGGCCTCAGTTCATAAGAATTTAAGAGAAACACAGCTGGATTACACCAAAAGGTCCATCAGTATTCAGCTTCCCACAGTTACCAACCAAATGCTACTGGAAAGGGCAAAAAAAAAAGGGGGGAAAAGAAAGAAAAGTTTCCCCATTTTTGTCCACAGCAACTGTTAATGAGAGACATAGCTCCCATGAATATGAAGTTTCATCATGGCTAACAGACTTCTCTTACATTAATTTATCTAATTCCTATTTGAAGCAATCTAAGCCATTCTGTGAAGAAGCATTTAAGTTTATTTATCCTGATTTACTGTCAATCAATTTCATGGGATGATACCATGATCTGTTACTGTGGTAGAGGAAGAAAAACCTCTGTCTACTTTCTCTACACCAAGCATTTCCTAAATATCTACCACGATCTCTTTTGCTGTGTTTTTTCATAACTAGAGACAAGTCTCTCTTAGTAGAGAGATCTAAATTGTAGTGATGCCCAACTGGCAGATTACAATCTACTTGTGGACTAAGGGATGCTTCATTGGCCTACAAATGATGAGGTCCTTCGACATCCAGATGTTACTGGAGTCCAACTCCCATCAGCAGGGCCAATGACCAGAGATGGTGGAATTGCAGTCTAGCAACATCTGGAGGGCCACAGATTCCCCTCCCTGTCTTGCTTGCTTTGAATGTTCAATTATGTGGGTTAGCAGTTTTTAGAAGTCATCAGCGGCAACAATAAATGAGTCTTAAATCTAGGCCTGCTTTGATGAGGATGTTTGTGATAAACAAACAAACCAGGGGGCTCTCCAAGTACCCTCTTATATATAGAGTGCCCAGTTTAAATAATGTTTTTATCCACTTTTCCAAATCTTTCCCACTTTTCTACTTTTTCAAGATCCCAAATACAAGAATATAGAAAGTCTTGCCTTGTATGCATAGTTTCATCTTCACACAATTTGCTGTGACCAGATCTCCCACCATTTCAAGTGATGCTGTGTACACTGCCTACATTAACAGAAATGGAATATAAATTGCTATACACTGAAAAATTAATATACATTGCAGTGTTTGTGAAAAGAAAAACCAAAGGCCCCAATATGCCACCAATCCATTTCAAGTTCATTTCAAAGCAATTTGAATACCCACGGAAATGCACGAGAGAACTGGTCACCTATGGTATTTTTCATAATAGCACTATGCGCAGGTGTGACTACCTCTGGAAAGCAGTAATTGTAGATGCACCATGTACTGAGCACTATTTATCATTTGATTACTGCAAGATCAGGTGATGACTTATATGTATAAGTGAGTCATTGCATGTACCCACCCTGTTTGAAGATGAATATGTGAACTAGGACAGTGCCAACCTTCTAGACACTTAACTATCAATCTCCTTAAGAAAGGGTCAATGGTGCGTAGACATAATGACAGCACACAATTGTTTCACCCCCCGGAATGATACACTAGGTACTATAAGAACCCAGAAGAGCCAATGGATACAGAAGATCTGTTGACTGTGGCTCTAACATCTTTCTTCCAACCCTTCTGGATGTAAAAAAATTAAACCTGAAGAGATACACTGTGCTGAACCAAATAGCCACTAAGCAAACAGGGATGTTTGGAAGGTGGACTGTTCTTCTATTTGGCAAACTCGCACAACTGGAAAAACCTACACAGTTCAGTTCCTTAGCAGTGGGTCAGGTATACCAGAGCTGAGAATGGACATACTCCAAAGCCAGCAGCAAGTGTGCATGCAAAAGCCCAGAAGTTGCATGGATGTCTTCTGTTGGAGCTTTCTACTTAAAAAACACACACCAAAAAACCCAAGCGTTAAAGGGAATTAAAAGGAAACTGGGCATAAACTAAACTTTCTACTTAAACATTCTTGGCTTGAATCATTTTGACAGGATCCTGTTCACCTTCAAAAGAACAAATTTTCTCCCAAAATATTAAATGGAAAAAAGTATAACAAGGAAGAAGTGAAATGGAAAATTGCTAAAGCCTAAGAACATAGCATACAGAAAGACAGCTTTCCCCCCTGAAAGCTGCGAGATGATATGAAAGAAAGGGAAAAGGTGGAGGGGGGAGCTTTCAGTTTGAGGGTGGAAGAACTGAGGCAAGGCAAAGCAGAACTGAAACAGAATATGAAATAATTGATTTTCTTATGAAAAGATTGAAAAAAGAATTATATGTCGGAGAGAATCTAGAGAGGCAGTTGCAATACCATAAATACCTTTCTATAAACTAGATTTTCCATAAAGTACTTAAACATAATTGGACTGGTCATCTGTTAAGTGAGCTGGATTTTTTCCAGCTCATCTTTACCATGGACCAGGGAGCTGCATATTTCCTTTTCTTTTGCCCTAAAGAGCATACCTTAGTGTTGTGAGGTTTAAATTCATGAGATGCTGTGCTATACTGGGATGGTGGCAGGCCAGGAAGAACTATGGTGCCTCCTGTTTCCCTGTAAACAATTTTGTTTAAAACTTTTTACATTTATGTTTGGGAATATTATTAAAATCAATTACATGTGATCCCCCTGATTTTAAATTAATCAGTTTGAATACCAGTTGTGCTCTAAAGAGTTCAGGAAAACACAAATGTGCAACATAGGAAGTTGCCTTATAATGAGTCAGACAATGGGTACATCTAGTCAGTATTGTCTACACTGGCTGGCAGCAGCTCTTCAGGGTTTTATGCAGCCCTACCTGAAGATGCTGGGGACCTTTTGCATGTGAAGCAGATGCTCTACCACTTAGCTATGGCCCTTGCCCAGTGGGTGATCCAGGATATCCTGATAACAACTCAGAATTCAGAGTTGAGTGAGGCATACAAGAATAACATTAGATGCCTCTTCCTTGTCTAGCTGGATTGTCTCTCCTGTGGAAAGGAACCCAGAGAGAAAGGGATGGGAGAGGCAGGGAAAGACTATGGTCAGATGGCTCTTCCTGCTGGACCACCCCTTTGCAAAGCACAGGCAATCCAAGACCAGATGCCCAGTGGGAAGGACCAGGTGAAGACAAAAGCAAGTGCCTGTTCCTACTCAAGCTGAACTGTCTCCTCTTCCGCCACCTGACATCCATTGCCCTGTGGGAAGGATTCAGAGAGGAAAAAGGGGGAGGCAAGAAAAGACAGGCCTGTGCCCTGGTTCAGATAGGCTGGCATTTGTATTGTTTGAAATTAATGGTTTGAAGTATATCCATCACAGTTTTTATATGTTGTGAGCCACAGTGAGGGCTTTCAGTTGAAAAGCAAGGTCAATAAAACAAAGAACTTTGTCCTGCAAGATAAGCTTGGCGTGAAACTTTGCATTTCCTCCTCCCGCTGTGAGCACTATAAAGCTCTTGTTCCAGGCTAGCTAAAATACTGAACCGGAACACTCCTCAAAGAGGCTGGGAGTATACGGCAACACTTGTTGCAGATTGCATTTCTCCCGCATAAAACCACAATGCTATCAAGCCCTGCTGATAATGGTTAGTCCTTGTCCTTGAGACAAGACCCTGCAAAACTCTCTTCCTTCACCTGCACAGTGTATTTGAACTAATATTCATTTCCTCTTCTGTGCTGGACATTTAGATTACTTTCTACTTTGAATGCTCTGTTCGGAGGACTCCTACCTAATTAGCAGTGCTCAGTGGTATCATTCCTGTTCAAAGAGGAGATACCATTTGAATGCCCTCTTTTCTCAGCACATGCTACACTTTTACCAGATGCAAAGCACAAGAGACTGTAGCAATATCATTTTACACTTCATTGGCATATTCTGCATCTGCTACTGTGACTGAATGTTGTGGCCACAAATCCAATTCCATGTCAGATCAATCTTTAACTTCCAGCAGGATATGCTGCCCAGATACTGAAAGTCATCAGTGTGTTCCACTGTCTCCTCAGATTTGGCAAATCTTCACCCTCCCAGCAGATTCAAATGTCACAATTTCCTTACGTGTGCCATATAGAAAGGCAATTCCCTCCTTTCCCTACCAACTCCCCCTCCCCCTTCACATGCTGCTCAGCCTCCTGCTACCATGACCACTGGGTGAAGACAGATTGCGGGCAGACCCTTAACCTACATTTAAGGCAAAACCCATGCACATTTAAAGCACATTACTTTCCATGAAGAATCCTGTGAATTGTAGTCCCCATGACCTACAATTCCCAGTGCCCTCAACAAACTACACTTCCCATGATCCTTTAGTGGAAGTGATCTGCTTTAAATGTGTGTTGCATAGCCTGCCCTGCTTCTTGACAGCTTCAAGAGGTACATAGCACACATATCTCTCATCATGAATAAGGAACAACCTGCTTGTTTTGGGCTGAGAATGGATGTTTCAGATTGCGCAGTGAGCTTTTTGAGAAGATAAAAGCAATTACTGTAAGTAGATGGTTGGCTAGAGCTTGGAATTTGTCTTAAGACTTGTGATTCCATTTGTTTACATGAGCAGGGAAACAATCTGAAATACAGTGGTACCTCGGGTTAAGAACTTAATTCGTTCTGGAGGTCCGTTCTTAACCTGAAACTGTTCTTAACCTGAGGTACCACTTTAGCTAATGGGGCCTCCCGCTGCCGCCGTGCGATTTCTGTTCTCATCCTGAAGCAAAGTTCTTAACCCGAGGTACTATTTCTGGGTTAGCAGAGTCTAGCACAGAACCTGAAGCATCTGTAACCTGAAGCGTCTGTAACCTGAGGTACCACTGTATTGAAATCAGCAGCAGCCCATGTGATAGTGTGGAACCACCCTCCTGACACTCATGGCCCTGCTGCTGATCTGATCTGGGCTGGGCTGGGCTGGGCAGCAGTGGCAAACTTAGAGCTGTGTGGATGTACTGACAGAGGCATTCTGGCACACTCAGTGGTGCACAACTCTGCCTGTGCCACTGCCCTGCCCAAGCCGATCGCCACACAGGTAAGCTAACAGCATTGCTGGTGTCAAGAGAACAACTCTGCTCCATTCCATAGGCACAAAATACTAAATTTTATGTCTTCAAGAGCCTAAGAATTATATGTATGTCCACTTAAAAGCAGTGCTTTTTTTTCAGGGGGGGGGCACTTACCCTTAAACATTTTGTAAATCTAAGTTTGGCCTCATTGAGGGGCAGTCTTTCAAAAAAACATTTTTTTAAAGAAAAAAGCACTACTTAAAAGTAAATTCTGTGTTGTGCTTGGTGGCGTTTACTCCCAGGAAAATCTGAGCCCAAAAGTACTCTCCTCTCCTGTGGTTTCAAGTAACCTTTAGTGTAAGGTTATGATATATATAATATATAAGGTTATATATTGAAGTTTAGGAATTTTGTGCTTCTGCTACATATAATTATATATGAATTAGAAGTCTTGACATATGGCTTGGTTTTCTATTAAGTATGACTAAATTAGTACACTGAAGAAAGGGTGACCACCCCAAACATAGTCTGCATGCCATTTTTACAATGTATAAAACATGTGGCTTGGAATATGCAGCTTAGTAAAGTCATACTCCGTCTTCATGGCTGAATGGCTTGAAAAGTTGCAAAACTCAGTAAGCGTGAAAATTCTGCCTCATAGTTGGGCAAGGCCAGTTACTTTATCCAATTTGTAGTCTATTTGATTGTGGGGAAGGATGAGCAATTTAGGAATAACAGCTTATACATCAGTCTCCTGAAATTGAGTAGAACTGTTGCAGACTCCTATGCGAAAGCGAAAATTCCCTTGTGTGGAAGACAACTCTGCTGGAGAAGAAATGATGGTAAAAAGAAATGCCAGAATTCTTTAGGATTACAGTTCTTTTTGGCCAGACTTCAGGATTTTAACAAAATAGAAAATGAGCCATGCTACAGATACAAAACAGAAAAACAGGGACCACTGACAGGAACGTTACTCACAGTTCTGGCACAGAATCTTATTTATCTTGTTTTTGTTTAATAGCATTTCTATCTTACTTACTGTTAAATGAAATCTCAAAGTGGTTCACAACAGGAAAAATACAAATGATGACAATTTGGAACAGAGAAACCAAATCACAGATAATAGTAAGGCAGAAGAGTGCAGTGCTACTGCTTAGAGAAAGTCTGAGCAAATAGATAGATTTTCCTTATTTTTATAATGATAATATATTACCTTAAGGTCCCAGGAGGTTACAACAATTAAAACACAATATTCAAAACAGTTTAAAACAACATAAAACCACAGAAATAAGGTAGGTCTTAAAAATAAAATGAACAATTGTAAGCCATTATTTTAAACCATGAACACACTTGAGAGCAATGGCAGAAAGGCAGTATCTAAACGTAGCAAATACATAATAATTCCTAACACTACATAATTCCAAATTCTCTGTTACACTCAAGCCACTGTAGTGTGACAAAACAGAACCCAGAATGAAGCTGTACTAATGAAAGGGTAGGTCTATGAAGATAAGCAACAGCTTGATGGGCACCAGAGACAGGGAACAGGTTAAGCCAGCCTTCTTGCTGGTGCACTCAAATACACCTCTTCATATGGATACAAGTGAATGGTTGCCATTGATTCCTCTGGAGGAAAGTGCAATGAAATATTCATCACAAAGTGACAAGTCCTTATGCATAAAGGAAAATATGCAACAAATATATGGCTTATTTATAGAAGTCTTCTTGTGTTTAAAATACTTCGCACTCGCTGACCATGCATGTAGTTTGATGCGCACATAAAGACAGCCTTTTACAACTTTGAGCAATGCTTCATGTAAAATCGTATGCAAGTGTTTTTCAATAAAATAAAAAATTGGAACCAATTTGTACAAATTCACTTTCCAGTATTAGAACATACATTTGTATGGTGCCAAAAATTTATATTAATATAGCATATTCCTTCTGAGAAACATCAGTCGACTGCACAGCACACAGTATATAATTGTAATTAGTCTCTTCATGCAAAAAATAAAATAAAAATAAATGTTATCCATACCAATCAGATTAACGCTGAGGATATATATATATATATATATATATATATATATATATCCTCCTTTCATAAGTGTGGCCTGGCTTACTTTTTTCAGGGGAAATCCCTTGTGGTTGTATCCATGTAAGGGGAGCAGACTTCTGCTCATATCTGCTTCCCCAAATCAGCTCTGGGAGTTCCCCCAAACATATGAAACAGATTTGGGGGCACTTAGGTGTTGTGGTGTGTGTGGAGGGTGAAGTGTTGTTGTTGTGGGAGTGGAATCCATCCTTGATGTATATTTCACACTTTAATGAACCTAGTGGGAAGAGAGAAAGAGAAAGAAAAAAAATCAAGCTCTCAGGATGAGTGAGACTTCTATTTCGTACAGTTAAGTGTATCCCATTCTATTCATCCGAAGACTTTCAGAGTAGCTTGTGACTTTAGAATAGTTCTAAAAACAAAACATAAAATGAAACACATAAAATATTTGAAAGCATTAGTAAAATCAATTAAAACCACAATCAACTCTGGAAATGGGGGGGGGGGGGTATCTTAAGGATGAGACCAAAAGGCCGGGGCAAATGAATAGTTTTTCATTTGGTGCCAAAAGTACAGTAGGGTTTGTGCCAGCTGAAGATCTCTGGGCAAAATATTTTACGAACAGCTGGGGAGACATAACAAGAAAACACCATTTCCTTGATCACCACCTGCATCAATTCAGACGGTGGGGAGAATCTGGAGAATAGCTAATGAGGATGATTTTAATGCTCATGCAGCCTGGTTGCTTCAGAAGCCTGGTTCCTAAGCCATTTAGGACATTAAAGGGAAGGACCAGCACTTTGAATTTATGAGTCAGTGCTGTTGTGTTAGGCATAGCAGCCACCAGAATGCCCAGCTGCAGTTTTGTGATGTTGAACAAAGCTGTCACGGAGTGGAGAAGTGGGTAGGGGAATGTTATGGTGATGACAGATGGGACAGGAGCAGGACTAGGGTGTGTCAGTTACACAGTGCTCTAGAGGATGCTCAAAACCGAAGCCCACACAGGGCAGCAATGAAAAAACAAAAACAAAGAGGAAGTATGCAAAAATGGGGGTTCAGAGGACAGAATTGTATCATGCCCATGAACTAAAAGCAGCCATGGTAGCTTCAGTGCAGCCAACATAACTCCATCTGGATGGGTTGCGCTTGAAAATGTATTTGACATCAAATGACTAGAATACAGCCAGGAGTTTGGCTAACCTTCTTTCACTCAGATATGCCAACGAGAGGATTTGCTCTGATGATGTCCCTGACATGTTCAACTGGATGGCTTGTTTTTGGTGTTGTACTATCTGATACTATCTGAGTTGATGTTTGCTTCCTCCTTCTATGGTGTGTGACTTTGTTTTAGTCATCTGGAGATACAGGCTTTTTAAAGGCATGTTTTGGTGGCATATCTGTTGTCTTCCTTGTCACAGGATGGTTACGGTGGATGCTTCTGCCTTATGGCAGAGCGATGAACTAAATGGGACTCGTTTCAATTCTATTCTAAGTTTTTTGAACACCATCCCCCCGCCCAAATGCACTTGCTTTTTGCATAAAGCGTTTATTTTAAGTAGCATGAGAGGCAGAACTAATTTCACATGCAAACAAACACTGATGCCTGCTGCAGAAAAAGTTAGATTTTATTAGGTCATGAAACAAATTGGGTAAACTGTGTACATGTAGGCATTTTAAAAGAGAGTGCGTGTAGAAAGGGAAGAAGAGAGGCTTGTCCTGAAAATGTACCAAAAGCAGTTCTCTGATGAAAGATGAATTCTTTCATCATCTGAAGCAATAATTGGTTGCTTGTGAGTGGCTCCTCAGAGAATCACATTCTAGCAACAATGTCAGAATAACATGGTTTGTCACATCAAAGAGACAGGTGGATATTTTGGTGGTTGATAAAAATGACTGCTATACATGTTTATATATTCTGGTGAAATCAGATACGGCAAGGTTTTTTTTTAAGTGTGAGAAGAAATAATGAAGTAAAGTAGAGAAAACAACAAAACTAGCTCAGTCAAAAGGGAGTATTGTAATTGTTTGTTGAAACAACCATATGGACTTTGCACAATTTATTTTCCTTTGGGAGGGGGCATTATGAGCATGACATTGCAAGTGATTCACATTGTCCTGAGAAGACGGAAAGAGTCAGGTCAGATTATGCTAATATGGAGGTGATGTTGTGAAGATAAAATGCCCATCAGTAATTTGAAATGTGGCTAAAACCACACAATATGCTCTTTTTTAGAAACACAAAAGTTAGGGCAAAAGTTAAAAGTTAAAAGACTGAGTGGCATGTGAAATGTTATAGTTTATTGTAAAAAAAAAAAAAAAAGACATCCAGTTTGACCTAATCATTAAAGATGTGAATGAATACATTAAAAATTACCCTTTTATGTAGGCTCACCAATTCATCCTTTCCAGTTATGTCAGGTGAAGAATATAGGAAGCCCTGCTCAGTTCCTGACTAGTTACTACAATGTCATCCGATAGTGCCAATTGGGGATTGGACGCAATAGGGCTCTAAACAGGCAGTTACATCAGCATTGCTATGTCCCATCAAGCCTCAAGATTCACAGAGGAATATGTCTGCAAGAGAGACACTTACTGATATGACAGCCATGTGAAGCATGGAAGAGTCGTATCCAGTAAGGAAGAGTCACATGCTGCAAGGCAGAAGCTTTTGGGACCCTGGAAAGAGCACCTTGGATGATGCTGTCTAGTGTATACAAGGAGACCTGTTGTCTTAGCAAGGTTCAGCAGCCTTCAGGATCCTGCTGTTGGACCTGCTTCCACTGCAGAGCTGTCTCTGCTCTTAAGGTGCCATTGACTAGTTCTGCAGTCAGATCCTTTGGCATAGAGGTGATGATGATGTCACTGAGGGTGTGTCTCAGGTACTCAGAGGCGTGCCCTCCCTTGCTGTGTCGCTGTCCACACTTGAGAAGGCCAGAGAACCTGACAGAAACCTGACCATTGAAATAATCTGCTTTGAAGAATGCACAAAACCCTTGATTTGGGGATGCCTTGCAAATCCTAGCCATTTCTAGTCAACTTAAACCTGATGCATGTGCTTGGGAACATGAGATATAGTACAGGGCACAGATACATTTATCTTGGGGTAGTATAACACACACACATCCCCTTCTGCACATATTTCATAATGTGCGCTCAGTTTGATGGGGTGGTTAAAGTGGTGGACAAGAACTGCAGAGACTCATATTTAAATCCCTACACCACCACGAAGCTCACTTGTCTATATTACTTTATGGAATTTTGGTTTTGAGTTTTAATATGCTACATTCCATGATTAATCTGACCTGGAAATTCTGTTATTGGGCAGCCTATAAATCACTGTGTGTGTGTGTGTGTGTGTGTGTGTGTGTGTATTTCAGCCTTACCTACCTAATGGGGTTGTTCTGAGCATTAAGTGGTGGCTGCAGAACAATGCACAATGGAGAAGTTTAGAGTTTAGAAGTTTAGAGAAAAGCCAATATATAATTTCACAGAAATTAAAATACACAAGGGGGTGTTTTGTATGCCTGCTAATATGTAGACAAGCAGACAATAGGGAAAAATATGCTTAACACTGAACATTGTGATCAAACATTTTGTCTAGTTCAACCATATATCTAGACACCTGCATGGGCATTAATGGAATAGAGAACTTATCTTCTCTGAAAGTTTAAGGAGATTTAGGCCCATTACATCCCACCCCCCCACCGTCCAGTTATCTGGCCCATTGTCATCTGTCACTTTCTGAGAACCCAGCAATGTCAATCAATCATTTTATTTGTATGCTGCATTTCCAAAGTTAAAACCATGCTTAATGTGACTTACAACATATCTATCTATATGTAACCTTACAACATAACATCATAACAAAAGTAGTTGGAAACAAAAACAAAACATCAAGAAGTACACAACCAAATTCATCAATTTCCGAGTACGTTTCCGAGCAAAATTCAAAGTGCTGGTGTTGACCTTTAAAGCCCTAAATGGCCTCGGCCCAGTATACCTGAAGGAGCGTCTCCACCCCCATCGTTCTGCCCAGACGCTGAGGTCCAGCGCCGAGGGCCTTCTGGCGGTTCCCTCATTGTGAGAAGCAAAACTACAGGGAACCAGGCAGAGGGCCTTCTCGGTTGTGGTGCCCGCCCTGTGGAACGCCCTCCCATCAGATGTCAAAGCGATAAATAACTACCTGACATTTAGAAGACATCTTAAGGCAGCCCTGTTCAGGGAAGTTTTTAATCTGTGATATTTAACAATACTTTATACTCTACTCCAATTTTTTGCGGCCGACGGAGCCTCCCACATCCCTTCTGCATTGAAGGTGTACCATGCAAAAGTGGTTTCCACCCTCTGTTATGCTGCCCCGCTCTGGGCCCCAGGGTCCAATTTAACATCGTTGGGGACATTGCAGAATCAGTTTCTCCGTCGCCTCCTGAAACTCCCCATGTGTGTGAGCAACGCAGCCATACGTCTGGAGTTAAGGATTGCATCATTGGAGACTGTCATCTGGAAGCGAGTCTTTGGTTATTGGCTGTCCAGCTGGCATAGGCTTCCCGACCATTACCTTTTTCAGTGCCTCTGGCGGGATGACTTTGTCAATCCGTGGGTAGGAAAAATCCATGCCAAACTTCTGAGCATCGGAATTTCCCCAGCGGACTCCTTAAAGATGAACTTACGCTCAGCCAAAAGACTTATTGAGCAAAGATTAGCAGACATTGAAAATCAACACAACCTCGCCGGGGGTGGGGGTGTCTGCTCCCCCAGGTATCACGGAATAACCCCAGTACTTGGCCTTCCATCATACATGTCATCTCTTTCATCTGTACCACACCGACTTGCATTTATTCGTGCAAGGTTCAATGTCCTTCCATCGAACCTGCTGAGCCACAGATTTTCCAAGGGTTTGGTGTCTCCGCTATGCGTGTGTGACGGGAAAACTGTTGATTCTCTCCCACATATAATGCTCAACTGTCCCCTACATAGCATAGCCAGGACTAAATTTCTGGGTCCTGCTTTACTGCGCTTGGTTGGCAGGCCTGCTGAGTCACATGCCGCACTACTTTTGCAGGATACAGATCCTTCTGTAACTCTGCAGGTGGCGAGATTCCTGAATGCGGTTATCTCACACACAAAAACCACCAAAAAACAACAACATCAAAAACTAATCGGACAGTTTTGAAGAGAGTGCATGTCGGATCTCGTCTTCAGTTTTCCTTTTTCTGGGATCCATCCCCTGGAGCTCTCCGGGCCCCAAGCTGTTATCTGGCTCTGCTCAATGACCCACCCCTGCATCATGGTGTTCACCTTCTGGTGCCGAATATATCGGTCTTTATGCCTCTGTGCTTTTATGTTTGTACATACTTTATGGGCTAATAGCCGTAAATAAATAAATAAATAAAATCTGTGATATTTTACTGTATTTTTGGTTTCTATGGAAGCCACCCAGAGTGGCTGGGGAAACCCAGCCAGATGGGCGGGGTACAAATAATAAATTATTATTATTATAATTTCCACATAAAGATCCAAAATAAAGATCGAAAAAGCCAACAGCAACAAACCCCACTAAAGAATACCCCAGCCCAATATCAGTAACAAAACAGAAACCCGTAGCATAAATGTCTGTTTGCAAAAAAAAAAAAAAAAATATATTGTGAAGTGCTGTCCAAGGCCAATAACAGCAACTGTGAGAACTTTACATTATCATTTAGGTTTAAGCATGACAATAAATCCTGATTTGTCAGCTGAAGTGACAGACCCATCAGTAAAAATGCATCAGAAAATAATTATCTGCTGTGCTACAGCACACTATCAAGATGAAATTAAGTAAGTTATTTATTTTGGAGGAAAAGAGCTGCCATAAAAATAAAAGAAGCACTTCATTTTTAATCACACATCAAAATGAGATAGTTTTTAACCTTTAGTATCCCGATTGTATCAGAATGAGTAAAGATAGTACAGTGGTGCCCCGCAAGACGAATGCCTCGCAAGACAAAAAACTCGCTAGACGAAAGAGTTTTCTGTTTTTTGAGTCGTTCCGCAAGACGAATTTCCTTATGGGCTTGCTTTGCAAGACGAAACGTCTTGCGAGTTCTTGCGAGTTTGTTTCCTTTTTCTTAAAGCCGCTAAGCCGTTAATAGCCGCTAAGCCGCTAAGCCGTTAATAGCCACTAAGCCGCTAAGCCGCTAATAGCCGTGCTTCGCAAGACGAAAAAACCGCAAGACGAAGAGACTCGCGGAACGGATTAATTTCGTCTTGCGAGGCACCACTGTAATAATGTTGACACACTGCTACTGGCAAACCCTTTGCTCCAGAGTGGTCTTCAGAAGCACTAGTCCAGAATAAAGGCTAATTCAGACAACTGTATGGATGTATGATAGCCGGGTAAATATAATGCACAGGCCATGTTCCAGCCTTTTTATAATCAGACATGCACACATATCATTTTGTGCAAAGTAGGATGCACCGATTCCATGCTGAATTAAGATATGTATGTTTTGAAGTGTGTCATGCAGGCAGGAAAAACCTGGGGGGGGGGAACTAAATGATGTTAATTACTACAAATGATACAAAAGGAAGACCCAGATTACTCAAGGGAGCACAGTTCTCAACATATCACAGTGATCTTACACCGTCTAGATTCATATTCAGGCTCAATTTATGCTTCCACAAACCTTTAAAGCTTTAATTGGTATGAGACCACAATATTGTAAGGCCTGCCTGATCCAGCCTCTGAGATTGGCTTTGAGGCCCTGCTCTCTAGACTGTCCCTAGGCTAGGTGGGTTTCAGTTGGGGTGTACCAGGGCCTTGTAAGTAGTGGTGCCACCAACAGGGAATTCCATTCCTGCTGAGATTCATCTGACAAGCAGCTAGCCCTATATGTGATTTCAATATTCCTTTGTCCTAAATTATTTTATGCTAGTCTTCATAATATTTTTTTCTACTGCAGCAAATTATGCAAGTTGTTAATCAAATGCATCTATTTTATTGCTTTAATGTGACGGTTTTTATTTTATATTGTGGATTGCATTATTTTTTTCTTAAACAAGATAGAAATAAATTGAAGTAGTGTCCATGTTAAAGAATTGGTTGAAACTTCTGTTCAGATCAATCATGAGGAGGTTTGTACCAGCTTATTGAGCTTCAAGCTTTCACATCAATAACACAGGAAGTGGAGCACTAAGGAATGACAGATTTCAGGATATGATATGAACTGAGCCACTTTCATACATAATTATCAATAACAGATGCACTGTATATTCAGGGGATTCCCCTCACCCCATAATAAAAATGGGAGTGTATAAAAGCTGCAAATAAGCAGTTTATCCATCCACCAGCTTATGTAGGAATGTAAACAAACAAACAAAAATACTACTTTAGCTTGCTGGTATGGCAACTAGTAGGGACTTCATTTATTGTTTTAACCACCTGTCTTCTGGCTTAATATTGGAAGCAAAATGCAGGTATGAAAAATGAAAATAAATTACATTTTTCATTCCACATTACAAAATATCTGGCAGAAACAATGCTATGTACCCAGACTTGGTGATCCAGGTGAGAAAATCTACATCTTGTTCCTGGGGAAACAGTGATTCAAATACTGATCCTGGTTTTGTCAGATACAGTAGTTTATTCACTTTTATTAATTTAATCACTGATGTAGGCTATCATTTAGCATGAAAATGTGGGACAGAAATATTTTATATAAATATTTATAAGACCTAGGAAAGGAACCTTTTTAATCATTCTATTTGGGGGGAAATGATTTAAAATGAGGTGTGGTTTCTTCATACTGTAGACATAGCAACCAGTAATAACTCTGAATATTTTAGAAATAAAAATCTAATAAAAATCCAGAAGTGATATTTTTTAACATGAGAGAGCCTTGAGATATTTAATTTTCTTACCAGCACTCTGAAATGGGATAGTCCAGCAGCAGATACATAAATCTGCTGATTATGTAGTTAAGCCCTCAATCCATCCTTATTTCTACCTTTGTCACCATATAGATAGTATGTGCATTATCGTAATGAACATAAAAATACTTTTCAAAACATACTTTTCAAAACTTCCTAAAAATTCTGCTTGTAGTGTTGTGACTGGATCCAAAATTATATTGGGCATGCTCACTTGAATTCAAACTGGATTTCTCTAACAACTTTACCTGCATGACTAACACATTGTAGCTGCTCAGGGGAGTCCCCCAAAAGATGAACTGGTTACATTTTCAAAATCTGATCAACAGGAGGTTCTGTCACTTAAGTTGTCTGAGATACAGGCCTTCTTTTGGAAAGACTTTGATGACGTTTTAGGAAGCGTCTTTCTACCCAGGTACTCTGTGTAGTTGCAAATCTAAAAAAATGTAGTGCAGTAGAACCTCAGTTGTCAAATGCTTCGGAAGTCGAATGGTCTTCCAGAATGGATTATGTTCGACAACTGAGGTTCCACTGTATATACACTGACAACTGGGAAACACTGGCTGCAAGCGGTCCAATTGGAGAACAGCCTTTACGAAAAGTGTCATGGGTTTTGAAGACGCTTGAAACCAGGACGAAAGGGAGGAACGCGCTAAGAAGAAGGCACGCTTAGCAAACCCTCACCGTGACCAACTGCCACCTGGAAACCTATGTCCCCACTGAGGAAGGATGTGTGGATCCAGCATTGGCCTCCACAGTCACTTACAGACTCACTTTTAAAACCGTGTTTATGGAAGAAAATCTTACTCAGCTACGAGTGATTGGACTGGGAAAAAAAAATCAGCATATTGTAAGATCCCATGGGAATGAATTGTGTTGGTCCTGTTGCTATTATTGTTGGTGCATGCCATTTGAAAATTAATAGAGATTATTTAAACATAAGAATTTAGTTCACTAATAAAAACTGCTGCCTTTAACTTGACATTTTCCTTTTAACCATTGGGTGACCCGCACTCAGCTTATTGAGACAGCCCATTTCACTTGTTCCCACCACTCTCTTTACAAAACCAGTTCTGCTCTGCTATTATTTATAGTCAAAGTGTAGTAGGCAGAAGCAGGCAAGCTGTTGCCTGAGTCATCCTTTACACTCTCATTCTGATTAAATAATTTACACAAAAACTTTCATTTCTCAGGAAAATTGCAAAAGAAAGTATAAGGTTCCTGTAACTCTTCGGTTATTGTAAGCCTTATAATAAAGTTTCTGTGAGGTTTTACATCCGTTGTTGGCATCACACTCTGCTGAGACTGCAGAAGAAATGTACAGTCAGCACAATGACGCCTGTGGGGTTTTTAATGCAGAACTCTGTACTGTTTCCTATCTAATAATAGGGCAAAAATAGTACTTGTGTGACAAAAATGCATATTGTAGAAGACTGCCATTGGTTTGGGAGCATGCATCTGAAAAATACTTAGGCTGCACTGAAGTGGGAGGTGGGAGGTTCCATCAAGCTCCTCCCTTTCTCAAGCAGCAGCCATTCCATCAGGCTACAGAGGCAGAGAAGGAAAGAAGGGCCATTTCATTGATTCTGCTGAGAGACCAAAGCTATGTACACAGTAGTGGCTTGAAACACAGAGAGGTTGTTTCTCCCACCCACCACTGCATTTCAAGTCACTTTTTGATGTTGCTGTTCACACCAGAGAGAAGATGGGGATAGCTTTATCCAATGCTCATTACCTCATTTTCTTCCCCACACTGAATGCCTATTAGCTGAAGCTGTCATGTGCACATGCTCAAGGGCTTCCTGAAATGTACACACCTCTGCTTAACCGTAGCTTCCATTTTCTAATTGGATGGCATCTGCTTGGAGGGAAAGCACATCAAACAAGATTATTTGTCAAGAAGCTATGGGATACTCATGGATTTTGACCAACATCAAGTACAGATGCCGGGGGTGGGGCGTGTTGATTTAGTTCAGACCTATCAATTTTGCCCTTTCTGAAACAATATGAGGACCAAAAGACAGTCATCCTGCAATTGATCGGAGGTCAAGTGAGCACCTCTACCCCACCATCCACTACTGGCCAGCAGGTAGGATAAGCAAGTGAGAATAGTGGGCAGCCTCTTCTCTACAAATAGGTGTATGAGGGGTGGAGTTATATATGTGAGGAAAGTCCATATTCGGGTCAAGGAGAAACATCCTCAAGGGATGAAGCAGCTGACAGTGTTCTAGGACTATAAGTGTGAAAACCATTCCTACCACTGAAACATTTTATCCCATTTCTCCTCTTCTCCTGCAAAAGCCCTACAGCCAGAGCTTTGCAAAGCTGGTAATAGGTCCAGACCAGATTGGAAATGAAGACCCCATTTCAATACTCTTTACTAAAGGGTCCTCCTTTGCTTCTACCAGGGGGACTCACAGTAGAACCCCTCAAAATTTTACCCCACTGACAATTGGCTAGCCTGCCCCCACTCCTCTCTTCTGGCCTGCCTGCAACCTCCACTTCAGAGCAGAGAAATCAACAGCACTTTATGATTTTTCTGCTGTTGTCAAAAGAAATCCTGAACATATGGAGACAAGTGGAAACAGCTTGGATGGATTATTTTGCAAAGCAGGGAGCACAACATTGTTTGAGCAACTATTAATTTCTTCTGGACAACTTTATTATATGTGTTTCACAAGGTAATATTTCAAACATTTGCTGTGGTCACTAAAAGAGGTTTGCTGTGCTTTAGAGATTATGCTCATTTTGTCGGTATGGGTGTCTCTCAGAAGCTAAGCAAATAAAAAGCAACCACCCACTCTTGTTTACCTTGCAGCAGGTGAACAAATAAGGTGAACGCGAAATAAAGAGGAGTGAAACAGTACTTCGTTTTTGCTGTTTGCTTCTAATGTAGGAGGAAATTATAAAAGTGGATAATATGTCAATGGTGAGGCCAGCTGCATATGGAAAGTCTGATTCAAGTTCTTCGATGAAACATTGTGGGCTTCTGTTGTTGTAAATACAGCTGCCGAATTAACCTTTCTTATAATAAGTTGTACAAAGGCCAAGCTTTCCTGGATCTAAGAAAACAGAACTGAGTGCCTCAAAGCAGATAACATTAACAGCAATTGTGCTAAACGGATAAATACAATAAGGGGTTATAGGCTCTGTAGCAATTGTCCATATCATGCTCACTGTATTTTCAACAACGAATGCAATAAATTTAAAGTGATATTTCTTAAAAAGATCAGTTAGAAGTCCTGATTAGAATCGCCCACCCTAAAAACAGTGATGAAGTGAAATGGAATAAGGTGTGGTCATGTATGGATGTTGCTCACTTAAATGATTTGCATAAGTTGATCAGCCATTGCAGATCGAAGCACAGAGATTTAACATAACTTATCATGTCATGATCATGCTTTTCATACCTTAAGGGTCATTGAGTAGGTAATTGTGATGCAATATATAACTACATGCATCCGGGGGGGGGGGGGGAGGAGAAGGGAAAAGTCCCATTGCGCAAGCAGAAGTTGAATACCGCCCAATGAGTCTACCCTGAATAGGACAAGCAATGGTTAAACTATAGTGTTCAAGATAAAGTCTCCCTTCTCCCGTATTTCCTGTGCCACTACACATCCTCTGGGCTAAACTGTAATACATTCTTAAACATGACAGGAGTTTATGCATGAGCGGGCTATGTTTTACTAAGAAGTTTTACTAGTAGCCATTTTAATTATTGGAAAGCCTGATCACATTATGCCATTACTACCTGGCAGAGACTGGCAGGACTCTGACAAGTGTGCAATGGAGGCAGGACCAGAGGCTGATGCAAGAGAGAGCCAGTGATTTATGGGGTTTGGTACCCTATGAGGCAAGAGCCAGGTCAGCAGGAAGGGAAAGGGTCCAAGCAGTCCGAGACAGAGGTGAGGGCACAGGACGTGCTGGAAGCAGAGGAAAAGGCTGTTCAGGTGAGGGCTGGATCAGGTGAATTCCCTCTGTCCCCTGCCCCAGTGTCTCCTAGGACTAGGAGGGGCTTGAAGAGGGAAACAAAGCAGTAACTTCCATGTCGGAGAAGACAGGCTGCATGTGTGTGTTCCATCAGACGAGGGTACAAAAGCCTGGAGAGGAGCATGGCCCCACTGTTACTTCAAGTGGTCCACTGGGCATGACCTGGAAATGTTTGTGCCAGCTACACAGAAGTGCATGTGTGTATCTTGTGCACCTCAGGAGCTACTGTAAATGTATGCTTTTGTCATTTTTTATTTTTTATTTTGCATTTCTTGATTTGGTGCACACAGGACACTACCCTTCCTTAAGCAGGTTTACATGTAAACCCCAAAGACTGGTAGACAGCTGAATTATTCTTAAAACACTTCACCAATTTGCTTACCAGAAAAACAATGCCAGCCTAAGATACTTTGCTGCCAAAGGCACAGCAGGAAGTGGTTGCCCACCCAGTTCCTTTCATACACAATCACATACAGCTCTCTCTCATATGCAGATAAAAACTCTCCTTTTTTTGTTGCACCACATGCATAACTTAAAACACAGTTGGATATAGTATTAAAAATATTTCCATTATTTAAAACATAATTTTCACTTGCTAGATTATGGGAGAAAATGTGAGCCCATATCCACCAGGCTGAGCAATTTAGGATCCAGATGATCTCCGGGTCAACCAGTCTATGCTGCCAACCCCAGCTCAGACAGAGATATGCCAACATAAGTCCCAAATCCCAGTTCAGCTGGCTAAGCCCAGCCCAGCAAAAGGAGCATTCCAGGGGAATGGCAGGCCAGGGGAAGGTAGAATTTATGCTGGATTCTAATCCGGCTCAGCTCGGTCATGTGACCTGGCAACCCAGTGTCAATTAAGCCAGCAAAGAGAATGATGTAACTGAAACCATACACTTAAAGAACATATTTTATCTGAAAATAGCTAACATTCCAAATCTCACAGCCACCCAGAGTGGCTGGGGCAACCCAGGGAGATATTATTAGTGAAAAAAACCATAGAATTGGAAGGGATCCCGAGGGTCATCTTGTCCAACTCCCTGCAATGCTTCAGATTCTCCCCCAACCCCATTTTTACTGCCACCATCAATTTGGCAAAGCCTATATCCCATTGTGTCCTGAACCCCTGGCCTACCTAGCAGGAAGTCAGTATGTCAAGTCCCCAGTCCAGGGTCAATCCATGTGCCCAGACCAAAGCACAATACCAGAATGATCCTGGAGTTTCCAAGCTGAGATCCATCAACATGGGCCTCTGAGTAGACACAGCTCTGCTTCCTTTTTGTGCTTTGTATGCTGATTGCAGCACCTGGACTTGACGAGGCATGTGACCCTCACCTGTTCCAAGCCTACTCCAGTTGAGGAATCACACCCTTCCTCCCAGAGCTAGTTATTATTATTATTATTTAAAGGAGCTATTTTTTAAATATCAGATTTTTTAAATTGTCAAATGCAGAATCCAATCCAGCATTTTCCATTTTCACACTGTTCTGTGAAGAAAAGATCTGATTTGTACACCATCCTGGGATCCTACAGGAAAATGGGTGGTCTAAAGTTTACACACACACACACACACACACACACACACACACACACAATAAACAGTGGACATTTTATTTTCTTCTCCAAGCCACACATCACATCTTGGTATATGGTTTCAAATTCTTTATCTGCTATTTCTGCTAAAGTTTGCACCTCTTTGCAGTGACACACGAGATAATTGTATTGACTTAAACTTCTTTTCAATTAGCATGCACAGTCCATGCATGTGTGGGAATCTCTCCTTATCCCAGCTGCCTTCTGAAGAAACAAACAGACGAAGCAGGGTGGGTGGCCATCTCATTACATGAAATGCCCTCTTTGCATTATAAGCATGATTAATTTACCCCCACTCACCCTGAGCAAATGAAAAAGGACAGAAGCCACCATCCTTCTGTGCTGCTAGCCACTATTACTATTAGTCCAGCATCTAACTAAAGCCCTCTTATGTACTCTGAAGCGCATGCCTGAGGGCAGATTCCTGTTATTGCTCTAGAGCCGTGTTCAGTGCCTACCTGAGATCTGGCAAACTAGCAGTAGTAGTTTGCAGAGGCACCCAGTGTGGGCAAACCAGTTGTGCTCCCCTAAATCTGCCTCTGCCAGGAGGTCAGCTCCTGGAGAGCTGACTCAGAAGCGTAGCCTGGTTGCAGAAAGTTAGTTTTACCACCCTGTGCAGGCCCCCAGACTTCTTCAAGGATGAAGTTTGCTTTGCCATTAATTTAGCTTGTAGTGAGTTCCTACACAAACATATTTACAAAATGTCTGAAGCAAATAATTGATGGTGCTCAGCGTTCCACACACACAGCATTCCAAAGTGTAGGTGCAACAGAAGAAAATGTATTTGGACACTGCCCTATAATATTCTGTTAAGTATTGTGCCAGAAGTAAAAAAAATCTCTGGATCATAAGGAGTGGGGAATCTCATGCCCAGTAGACCAGATGTGTCTGTCAGGACCTTGAGACCCTCCCTGGGTCAGGCCCTTCACTGTACCATCCTCAAGTTCTTTTGCTTAGCTAGAATGTGTCCTTGAATCTTGAAAACATATCTTGTTTTCAGGATGGGAGATTGAAAGGAATGTGTGTAAAAGTGTGTTAAAGTCTGACTTTTGCTTGCCTAGAATATAGTCTGAATAAAGGAAAGTGCCTCTTGTTGTGCCCAGTTTTGACTTTGGTCCCACCCACCACTGGCATGCAGCCCCCCTAAAGCTTCCCCATGAGAAAATGTGGCCCTTAAGATGGAAAAGGTTCCTCACTTCTCATCTAAGTGATCCTGCAGGTTTACACAGGGGCAGGTAATGCTTCGTGCAACATAGTTCTGAGTAGTTCAGGGCAGCTAGTGCAGTTCCCTCAGCACAGGTGTTCCAGCCTACCACCTGGCAACAGGGTTCTGCATCAAGCCTGAGCTTGGTCCCAAGGGAAGAATATTATCCATAGTTCCATCATGAAGATACCATTGCGTGCATCACTTTAGCCAAGCTATCCTTGTTCAGGAAAGGGTGTGGTTGACACATACCAACCTAAGCTAATAAGAGGCACTCCTTGCCATGGAAGTACCTAGGATGACAGTATTGAATCTAGGAGCCCCCACAAACTATGTACATGTTCCATCAGAGGGAGTGCAACCTCATCCAGAGCTCCCCAGCTCGTTGTAGGTCTCCAACTGCTATCAGCCGGTATGATCAATATTCAGAGATGATGGGAGTTGTAGACAAAGTCTGGAAGGCCATAGGTTGCTCATTTTGTGGGGGCCCCTTCTATGCTAGCATCACAATAAGCCTGAGATTGGGCTAGGCTGAGATATATTGAGTGGCTTGAGGGTATCCAATGAGGTTTATGCAGAGCGGAGAGTTTAATCTTCTAGTGTAGCACCAGCACTCTAGGCAACACCACAGTAGTCCTGAACCATGCCGACAGATCAGCACACTACATGCAAATGGGTAATAGACCAATGCGGCAGGAATACTACTAGCCCAAAGATGGAAGGAAGAGACAACCGTGACCAGAGAATAATGGCAAATCAAGTTGATGGACTATGCCGAAATGGCAAAATTAACTGGGAGGCTCAGGAACCAAGAAGACAAGAACTTTAAAAAAGAATGGGGAAAGTTTATAATTTATATACAAGATCATTGCAAGCAGGTTAAAACATTGGCAGGATTTTTAACACACTTGTAATGTAACAGAATGTACGGATAATGCAGAAAGACTAAAAATTGGAGAAGTATTGACATGCAGTGGAAAATAGTATCAATAGGACCCATGGGAGGGAGGGGGGAAGTCAGGAAATTCAGAGCAATCACGATATTTAGATTCAGAATTGATTTTGTTCTATGTATATATTCTTGAAAATCAAATAGAAATTTATTTCAAGGGTAAGAGACCAATGCAAGCCTATCTGTGCTATATTTGTCTTGTTGCATGGCATATCTGACTGTAGGAAGAGGAAGAAAACCAGTGCAGACTCTCTTTCTGGCTTATTTCAGCACTGCTCCACAGGAGGCAACACTTTTTTAAAAAAGCAAATCCCATTGAGAGACATCATACATTTGGTTTCTGCTGCATATTATTTACCACCTTGAACATTATCCAACAATCACATTCCTGGATGATGGGTGCTTTATTTCTGTAGCTCTTCTCTATGATGCATGCTAAAATTAGAGACTAACCTCAAATATGGTGCTGTTAGCACCTAGCATCTTCGGCATAAATTTGAAACTGCACAGGGAAACACTGCACGAGGAAAATAAAGTCTTCCACAACAACAATGAAAACATTAAATTAAAAGAAATGCAGTGTATATTTTCACCGTCTTGTTATATTGTAGCATTTGGATGCTCATAAACAGTTTTCAAAACCATGCCGCCCACACCGCAGGATCTTGCTCCTCTTTAATTTTCCCTAATTTGTGTAGTGAATAACCAAATACTCATAATGCAATTAGAAGATAATCAGGCTTGTAATTATGTTAATTGCTGGAGACTTACATCAATCCTCCAGCAAAGTGATAGGATTTCTGAGGAACTATTAACAAGGCGAGACAGAGAGAAAGAGAGAGAAGGCAAGTGAAAGAAAAATGGGGGAAGTGTGTAAATTGATGAATGGCTTAGGCTTGTTTCATTGAACAACAATGGTAATACAATGGTACAACAGTTCCAAAGTGTCCCAAGGGGAGGAGATAAAAAATAAGTTTTCACACACCAGCACGTCAACCTCCTTTGTATGCTTCCCTGTTATAAGTACTCAGGTTAAATCTCTATATGTATTGAAATATTTGCATTACACACAAATCAGATCTTGAATTCTTTCCCTGAAAACCTTGAGGGGAGGCTCTATGCCTGCCAACTAGCTGGCAAAACTAGAATGCTGTGTTCTTTATTGATCTCTTATACCAGGGATGGGGAACCCATCAGCCCCAGTCTGCATGGCCAAACAATGTCCTCAGTTATAAAGGAAAGCCTAATTTAATTATGCCATGTACAGTGGTATCTCAGGTTAAGTACTTAATTCATTCTGGAGGTCTGTACTTAACCTGAAACTGTTCTTAACTTGAAGCACCACTTTAGCTAATGGGGCCTGCCGCTGCCGCCGCGCCGCCGGAGCACGATTTCTGTTCTCATCCTGAAGCAAAGTTCTTAACCTGAAGCACTATTTCTAGGTTAGCGGAGTCTGTAACTTGAAGCGTATGTAATCTGAGGTACCACTGTACTATTATTGGGGGGCATGGTCTGGGAATTTCCATTCTTTGTATGCAGAAGGCTACAGATTCAATCCCCATCAATACCAGTTAAGGAATCAGGTAGCAGGTGATTATTCTACATTCACTTCTTCCTCCTGTGACAGATTCCTTCCTTATCTTTTCTTTCTACTCCCACTTTGTCCATCATCATCATCATCATCATCATCATCTACTACTACCCTTTTATTTAATTTCTACTTTTCCTTCAACATTTCCTCTGGCCTTTTCACTTCCTTTGAAGGAAATCTTGCTTTCTTCCTGCCCGCCCCACTTCTCTCTCTTCCATCATCCTTCACTCAGAAGGCAAAGAGGTGCTGCTGGTGGCTCTGGTCCAGTGGAAAGGCTATGGTATGGCTAGGAAGCAGGACCAGCAAGAGAGGAGGTCCCAGCCAGGCTGTGGCACTCAGGTGCACTTGAAAGTGGCTGAAGACTCTCTGGTGGGTTCTGTTCCTTTGGCTGAGAAGCACTTTACATGGAAGGAAAAATAAAGATTGACTGTCTTAATTCTCTTCTCTTTTGCCATTAACAATTTTTTTAAAACAAAGTTCTTCAGTTTTGTTCTGCTGAACAGATGGCCAGGTGTGTATGTGGCTTCACTGGGGAGGCTGCTTCTGCTGGTTGGTGCTGGAGTCCAACAACATAAAGTGTGCCATAGGTTGCCATACATTATTTTTATTTATTTATTATGTATTAAATTTGTATCCCACACTTCCTCTCAAATGAGGCCAAGGTGGATCAAACAACTTCTCCCAGAAATCTTTATAAATGTTACAATCCAGCAAGACTGTTCATATTTCTTTTGCGACACAAGGACATAACTATCAGAGTAGGACAACTCCCTTCCAAAGAAGCTGAAGGTACCCCATTGAAACATGCGAGAGAGAATGCCTTTCCGCAAAACTTTCACAGATCTTTGCTTCCATTTACTAGACCACAGAATTTGGCTCTACTTAAATAGACCCCCACTGATTTAATTTCACTACCAGCCTCCAGATCACCATTGGGTGGATTTTGTCTGTACAGCTGGCACTTGTTCAGCAGACATGCAATATGCACAGACCCCAGGGCATCCAAAAGAAGACAGAGATCTCCTAGTATATATTTGCAGCGAAACTATGTCAAAAAATTAATAAATCATCAGCACTGATTTTTCTCTACACAGGGGATTATCCTGATAAAGAAAATTCAGACGATTCTCGGAGTGCTCAGATTATAGCCAGCTGTTTGCATGTGACCTGTCTGATAATCACTTTTCTTTCTTCCCCAAATCCTTGAAATAGTCTCCTCTGGATTTGTAGTGGTAGCAGATGCTAAAATAAAGAGAAAGCTGGGAACAACAGGAAACACAACAAGAATAATAATTTATTATCACAAATAAGGCCCACTGCCAAGCTTCAGTAGAATTATAATCAGATTAGCTCAATGTTTTTTGACAACATTTCCTATTAACTGTCTATTTGTCCGTGGTGCCAGATTTCCTCCTGTGCCAGCTTCTCACTCATGATGCTGGTTAATCTTTCCATGCATCAAATGATTCACACCTGATTTGTTCGGCTTTGCATTGCAAGAATGGAAGGGCACAACCAGCTTGCTGTGCCTACAAGCCAGTCTGCTCCCTGAAGGTTATTGGCTGAGCTTTGAAGTTCTCCTACTTACGCCTTGTACACAGTAATCCATTTGCATGCGGTTCAAATGCCTTTTTGTCTAGGTCTTAAAAACCAGACCTAATACATTACTAGTTACACACCCACACACCTTCTGCTCTTGACTGGCACTAACTACCATGTTTCTTTGTGTTTCCATTGTGCATCTACCTTACTTCAAAATTAAATTTACTAGGGCTGCACACCAGATTCGGTCAAACCAAATCAGGCCAACTTGGAGAGAAACAGGCTTGGGTCAGTTTGGGTTGAGATAGCCCCCGATTGCCTCAAGCTGGAGCAATCTGTGGCTGTCAGAAGGCTGAGGGGTCAGGAAGGGGCAGACTTCAGTAATCTTTCATGATATAGCACCATGTGCAAGACCAAAATTTGGCATCCCCAAATGGATCTTCTCAGTTATGGATCTTCTCCATTTTGCGCACCCTCGGCTCAGCACCCTATGCAGGGAAACCACCCACACTGCCCTAAATCTGGCACTGGGGTCAGGTGGAAAAGGAGAGGCAGGCAGCCTCCGCAAGCAGCATAGGGGGATTTGCAAAATGGCTTTCAAACAGCCCCACACTGCTCTTTGGCTGCACAAACATGTCCTCAGCAGGGGGAGGAGCATGCACAGCCAGAATGAGCAGGAAGGAAAGCTCCACTGATGAGTAGAGGGTTCAATCCTGCTGGCTCCAGGGGTCTGCTTCACCACCGCATTTCCCACAATCCTGCTGGCTGCAGTGCAATCAGGCAGTGGGGAGATGCAGTATGTCCTCCCCTCATCCCTAAAGTGATCTGTCCCAGATTGGCCTGGTTCTGGACTAGGCCCCTGTGAAAGTCCTATTCTTTACATAGGAGCATGCTTTGTACTGAGTCAGACATTTGGGCCAGCTAGTTCATTGTCATCTACACTGACTGGCAGCAGCTCTTGAGGGTTGTCATCTACACTGACTGGCAGCAGCTCTTGAGGGTTTTAGACTGGAATCCCTCCCAGCTTGGCCTGGAGATGCTTGGGATTGAATTTGGCACCTTCTCAAATTGGTGAGCATTTCTGACAGAACTTTGCTTTTCTGTTGTAGTCTTAAATAACTAGCAGAATACTGTTATTTATTACATTTCTCTACTGCCCTTCATCTGAGGATCGCAGGGCAGTTTACAATATAAAAACACAAAAATACATAACATAGCAGCACACGCGCACGCACACACACACAGACCATTTTAAAATATCATAAATGGTTTTATTAGCCAAAGGTCAGTGAGAAGACAAATCTTTTTGCCTGGTGCCTAAAGATGTGTAATGAAGGTGCCAGGTGAGCCTTCCTGGGGAGAGCACCCTGCAAGCAAGGAGCCACTGCAGAAAAGGCCTGCTCTTGTGTTGCCACCCTCCGGACTTCTTATGCAGAAGGCACATGAAGATCACAGGTCCGGGTTGGTTCATACGATCTGGGTCAGTTCAATATAATTCACACGTGGGTTTTTAATTCCATGCTTAGCAGCCTCATTCTAGGAATACACTGCTGTGACTTGTTCTCACTGAAGTTGCTACCCTGCTGTTCTTCTATAACTGATTTGGTTTCTGAAAGCAACAGATCCTTTGGGTACCCAGGGTTTTCTGCTTGGAGCTTCATACACTCTGTTGTTCTACAAGAAAATTAGAATTGATCCTGAAAGTCTGCTACTCACAGTGGCAGAGGAAGAGGAGTGCAGGTGGCGCACCACACCCCCAGAATGCCCGCCACACCTCTGTGGGCAGCGCACCACGCCCCCGGGATGTGTGCTAGCCCCGCCCCTGCCTGCTCTCCGCCCCCCCCCCCCCGGTGCCGGAGCATGAAGCTCCACCACTGGCTACTCATAAAATAGTTGAGTTCAGATCTCATTCCTCATAAAATAGTTGGGGAACAGATGAATATCTGAACCACTCACACAAGGAAATAATCTTTGGGTTGTATTCAATTACCCGGTAAGTTGTATTCAAAGCAAACTGATTGGAATTGAAATTAGTGAGCATAACTTAGTCATGTTCATTAATTTCAGTGAATCTGCATGAAGCATAGTTGAATACCACCCCTTTTATTTGATCATATAAATTTTGGAATTACAACTATGTATGCATTTTACAAAGGAGTCCTCCTTCTTATTAGACCTATTTTGTCTCATGTGACTTTCACATAATGTCAAGTTTTTTATATATATGAACCACATATCCTGTAGAATGTAACCCAACATTTCCCCACCTGGTCACAGGAGATTTTGCTGCTTTTTTACTGTTCAAGTTAACTTTACCACAATGTTAGGCTGCATTTTGGGTTTTGATGATATGAAAGACTAATAAGCCAGCAAGTTCTTCCTCTAAGCTTACACAGCAGGTGTGAGCCCCGTTTCTTTAGGTATACGGCGGCTTCTGACAAAGCTCACTGGAACTGACACTACTGTTCCTTATTACACCAAAGATCCAACTGATGTTCCTTTTCAGCAGAAATCTAATAGAAGATAATGACTTACCCATTACTATGAAATATTATGAAATATCAGAAATTACATCAAAGCTTCTAATTTTCAAATTCCCTTACATAGCTAGCGAACATTTATATAGCTAATTCTTCACAGGGCCATTCCACAGACAGATGTATTCAGCAAAGGCATTACTGATTTTACTCTGCAAGAACAAAAGGCATGTGTGTAAAAAATGTGATAATACTTGCTGATAAATAGCCAATTGGAATTAGGGATATATACACACTATTTTAGCCACAGCAAAATGAAGCATTCTTCATGCTGACCTCCCAAGCCAAGAACTTTTTACATTACAGAGCTGACATGTTTTTATCTAATGCTTGGTCGCTGAAGTATGAGGTAAAATAATGTTTGAATGGTGTATTTAAAATATTTTACTGCTGTTTAATATCCAACACACACATTGTTCTAAATAACTAATTTCAACATTAAACACAGCTGGGCAACACAGCGCACGTGTTTCTTCAGCATTAAACAGCTGAAATGCTTTTGCTGTTGAGCAATGGCTGAGATGGGAAGCAAACTTTTGTCATCCAGATGTTGCTGTACTCCAGCTACCATACTGGTTGGGACTGATGGGAACTGGAGTCTAAAAACATCTGGAGGGCCACAAGTTCCCACTCAACAGCACTTGGGATGCAATCATGTGGTGCCTGAAAGAGCAGCCCATTGCATAGGATAGATTGGATCTACTCTGATGTCAGAGATAGCTCCAACATCAAAGAGGGAGGTCCACTGTTGGTCACTGCCTCCCTGCCAGATCTGCCCTAGCCTTGGCTCAACCAACATTGGAGCTCTGACTTTCATGGCCAAAAGGGGTGTGTGCAGGGAGTCTGGCGCAGCAGCTTGGACCAAAGGTGTTCTACATGCCTAACATAACACAAGCTGAAGAGTGATTTTTTTTAAAAAAAGAAAATGAAAAATGGACAGAGGAACACAAGATTGTTTCTCCATCCTTGCTCCATCCCTGCTGGCTTAAGCCTGGTGATAGAACCACCTTTGCATTTCACGCCCCTTCTACCCTCCTAGGATTTCTACATGATTTCCAGTGCTATAACTACTTACCTAGGAGTAAGTCCTATTGAACAACGTGTAGGATTGCGCTGCTAGCCTACTATTTACTTCTATCCTTCTACACTTCTCCTTAATACAGATCCACTGTTTATTGCCTAATGTGCCCATATGCATTTTTTTCTTTATTAGGTTAATGCAGTTATAATAATGCAATACAATAAATATGGTGTTCAAACTGCCTCTCATATTTACTGATTCAAAACAGACAGTTCCATTTTCCACAGTGGAAGAACAAGGCGCTTATTAAAAGGTCATAGGAAAACTGAAGAGAAATGTCAGGCCCACAGACTGACCTATTCAGAATACAATCAGCCCTTCTTTGAAAAGACAACATCTACATTATGAACAGTGTAGATCTTACTATATTCTTTGTATTTCATTAATGCTGTTAGTGTGAATAACATACTGAGAGAATCTTACCCTTCAAGGAATAGAGACGGCTTGGTGGTTTATTACGTACCGTGGCATTAAAATATAAAATATTATTCAGCTGCTATGTCTCAATAAGAGTTTGTGCACAAGAAGAAAACAAATAGGTAACTTACTAGAAGTTAACATTTTTGTGTTGCAATATATATGACTGACAACATGAAATATATTTTCCACTTAATAGTTTTACACAGCTGATAATGATTCTTTCACTCTTTTCAAGCTCATGGATCTCCTTTCATATACTAAACCATACAACCTTTACTTCTCCATTTCCGATTCTGATTTGAGTTTGCAACCATTTAAAATGTGAATGGGCTGCTTAATATCCTCAGCAAAATAAATATTGTCTATGTACAGTCTATGTACATAGAGCTTGGGTGCATAGAAGTTGTCGTGTGTGACCATTAGTGCTTGCACATGAACACATGAGCCTCCCTCTTTTTTTTAAGTAGGAAGGATTAAAAGTTAGAGGCAGGCACGTGACTTAGTTCAACAAAAGACATAACAGAATTAAAACAGGGCAGCATTTGCTCCTCTTCCAGTATATTTTCGATGCTGCCCATCAAGGGTATAACACTCATTTTTACAGTTGTGCACAAATCTTTGGTTGTTGGATGGACAGGCATAGCTGGAAAGAGGTATGGAATGTTAACACAGAGTCCTATTAAGTATACAGATGCAATTAGTGTGTGCATGTGTTTTTAAAATGCTATTACAGCATTGCTCCAGGAGCATTATGAGATTACATAGCAAGACATTCTTATGCAAAGAATACAGACACATATATTGTTAAGTAATTCATAAAATGCTACACAATGCTTTCATAAAGTCACTTGAATTGCATAAAGGAGTCACTAATATCCACAAATACTGACAATGTATGCTATGGACCATAGTTTGCAAAACTTTTCAGTTAGGGTCATTCCAGATCTTTCTTTTTCTTTTTTTGCAACATTGAATTCACAGTAATTTCTCAGTAGTTATGCTGATACAGATATCTTCCCTCAAGGAATCAATTCCGCTTTAAGGAAATTCCATTTCCCAGTGCACAAAATGCAAATACAGCTTGGAAAACGAGATTTCCCCTCCTCTTCACTATAGTGATTCTAATATGCTAGTAAGTATTATGCAGAATATAGTTGTCCAAGGCCATGGGCCGTGTCTTTCCCCAGGAAATTTCCAATGACCTGCTGGCCCTGTGAGGTTCAGCAGGAACACAGTAAAGTGCACAGGCTTTAACATCACACTCCCTCCTCTGATTGATGGTCTGTTGGATATTTGACCATTAAGAGATGAGCAAGGAGCCAGCATGCATAAGATGCCACACATGGTGTTACCATGCAGTATATTTTGTACTGGTGAAAGGCATTTCTTTTGGGCCTATGGCAGGCCCCACTAGGAGAGCTAGAGGTAGGGTCTAGGCACAGCAGAGTGATCAGACCCTCCAAGTGTCCCTATTTTCCAGGGACGTCTCTGATTTGGAGAATGAAGCCTTTTTTTATGAAGCGAAATTACTCAAATCCCAAGTCAAATTGGGCAGCCTCTAAAACACTTTTGACTGAAGCTGGCTATTTTCCAGACATTCCCTACATGATATTAAGTGGTATTTACAATCTGCATTTCTGCTATATCACATCCGTGCTGTAAATGAAAGCTATAATTTGCAAAGAAGGGCAGAGCAAGGCGCTGATGGAATAATTTATTCAAGGGTTTTTTTTTACAAACTGAAAAGTTAGCATGGCTCAGGGTTAAAAAGGCACCAAATTTAAGAGAGGCTGGTCACATTTGTGAAACTAAATTAAAACATCTGATTAAAATTTAATGCAGAAGCATTGTAGAAGCACCCAGATATTGTTACCCAAACAGCCCTAAAACTATTTGTCCATCTTTATTTTCCCCCTTTCCCCCCTTTATTTCCCTGTCATAATGTGATTAAAAAACTCATTGCAAATGGCTGTGCAACTGAAAGCATTTAAGATGCCCAATCATACTGTGCAGTCCTTGCAATATATTACACAATACAGCACAACATATTCTGCAGCAGATAACATTATCCAGTGGATGATGACAGCCACAAAATCTTTTCAGTGTCTTGTCTAGGCATTCATCATATTATTCATGATGTCTTGACGACTAACACCCCCTTCATGCTTGTAAAATATATATATAAATGACCAACTTACAGAAGCATTGCATCAAAGCAAAAGCTTTCAACATAATTGAAATTGGGAGTCACTGGAAGTAAATGTAGATGTTAATTAGAAAAATGTATATGTACCAAGGAAAAATTGGTTAATAATAATATTCCATGCACAGTTTGGCTAGGTGATATTCCAATAGATTCTAAATGTGCATTACAAAGATGTCTATAAACGTGACATCAAGGCTGGCAACATTAACCCCACTATATGGGAATCACTTGGAGACAATCGTAGGGCCTGGAAATAGACAGTCAGGTTCCGTATCCTGTAACCTGTATCCAGGTCCTGTATCCAGTGACCACAGGAGGAATGACTGCCGAGAGGGGCACAGAGAGAAGAAATGCCTTGGTGCACCTGTAGCAGCAAAACCAGATGCCTTTGTCTGCCACACCTGCAAGAAAACATGTCCCCCCCCCCCAGCCACAGAAGGTGCTGTAATTCTCCAAAGGTTTGACTTTACCCCTAAAGGCACACTCTTCCATTGACTCCCAAGAAGACAAGGATGCCAACAAGGACAATCCTCTATATCAATTGCACTGGGCTAGACCTGGGAGATGCTGCAGCTCTATCAGCTGAGTGACTGCTGAATTGCATACCCATTCAGTTGAGGAAACTGTGCCTGAGTCACCAACACCACGGCACACACCCATGGCGGGAGTCAGTGAATTCATAATGAGTACACCAAGGACGCAGGTGGCGCTGTGGTCTAAACCACTGAGCCTAGGGCTTGCCGATTATAAGGTTGGCGGTTCGAATCCCTGTGATGGGGTGAGCTCCTGTTGTTTGGTCCCAGCTCCTGCCAACCTAGCAGTTCGAAAGCATGCCAGTACAGGTAGATAAATAGGTACCGCTCCGGCGGGAAGGTAAACAGCGTTTCCGTGTGCGCTGCTCTGGTTTTGCCAGAAGCGGCTTAGTCATGCTGGCCACATGACCTGGAAAAGCTGTCTGCAGACAAAACAACATTGGCTCCCTTGGCCAGTAAAGCGAGATGAGCGCCACAACCCCACATTCGTTCACGTCTGGACTTAACTGTCAGGGGTCCTTTACCTTTACCTTTTCTACACCAAGGATATACTCCCAGCTAGGGATGGCAGAAAAAACAGATTATGTTCACATTTAATGTTGAATTCATCCAATTTGCACTTTCTGAATCAATATCAGAACCAAATCAGAGTCACATTTGAAATTCTCAGTTATTCAAATTTTGTGATGCCATTCTCCAACCAATGCTTACAAAAATGAATATACTAGGTAAACATGGGCATAAAAATGATATATAAAGGAAGGAATACATTAGAGAAGATAACATACAAAAGGAGACCGTGCTTGCAAAAATGTGTACTTTAGTCAATTGTGTATACAAACATGTGTTTATTAGATGTATTCTCATGAGGATTTGCAAAATTGCTGCAGAAATGTGAGAACCGAATTTAAGATTGGAAAAATGAGAAATTGAGAGAACTGTGACAGATCCTTTTATCTCTACTCCCAGCACACCTCCCTGAATCAAAACACACTTGGCATTCAAAAGGACATCACAGCACCACTGAGCCATCAGGAGCTCAGGGAATGATGATTTTGGAGCTACCAGTCTTCATGCATCCCTTGAGGTTGAAATCCCATTGTGCCCCTCACAAGCACCAGTTTGGAACAAAGCACAGAAAGGGTGGAAAGAGCATGCAATACAACGCTTATATAGCTCATCTAGAACACACACAAGTTCCTGGACAAGGGTTTGAGAGCCTCTGGGGAAGAAAAAACTCATTTTGGGGCGGATGCAACAAGAGGCAGCCACAGCCACACACTAACAACTGCAACATCCAGGGGCACCTCATACAGGACAGAAACTGGGATGCAGGAGGTGGAAGTTTGAGTCTTGGAGTAACGTGGTCCCACTCATATTTGCATGACTGGCCATAACAGAGGGTGCTCCCAGGGTTCCCATATGATAAGCTCCACAGAGCTGCTCCCTAACCACTGCTCCCTAACCACACAAATGTAAAACACCATAGGATAGTTTTCTTTACTCCACTTCCAGCCAAAGGTCCATAGACAGCAGGAGCACATGGGCTGTAAGTGGAATGTTTTACCTTGTTTCACTATGTGTTGTGTGTATGTATGTGTCTCAGGGGACCCCAAGCTTGAATCCAGGGTATAACACCAAACTCAGAAATGAGGAGACAACCAGAGTTATCTAAGTCAATCAGGAGGACAGTTGCAAGGACCATTTGACTGATCCCAACAATGGCCAGGCAGCCCTTTTGTCCAACTCATCAGCACATGTGACCAGTCCCTCCTCCATACACCCAACCCAACCTTGAAGGGTAGCCTCCTGGCAGGTCTCATGCCCTACAGTCTTTCTCGTTCTTCCCCCATTATTCATCCCTTCCTCACCCCCCACCTTCTCCCCAACTGACTGCCTCGTTTTGCTGCCTCCCACCCCCGAATGATTGGTGTCCTTCCCTCCGTGGAAGAGCCTGTGCACCTGAATGCAGGTAGAATTCCTTCCCATGCCAGCTGGACATGAAGATGTCAAGGGATGGTGAGATGGAGTAGTGAGTGAGGCTACTCCACATGGCCCCACAACTTTCTCCATGTTTTCTTTCAACATGCGTAGGAGTTTCTTTGAAGACCCAGAGAGTTTGGCCTGCTCCCAGAACCTGCTAGGTGAGCCCAGCAACTCTAACCCCAGAAAAAGTGGAGGAGAAGAGAAGAGGAAGGCTGCACTCTGTTTATTTTCCTTTGAGCCCCGCTTCTCTGTGGGCTGCTTGATGCCCCTTCCATCCTGCAGTATCCTAGTGGTAAATAATGAATAAGAATGTAAAATATTAAATATTGAATTCTCGTTGTCTGACATGAATGCAAATGAAATGTTATTATTATAGTTACTCAAAATACCCTTCCTAAGAATTTCCTTGCTCTTTAACGGTACAAATTCAAATAGCAGAGTGCTTTTATTGAAGGAGCAGAGTGCTTTTCTTGGCATCTGGCAGTAAAACATGAATGCAGATTATTAATAACCTTTACAAAGTCTATCATTAATGTCTGTGGGTGCGGTTTAAGGACTTTTCTTTTGGCATGCCAAACATGTTAACATATTAACTGACTTCTCATATGGCAGCAGCAGGAAAACAAGCCAGAGAAGGCATTTCCTGCCAACACTGAAGACAAACCTTGTAAATGCCTTTCCCCCTCCATCTCTCTGAAGTGCTTAATCATCTGTTAATATTTTTTTTTTGAAACATGCATAAAATCAGAGACCCTGTGACTATTTTAAGTTTAATCATAGTATGAATGCAAATGTTATTTTCCCCAGAACGATTTCTTAAATTGCCGATTCTAATAGCAGCTACTGGACGTAGCAGAGAAGTGATAGAAGCAGTGGCCTTTCATAAACAAGTGAAATGGGTCAGTGAAATTATTTTCCTGTCTCCTTCAGTTTTGCCCATTTTGCAACCAGCATTTGATAGACTTTGATGTGTACCTGCCTAGTTTGAGGAACTGATGCAAAGCTGGGGATAGGGCAAGGGAACTCTGGCAAGCTAGATTGCTGTTTCTGCTTGCTATTAATATCCTGCATAGGTAGTCAACATGGTGCCGTCTGGATGTGGGACTATGCATCTTATCATCTCTGACCATTGACCATGCTGACTAGGGCTGTCTCTTTCTATGCATGAAACCTAAGCTATTAAAGTATTTCTAGGCAAAACATCATCCAGAGGAAATTGCATTGCAGAAACTGGAGCATGGCTGCAATGTAATTTTTGTGGTACTCTCTCCCTTTAGATAAGGGCACTGCTGGATCAGACAAAAGACCCATCTGATTCAGCACCCTGTTCTCACAGTGGCCAACCAGATTCCTATGGGAAGCCTGCAAGCAGGACTTGAGCACAACAGCGTCTTTCCTACTTGTGGTTGCCAGCAACTTATGTTGTCAGAGGTATACAGTGGAGGCAGAACACAGCTATTAGCCACAATTTTCATAGTTTTCATATGCTCTGGATGAGAAGTGATCGAGATGAAGAAGAAGAAGAAGAAGAAGAAGAAGAAGAAGAAGAAGAAGAAGAAGAAGAAGAAGAAGCCTTTCCTTGCCTGCTTGCAATTTTCCCACTCCAAAGCACTTTCTCCTGTGGAGTTCCAAACATAGGCAGAGGTGCTAGCAGGGAAGGACTTTAGAACAGAATTCAAGGACTCCATTCAGCAGAACAAGCAAGGCAGGCCCTCAAATGCAGCAGAGTAATCTTAACACACATTGGAATGCACAGTCATCTAAAGGGCATAAACTAAGTCAAGCACCAATGAATGTGGGCAAATTTGCACCAGAAACACCACAGATAAGTGCATAAATGGCTGAACACTGCACCAAACTCTTATCCTGAGTTTCTGTCCTGAAGCAATTCCCCTCCCTCACCCACTCACCGCCCCCCATTCTTTTAAAAGGAGCATTTAAAGGACCATTACTGCATGTAACCTTTAGTTTTGCCCTAAGGCAGACCCACAGGGAAGGAGTGCACTACAGTAGTCTAGCCTCAAGGTTAGGCAGACATGAATGACAGTTGCTACGTCCAGATTGGACAGCTTTATTATGAGATCGAGGTTGTGTAGTGCTTACCAGTCCTAACAGCACAAGCTATAGTTAGGAGCTATGTATCCTGAAGCAACTCATGACTGCAGGTATAGTCCTTGTGTGTTTTCAGACACTGAAAGGAGATGTGATGGAGCTCTCATGGCCTTAGGGCAGTGGTTTCCAAAGTCCCTCTGTCAGGGCCCAACTGATAATAGATTGTGATCTTGGCAGACCACATAATGATTTTTCTGCCTGCAGTAGCAAATGTAATGCACTGTGCTAGATGCTGTATGATTTTTAATTGCATGTTTATTTTCAGAAAGGAGAGGTTCAGAAAGGATGCTCGCCTACAAAACCAAACAACCGGTTTCCCTCTACCCGTTTTCACAAGCAGTATTATGCCAGCAATGTCCTTGCAAGGGTGTACTCCGCATCACTAAATTTAACAGTCATTGAGCAGTAGAAAACAGACCTGAAGGAGCAAACTAGCTGTGACAAGGAAGCACACATTAGAGATTGCAACGTCTCTTTCTTCTCTCATGTCTTAATATTTATAGCAAGACTCAGATATGCTAAATAAGGACTGATTTAAGGAAATGCATTCTTGAAGTCTCAAATTTAATGCAACTGGAAGAACAGGGATGTAGAAAAAGATGTATAATTTTAATGTTACCTTAAATGTATAAAGAGTTAATCTTATCATATTACACTTGGCTGAGTTTATATAAGATAAAAATCACAAACAAGTAATGCACAGTTAGTTGTTACATATTCTTCCCATTACAGCTGACAGGTTCATTAATCACACAGCATATTTTACTATTAGGAGCTGTAAGGGAGATCAAATCTTGGTAATTTCTCTTCTTCTCTTTCATTTGATAAGTGTGTTTTTTCAGTATGCAGATAAAATATTGTGTCAGTCATAAACAATCCCATGAGGTTTACACTTCTCCAGTTTGAGAATTCAAAACTTGCAAAGTTGAATTCCATGGAAAATGCATAATTTCCTTGACCAATAGCTTTAAGTAAAATGCATATGCTGGGATACAGAAGAGAGGTTACCCAGAATGAAGTGCCTGTGAATAGGAGCATGTTTTAGGAAGCGTCATTTTTACTTGCTACGTTTTGAGAGCATTAGCAATGAATAACTCATTTTAAAGCATTGCGCTGATTCATAATTAAGACCGCATGAAAATCACCAACATATATGACAAACTCTGCAATATGATCAAACTACATGTGTCAGATTGTGCAGTGGTCATGAATTGCCTGTCAATAAGGAGAAGATCACTTATGTTTGAAATCAGGACTATGAACTAATAATGATTCTGAAATTTTGAAATCAATGTGCGGATATAAAACTTGCATATTCCTACCAGGAAAGTCTAATGGTGACTCTCCCCCCCCCCCCAGCAGATGCATGTGCACCACACCTTTTAATTTTCATGAATGATATTCAAACCATTTGGCAGTTCTCCCCATTTTTATTTTCCCCGGTTGACCTTTAACACTCAGCTCAATAGATCTCACACTGGGGCTGTGTATACCCCATACCAAAATTTTCCCATGAAGAATTCTGGGCATTGTAGTTTACCCCTCACAGTGTTACATTTCCCAGAAACTCTTAACAAACTACAGTACCCAGGATTCTTTGAGGGAATAATATGCTTTCAACATCTTTTAAATGTATAGTGTGCACACAGCCTGGTTCTCAGCTGCATTATGTAATCCCTAGGGCATTTTTTTTAAAATGTGAACTCTTTTTCCCATCAATTTCTGGACCAGGGCTCTGAATACTGTGTGTTCAAGTAACAGATCCAGTGAAAACAGCAATTCAGATATATTATATTTCATTAATAATTGCTGAAACAACTTGGGTGGGTATCTAACTTTGTGGCTGGAAGTAACAGAGAACTGATGGGATAAAAACCCTATTGTTCAGAAGACAAAAGGAATAATCTTCAACCCCTGCTAGGTCTTATACTTGGTTCAAATCGTATAGAGAAAAAGTGGAACGTGCTACAACTGTTACTGCAATTGACACTGCTTTCTTCTTATCTTGTTATGGATTTCCTTCTTTCAAACATAGCCTGCTCCTAGCCAGTACCACCCACCACCATGTTTGAAAAGGCTTGTGAACTGAGTGCAATAACAATGCCTGGAGGAGTCATGTTTTGCAGCACAGGCATCGCCTGTTTATTTGTATTGGATTAGTGAGCACAGTGCGGTGCACGCTGCAAGAGGAAAGGTCCCTGCCCCAAGGGAGTTGCAACCTAAAATTCAACAGCAGAGGGGATGGAAGTCAGGAGTAAACAAGGGAGGAATATGAAGTTGGTTACATATGCCGAGGTTCAGTTGCATCTTATTTTTTATTGGGTTTGATTCCTTGCCTTTTTCAGTTCCAAAGATCTGAAGGGGATGACAATAAATGATAACAAGGGGGACTTGCAACAATATGTGGTAGTGTGGCGTAGTGATGTTCATGATTCCAAGTGCTCCTTCCCATAGTTTCCCCACCACCCTCAGTAAGCCTTCCATGGGACTGAACACCCACAATTCCATACCATCCAAGTTTTTCTGATGTAAAACCATCCTGTGTCTTCCAGAAGGCATTCCTGGGCAAGTCACGTGGCCTGTGACTTCCTCTCATCCTGAAAAAAGTGCTTTTTTGTCATGAGAGCGCACAGGATCATGGCATCCAAAATGGCCCCCCAGATCTTCTGTGAAAAAACAGGATATCCCATTTTTCCTGGGGCACTTGGAAGATGTACAGTTCTGGTTGGCTGTTTGGAAGGTTCCCGTCTCCCCCTGCCCCATATATGTTTATACTTCCACAAAGCTTGTGATTTCCTCCAAGTCTGCTGATATCACACTTTCATACACAGGTGGTGCTGTTTTGGTGACATAACCAAAGCATCAGAAACAGAATAAATGATGAAGCACCAGCTATTGAATTAATCTCCATTCCTTTCTATAGCTTGGTCTATCCATCTGACCTCTGATTCTCTCAATGGCATAGATGCAACCTATCCATGAGACAAATATTTATATTTCTTATTGTAGTCTCTGTCAGGGGTGACCAACCTGTGGTTCTCCAGATGTTGATGGATGGCAACTTCCATTAGCCCAAGCCAGCAGAGCCAATGACTAGGGACTGATAAGAATTGTCTGAAGGGCCACAGGTTCCCCACTTCTGCTCTAAGTTAATTCAAAAGCATCTAATTGACAATGTCACCTGCGCAAAACATTTTGAAAAGAGAGAAATACAAGCAGTCGCTCTGTTACATACTTGAACATCTTGCACTGGAGAAAGTAGAATTTTGGGGGTCTGCAAGAAGTGTGCACATGCCTGCTGAAAACTGTCTGTATTTATATTCATTATATTGTTTGTGTTTTATTAGGGTATCACCATGATCTCAATAGAATGAAAACTCACGTTTGTGCTGCAGAGACAAGGAGAATGATATTTTTTGTGTCTTTTACTCAAAACTTGAGAAACCTCATAATACCAGCTGTTGTTGTTTAGTCGTTTAGTCGTGTCCAACTCTTTGTGACCCCAGCACACCAGGAACTCCTGTCTTCCACTGCCTCCCGCAGTTTGGTCAGACTCATGTTTGTAGCTTCGAGAACACTGTCCAACCATCTCATCCTCTGTCGTCCCCTTCTTCTTGTGCCATCAATCTTTCCCAACATCAGGGTCTTTTCCAGGGACTCTTCTCTTCTCATGAGGTGGCCAAAGTATTGGAGCCTCAGCTTCACGATCTGTCCTTCCAGTGAGCACTCAGGGCTGATTTCCTTAAGAATGGATACGTTTGATCTTCTTGCAGTCCATGGGACTCTCAAGAGTCTCCTCCAGCACCATAATTCAAAAGCATCAATTCTTCGGCGATCAGCCTTCTTTATGGTCCAGCTCTCACTTCCATACATAACTACTGGGAAAACCATAGCTTTAACTATACGGACCTTTGTTGGCAAGGTGATGTCTCTGCTTTTATACCAGCTAGCACCCCAGAAAGAACAAGAAAAGCCAAAATGGAATGCAATGGAAAGGCGAAGGTATATCAGCTTCCTCTTCACATACTTGAAGCAGCCTCAGATTGTAGAAAGGAAAGATTGGCATTGGTAGCCAAAAGTGCAAACTGGAAAATGGGACATGCCAGGCATGCATGTGAATGGAAGCATGTGAGCTCTCTGGTTTCATATGTTTGGGTTTGCCAGTGACAGCTATAAACATACTGAAAGATGCAGTATATACCTAAATATAAGTAACATTTCAATGTATCTATTTAAGATGATAATATTATCTTGGTATCCCTTTTAAAATCCCAGATAACTGCACAGCATCTGATTGATCCTATCAATGAGATTTTGCTGTGACATGTACAAAGAAAAATTATGATCCTTTTCACCTACAGTATTTACTGAAATACATTATGATGGAAAAACATACACCTTTCAGTAAGGATAAAGTCCATGTGTTATTACAGTGTAGGCTGCATACTAAGGGTCTCTACGGATGATATGGAAGAGAGGTATGTCCATCAAGAAGTGTCCTTAAATGAACTCCTCTACCAGGAAGACTTGAAAAGGTCTCTCTTCATTACTGATGCTTAAGTTTGGTGAATAGTTTAATTAGTAATCCTTCTCTGGATAGAACCTCTTCCCACTGGGTTTGATGTTTTAAGCAAATTGGCTAATTACAAAACATTGAATAGTGTTCTACACAGGATCTCAGAGCTAGGTTGTAGTATTATGTTGAAACTGGGCGTAGCTATTACCCATTTCTCCTTCTTGCGAAAACAAATGAAATTCTACTCAATGAGTATTATGTCATAAAAAAAGAAGAAGTTAATCATTTGGAAACCTTTAAGTGGAATAAACAATGAGAACATTTTCTCAGGTATCTAATGATGATAGGAGGGGTAAAACTTTTAAATGTGTAAAATTAATGAAGTGGAAACATTCAAGTTAAAAAGAAAGAGAGAGAGAGAGAATGAGAAAACAGAAAGAGAAGGCTTTACAGAACACCTTTGCTGCAGCTTATGAGTTCTTCATTATCCATTTCCTCTGTACCTGGGCAGACTGAGGTTTTAAATAGGGGCATTAGGGCAGTCCATTAAATCTGACTGGAGCCTGCCCAGCTCAATAAGAAAGCTTTGTAGGAACAAAAAGTCACCTGCAGATGGTCAGCATTTTGCAAGAGCGATTCAAGTACATACTGGAAATTTAGGTTTACACAACTAAATCAGACTAAATCACTGTGTCACCCGAGCACAACAATTCCACTTTACAATGGAAACACACTTTTTTGCAGCTAGTGATAAGGACTTTCACTGAACAAATGATTGATGGACTTTACAAGCAAATCAGGGTGCATGCTGATTGTTATATAATCTATCCACAGACATATCGGAACAAATGCTAAATAAAGACTAGACATAGCCTAACCACCACATAAGCAAAGCAGGACAAATGTTCAATAATGTTCTAGCTCATGAGAACTGCTGTCCCCATAGAGGCTTCTGTGTTGTAGACATCTGAGCTGAATGCATGGATCCCAATGGGTGGGGCAGGCCAGAGTGCCTATTGTTGGGGATGAGGTTATTAGGTACAGCCTTGTTCACTGTTCATTCATTGATGGAACATGGCGTAATTTGAAAGAGGCTTATGTTTCACAGCATTTAACATTTCTGTTTTCTGTATCTGAACATCAACATGTCAGTCAGTATAAACAAATGTTTGCATATGTTTTAGAGCAGTCATTGACATATTTAGTGAAAATTGTCTTTTCCCTATGTTGCCTGAAGAGGCAATTAAGAGGTGACATGATAACCATCTTCAAATATCTAAAAGGCTGTCATATAGATGATGGAGCAAATGCATTTTCTGTTTTTCCAGAGGGTAAGACCTGAGCCAATGGCTTCAAATTACTGAATGGTGGGGTGGGATTTAAACTAGACCTAAGGAAGACCGTCCTGGTGATATGAGCTGCTCAGTGGTGGAATAATAGAATGGCATGTGGTCCTCAGATGGTGATAATAATTAGAATAATAATTAGAATAACAATGTTGATAATAATTAGAATAATAGTGATGATGATGCTGCTGATGATGATAATGCCTTTGAAGTACTTAATGACACTTTTTCTTATTTTCCAGGCTAAGAATTTCTAATTCAGTATTCCTCTTAGGATTTACTCTCTCATGTCCTGATTCTGAACACATAAACTTGGAAATAAATCCCATCTGTATCAATAAAAGTTAAGTCCAAAATTATATTTTTTTCGGATTGCACCTTTAGGCTGTGATCTTCACACTACTGCACCACTGCCAGCTCCATTTAGTTCAATGTAGCGTTAACCTTCTAATGGCTGGTCCATTTGTTGCTCTCAAAGTTGAAGAGGGAAAGAAAACAGAGCACATACCCTATGGAAATCAATGGGAAGGCTCCTGTGAAATTTAATATTTCATTAGATGTGGCTTTAAATGCAACCCTGGCATATTAAATAAATTTTAAACATTATATACAGTGGTACCTTGGGTTAAGTACTTAATTCGTTCCGGAGGTCCGTTCTTAACCTGAAACTGTTCTTAACTTGAAGCACCATTTTAGCTAATGGGGCCTCCTGCTGCTGCCGCTCCGCCGGAGCACGATTCCTGTTCTCATCCTGAAGCAAAGTTCTTAGCCCAAGGTACTATTTCTGGGTTAGCAGAGTCTGTAACCTGAAGCATATGTAACCTGAAGCATATGTAACCTGAGGTACCACTGTATTTACATTTTACATCTACTATCAATCTACTGATCTATCTATATATATCTCTCCTACCTTTCCATGAGAAAATATTAAAGGTGTCTGAATTCATACGGATCACAATTTATTTGGTCTAGCCAAAATAATTGAAGAAGGACAAACTTTGGTGGTTTCATTATACTCTTTCCCAATCTCTGTCGCTATATTTCAGATTTATGTTTTAATCTGAATCATATGTTTTCATTTCTTTATACTGCCATGAGATACGTCGCTGAGCATTAGAAGTTAGATTTACGATGAGTTAGGGAATTAGTTTACCACAATTGTGTTACTGCTTTACACTTCTCATGGCCTGTGTCGAAATGCAAATTCCACCCCGAATAGGGGTCATTTTCACTCCATCACGGCACACGCATTCAGACCATCTTAAGATTCCATTCACTCTCATGCCATTAGGAAGCATGGTACTTATCATAAAAGCCTCTGGCTTATCAACATGGACTGAAAGCCAAATGCTATGCTTGGTGGTAGGTGTACACAACTGGATTATCAAGGGCTTGGCTCTAGCATGGTCAGGCTTCTCCTATGGCCATCATATGACCTCAGCCACTCATGAAGAAAGGCCTGAATGATGGTGCCTGTTCAAAATTAGCTGTAGTGTTGTTGCTGTGATGCATATAAGATCCAGATAGGTCAAAATTATATGTGGGAACAGAATTCCAGAACCAAAAAGAGACCATGAATGCTCTGTCTTCCAAGCAGTGGCAGTCCTTGGGGTCTCAAATTCCAGCAGTGCCCTGTGCAACACCAAAAATTGTTGCCTCTCCACCTCTCATCTTCCATTCTAAGTCATAGTTGCGGCAACCCTTGCAGTTTCCCCAAGGCTCCATGCCCAGTGTGACCTAACTAGTTGTGCTTCTCTAAATCTGCCTCTGCTACAAGCTATTCATTGTACATGCACACACAACCACCCCACTCTTTTACAGGAGGAGAGAATGTAATATGAAATCTCTCACTATAAAACACAGACTTTCAGCTTCATCTATGCATTTGAGAGGTTCTAAGGTTTCTGTTTGCATTGCATTACATGCAAGAGGAAGAAATCAGAACAAAATATCCAATCAGAGATTCATTTTCGGGCTTCTATTCTATCCATGATGACTTTTCTTGTCATCATAGATAAAAAGTGAAGATAGTGGAGCTGGTGTCTGAACAAATGCCTTTGTGTGTACGTGCTTTAAATGGCGGTGTACCTAACTTAGAACTAAGCTTGTGATCAGACATGGCTCAAGACATTTTGATGTGTGAGACAGAAAATCCACATGGCATGTTCTTCCTCTATCATATATATATATATATATATAGTGTGAGTGTGTAAACTTTCAATACTTTGCCGCCCTCTAATAATACCTCAAAATCCGCAGCTTGGAGTGAGTCATCTGGCCTAATGGATGGGCCAGCCATGCTTGTGGTAAAGCACTTAAGCAATCACTTGCTTCACCACCTCATTATTATTGTGGTACTTCATGATTCATCACTTTGGTGCAATCTGCTATTGATTCTTTTAGCCTGATTCTTGTCTCCTACACCCAGGGCAAAAGGGTGCTTTGCTTTAATAACTCTGTGAAGACTTCTCCCAATCATTTTTATGTGTTCCTAGGAATAGCATTCCGTCTATCACTCAGCAACATGAACCTGATCCCCCTAATAATTTACAACAGATGTAATTTTCGTTTGCTTCAGACCTCCTAGGGGCTGCTCAGGTGTTTAAGTTTAAACTCATAAGTAATACTCATACTCATAAGTAATTCCAGAATCAGGGCCAATACAAGCAAGACATGAGAAAGCAAACATCTGAAGTTTTCATTTCCTTTCACTAATTCTTTTTGCTTTTCCAGAGAGAGAGAATTATTTTTTCTGCCATGTTTCATTTGACTACCTATTAAATTTTATTTTTTTAAAGAAACTCACACACCATTTCTTAAAAGATACAACAGCCACAGTTCTGGCTTCTGAAGACACTATGAAACCCAGAGATATGGTACCCATAATACACGACTGCAAAAAATCATCTGGAATTCATTGACATACTGAGAACTAAATTAAACCTCATATGCCCACTAAGTCAGACAGACAGTTTGGGTTGCTATTTATAAGTTGTGATTTTTCAAAAGAGACTTGTTCTATTTGTTTTGCCTTCCTGCCCAATTTAAATGAATGTCCTTTATTTCTTTACTTTCAAAGACCGATCCCTGTAATATAACATCAAGAAATATGGTTTATATGTATATATGCATTTTAGACTGTGGTTTCCTCATCTGCCAAAATTTCAGCTAGACAATGTGTATGTATAATTTCTGTCCACATAACTATTTGCGACTATGTTATTTGCTGGATCCTTTGCCTGATCAAAGCATATAAAGATAGTGGGCTTCATTCTGTTTTGGGTGGGGGACAGCACTTATCAGAACACCACAACAAAGTGACGCAACGATAAAAGCTAGTACAGTAGTGGCCACAATCAACAAGAAACGAGATAGAGAGATTATGGTCACCTACTGGTCTGTCAAAAGTGCTTACCCTTTCTCCTGGCAAACATCATGTCATGATGACATGAACATGGACCTGACACCTTCGTATCCAATGTCACAGAATGGAAGCGCCCATGGTAGATTCCGAGTAGAAAGGTGCAATTTATGCATTGTGCTAAGTGTGTGGGTGCCAGATGGATTTGTTGGAAGTATTTTCATGTACAAGGGAATCAGACCTTTGAGTGACAGTAAGAGAAACTTCATAGTTTTGGTGAGTTTGTTCAGTCAAAGTACCTATAAGAGTATTCTAGTAGGTAGGTGGTGTTTTGTTTTTTTAATTCTCTTAACATTCAGCTCTTTTAAAGGACAATTTCTTTCTCAGCAAATAAAAAAAAAAAAATTCTAGCCCTCAATAGTAGAAAGACATGTAAGCTTAACTGCTGAAATAACTTGAAATTAAGTGCTACTTAACTTTTTGGAAACAAGTGAGTGATAGTATGTAAGAGGTATGCCTGTTTTCCACTTTAGATTCCCCCCCTTTATGCATTATATTTATAAATATTTATCTGAAGTAAGGTGGCCGCTTTCACATTGCCGAGGGCAAGCCAACCAAGCTTTAAGGTAAAAAACATCACTTTTAATTTCAAGTCCTTCAGTCTGAAGCTGTCGTGCCAGCTGCCTGGATGCAGGCAGGGAGAATATCCCAAGTTTAGGAAGGGTGACAGATATGGCCTCAGAGAGTGAGCAGTTGTCTAGGGAGACACTCTCTCTCCTAGGGGCTTGCTGTTTAAAGGGGTCTGTGAATTCTAACCAGCATTTGGAGGGGGAAAGCAACACACAGGAATTTAATCTCTGTTTGGAAAAAATCTCTAGGAATTTTCCTCAGTCAGAGCTGACAACACTAACCATATCCAACACTGTGCATGCAGAGTTCTATTTGGGCAACAGGACATCCCTTCCCCTCCTCTCCCTGTGCACAGTCAGAATCTGTTCTGGAGGCTCTTCCTACCCTTTGGAAGAGATTTTGATAGTGTACAGGAGGCTACAGGGGATAAGAGAGGAAGTTATCCATTATGCAAGTGGAATTCTGCTGCACTAGCAGAATAGCAGCATTGAATGCACCTCCATGTATAAATGCAAATTTAGAAATAAGTGCTATAATTTAAACAGAAATACAAGCCATTTTACCTGAGGAGGAAAGACTGTGATCAGGTGATCTGGGTGCTGGCTCAGTCTCAGTTAATGGACAACTTCAAAGCTCCTGTTTGCCCTTGTTATGGTTCTTTATCTTAAACCAGACTTGGAATGGGACATGGAGGAAGCGGTTAATTTCCTTCATGAGCATAAATCATCCCATGTATGAGATAAGCCAACAGGTGCAAGGTCAGTAAACCAGTTGTTATGGTAATGGCCCAGTGCCCCCTATACAGTGCCTGGTCTGTGCTTCTGTCCATGAGCTGGACGGACTCTGTGTTACATCTTGAAACTGAAGCAACAGAAATATTTTGTGCTTGTATATATCTGTATCTTTATCTATAAAGCCTGTGTGTGTTTATAAACATCCAGAACTGCATTACTGAAGCCTAATGTTCTACAGCAGTAAACTATTTAGGACCTTAAGCTGTCACTGTGTAGTGACTGGATATGGGAGCAACTTCCGCTACGTGGATCTCTTACCTCAGATTCCCAGCATATACAGTCCTTGAAATGTCAGATGCCTTCATACAGAGAACTCTGCCCTGTAATGTAGAAGACATGTTCACCCAAATCTTACATCTGAATATCTTGTTTCTGACCAAGTCAAATGCAACTCACCAGCTTAGTATACAGAGGGTATAATAAAACTGTTTTTGCTGCCAGCCTGGAACTGTAAAACAGGAGATACTAAACACTAAGTAGGCTATAATATCTTAATGAAGAACTACCTCTGGTGTGATGGATCACAGGTTATGCAGGCCTGTTCAGGGCTAGGAATCAGCTCCTGATGCTACAGCTGAAACACAAACTGATGCTTTGGAAGCGGGGCAGAACTCACCAGTTTTATTTCTCCTTTATTGTGTTGGTTATTTAAGTTTGTGCTAATTTCATAGATTGTGGGGGATGCACAACAGTGCACCGTTCCAGGGCACTGTTTATGTAATGACAGTGGTGATTTTAGGATAGTTAAAAAATGGCTTTAAAGTTCCTCTGCTTTCTCCAAACAGTACAGTATAGCTCATTCAGGATCAGTTTGTTAGCTGATTTGTTTGATAGGGTGAAGGTGATTGCTTAGGGATGGCATCAGTTAAGTTATTCTCTAACACTCTACCAAGGCACTGGCTTTCCTTTGTGATTTTTGCTAGAGCTGTAAGTGGAAGTATGATGTTAAAATGGGTCATCTTCTCACACTTTATGAATTCTACTCTGTGCATGGCAGGTAGTGTGGTGAGAAGCCCCTTGATCCCTTCCAATTCTAAGGCTATATGATCTTCAGAAACAAAATTTTAAGAACCCAGTGAGGCAGTCTCTTGACATTTCCATTTCACATGTGGAGACCTAAAGCTACCAATATCACTCGTTGACTTGTAGCTGAACATATAAAGTTTCTCTGTAAAATGGCACAGTAGGTACAGTGCTATCCAGTGATGTGAAAGCTCACTCTGCAGCACTTGGTCTTTGATGGCTATTTCACACATGCATGCAGCTGTGAATTCACCTTGACATTCAGAGCTATAATGTTCTGATATTCTGAAGACAAGCTGGAATGTATGCAGAGGAGGGCAACCGACACGATAAAGGGTTGGAAACTAAGCCTTATGAGGAACGGTTGAGGTATGTTCAGCCTGGTAAAGAGGAGACTGAGAGGAGATATTATAGCCATCTTCAAATATCTAAAGGGCTGCTACATGGAGGATGGAGTAAGCGTCTTTTTTCCAGCTCCAGAAGCTTGGACACAAACCAGTGGCTCCAAGCTACAAGAAAGGAGATTCCAGCTAAACATCAGGAAGAACTTTCTGGCAGTATGAGCTGTTCAACAGTGGAATGGACTCCCTCGGAAGGTGGTGGACTCTCCTTCCTTGGCAGTTTTTAAGTAAAGGATGGATGACCATCTGTCATGTATGATCTGGTTGAAATTCCGACATTGCAGGGGATTGGACTAGATGACCCTCAAGGTCCTCCCCAACTCTAGAATTTTATGATCCTTTGTCAACATTTTTCATTCCATTTATATCCTGTTCTTTTCCCAAGGATACTGGAAGCAATTTATTTGGGGTCCATTTGATCTCCACAACATCCCTGTGAGGTTGGTTATACACAGCAGGTATTTGAACCTGTTTCCCCTATACTGTTGTCCTCAGATGAACCATGCAGTACTTTTTGTTGGGTACATGGAGCACAGTGAAGAGGTTACTTCATACAACAGTGGCTACTGGGCCTAAAATGTCAAAACAACATAGTAAAGAAAATCTAAGTGACTCTTGAAAGGTATTTTATTAAAAGATCTTATTTCTGTTTATTACTATTGACCTTACATCTGTTCAGATCAAATGAAAATTGAGGTCCTTTCCAATTCTATGATGTCTTTTTAAAACATCCTCATCTACAAAGGGGGATGGATGCCTGATTCTGTGTTAAGATCTACAAAGCCTAGAAGCAGCATTATTCATAAGCCATTTTAAAATATTTAAAATGAAAGTAAAAAAGAAGAACAAAGAACATAACTCATTCTAAAAAAAATGAGCAACTTTCAATGATTTCGGTATGACAGGCCTGCTACCAATTTACACCCCACTTGTAATATTAAAATTATTGCAGTTAAATAAATCAACCCCTGCACTTTTACATTTTTAATTACCTTTTACTGCACTTGTGCTTTTGTTTACAATTAACTAATAAAACATTTATTTTATCTTGCAAATATAACAGGGATTTTGTATTTTAATCAGATTTTACCCATAATCTTCTGTCCCTTTTTTAAGCATCTTTTTATGACCTGATACACTACAGGATGTTGTTTTGTAGAAAACCTCATTATTTTTTAATGCATGGCTATTTATTAGTGTATTGTGTATATAAACAGACTGTGCATTGCTTTGAATTGATGAATACATTTACATTCATTTGATATTACGAATTGCCTTATCGGTTAATCTCACATATTTCTGGCTGTGCAGCCAAAAGAATATGAAATTTGCATGTTTTAAAGTTGGGAGTCTCAACATGAGAAAGTCAAAGGATCTGCCAAAGAAATGTTTATAAATGTATGGATTCATTTTCAGCTGGGGGAAAGTGCAATCATGGAAGTGGTGCATCAGAGAGTCCTCAATCACTGACCTCTTATTATTACCCCGACCCAGTACACTTTGTATTACATTTTTCCCCCTGAACCCTGCAGGACTCTAGATTAGTATTATGCCAGAATCAGTCCTCCAGTTTCTCAAAGGTTTTCTTCCTCTGTGAAAACAGGCTTTTGTTTTTTTGCCTCATTCTCAGTTTCACTTGAGAATTGCTTGAGAATTTCTGTGGATGTGGGGTTTCCAGCTTACCTTGTTGTTGTGAGGTGGTGTGTGTGTGTTATTCTATGCAGTAACCATCTCTCCAGCACTCTGCAGCCTCCCTAGCTGCCCAGGCTTCCTAATCAGAAAAGGTCCGATGAAAAGAGTTAGCTCACAAGGTCTTCCCCTGGGCTTTCATCAGAATGCAGGCACCTGAAAAGGCTGCAGAAGACACTGGTGAGAATATCTGCAAAATGGAAGGAAGAACACTCACAAAACACAACACAAACCCTGCACCATACCTATGAGGATTTCACAAAGAGAAATTTGGTAATTTCTGAATGCAATTTCTTTTCTCACTAATTGATAGAGGATCAAAAACCCATCTGATTAAGGAGACATTGTAGTAATGGGTGTCTTCAACTACCTTCACATAGACTGGCTATATATGTGTTCTAGTCATGACAAAGAGGTAAATTTTCTAGATACCCTAAATGTCTGTGCCCTAGAGCAGTTGGTGTTGGAACCAACCAGAGGGGTTTCCTCAGGCAGAAACACAGTGGGAGATGACAAGAGAGAGGCCTTTTACATGGTGCCCCCTGCTTATGGAATGTGCCCCCAAAGGGGATCACATTGGTGTCCCCATCTTTTCAGAGTCAGGTGTAGTCCATTCCTTTTTCTTATACTTCTGTGTAATTTTAAACAACAATATTCCTGTTGTTGTTAATGGTCAGTTTTATAATGGTGTTTGTATTTGTGTTAATAAGGGAGGTGGTTTTGGTTATTGTGGTAACACTGTTTTAGTGGTTTGTCTGATTCTGTTGTTTTTATTTTTTATATATTCAGTTTATTGTTACTGAAGTCAATTTGTTTTTTTCTGTTAGGTGACCTGAAGACATAAGGCTATGAAATACTACTACTACAAATAGCAAAAATTCCATGATTAGTGACTGGGAATATAGAACACATCTGTAATGGTAATGTTTTGTTTTTAAAATAAACATGGTTATTCATAGTTTTTAATTGAACTGTCATTTATTGTTAATTATGACAATGTTTTCTTTTTGGCTCATATTTATTATAGCTAATAATGGATTTATCCTCTGTCCAAAGCTGTCAGGATGATTAAGTAACAAATGAGAAATTACACACGGGTAATCTCCAGTTTGCTATGAATCACAGTGGCAAAAGATTCTGTACTGAAAAGGGACCCATGATATTATGTAGTTGCACATCTGAAATGACAACAGTTGAAAATATGTGTATGAATTATGTAGATAATTTTGAAAGATATGATTAATCTCACACAATTGGTGCTGAGTCATTTAATCTCATTCCTAGTCCCATCACTACCCTACAGAAGCTATTATTATGGTGCAATAGTCAAACTGAATTTTCAGTGATGACACTGTAGAAAACATTTTCTCTTCTCTTTCCTCTGCAGGAATAAATGTCCGGTCTTATTGCATGCTTCTTCATGATAAAAATTAATGTATTCACGACTTCCAGACTTTTGTTACAGTGAGCTGCACTAATATCCCCAAACGTTCCAATCTATTCAAATGCTGAAAGAATCAAAGTTCCATGTGGTCCATACACATTACATTTGTAAAGGCAAGAATGTAATTATGTGAAATGAATCATCTCCATTTTCCATGCAAGAAAAGCAAGACAGAGAATATGTCTTTTAAAAAATGTAATTCATATCTCCATGTGCCTATTTTCAAAGGCTTGCAGGACATGATTCTTACTCACTATGCACATTTTCTATAGAAGTACATGACTCACCAACTATCTATGAAACTATGCTTATATTTCTGCTATTATAACTCCACAAGTGTGATACTGAGGACAGTGTTTAAAGGCATGTGCCAGAACAGCTGTCACGTTAGTTTATAGCGGCAAAAAGAAAAAGAGAGGTGTGGGACGTGAATTGATTTGTTGTGCCATTAGCTTTTTGTGGGCATAGCAGATTGATACATGAAGACCTCAGTTCCCATATGAGCAACTTTTTGAGATCTGCAACCAGGGGGAGGCTGTTCTGTGTGGTGAACTACTGGTGAGTAATCACTTGCCATGTAGAGCCACTAATTTTTCACTATCACAACTGCCTTTGTAGTGATTTGCAACAGCATGCTGAAAATTGGTAGATTACTATGTGAATTAGCAAACTTAATGAAAACTGCTAATATATTAATATAAATATACCACAGTCATATTTATAATTATACAGACAAAGGTCCGTATAATTAAAGTTATGGTTTTCTCAGTAGTGATGTATGGAAGTGAGAGCTGGACCATAAAGAAGGCTGATGGCCAAAGAATTGATGCTTTTGAATTATGATGCTGGAGGAGGCTCTTTAGAGTCCCATGGACTGCAAGAAGATCAAATCGAACCATTCTGAAGGATGCCCTGAATGCTCACTGGAAGGACAGATCCTGAAGCTGAGGCTCCAATATTTTGGCCACCTCATGAGAAGAGAAGACTTCCTGGAAAAGACCCCAATATTGGGAAAGATTGAGGACACAAGGAGAAGGGGACGACAGAGGATGAGATGGTTGGACAGTGTTCTCGAAGCTACCAACATGTGTTTGACCAAACTGCGGGAGGCAGTGGAAGACAGGAATGCCTGGCATGCTCTGGTCCATGGGGTCATGAAGAGTTGGACACGACTGAATGACTAAACAACAACAACAACCACAGTCATAGCAGTTGGAAATCGGATACAGAGGGCCTGACTGGGGTGTGCATGTACAACAGCTAGCGTGCATGTATCACAGTTGTGATATGCAGGCACAGTATCTCTAGGGGTGCTGCTGATCTTTGGAATTGCAGCAGGCCTGTCTTTGTGCTGGATATATGTTTATATTCTGAGCCAAAATATAAGTTCTTCCCAACCCTTTCTCTTTCTCCAAAACTTACCTTCTGACAGCAAAGGGACAAGATCAAAATCACATACAAGGGGCCAGTGCTATATATAACAACCATGAAAAGGTGCTGAAAGGCACAGGGCTGTAGCAACAATATACTGATAATGTGAAGAAGTTTACTGAGGAAGATCCTCAAAACAGGACCTTATCTGAAAACCTGTCTGTTGTCAGCTGCTTAGAGCATGCTTCAATGCAATGATAATTATTTTTGTGCTAGATGGTTCTTTGTAAGCCTCACTGAAATGTACACTTTGCAATGCAGTATACATCTTGTTGACTTTCTTTAACTTCTCTTCATTATCAGTATATTGTTGTAGCTGGGAGACAAGAGCTGCTCTTCAGGGCTTTACTAGGTCATCCAGCCTTAGCAATAGAAAATTTCCAATAAAACCAACCACCCCACCATAGTAATAATTTAGCATCTGGCAAAGCATAGTTTGCCCATCTCTGTTTATGACACATGTGGAAGACACCAGATGATTCTATTCTAGCAAATGGAGAATGTTCTCTGTAGAGCAAGTGACCAGAATACCTGAGTAGGAACTATGTCCACTATAGCAGACAAGTCCTCCTTCATGGGTTTTACTTAGTCAAATAATTATGTTTTGTCTTGTTTAGGGCTGGATCTAGACACATCAAAGAAGCGTTTCAGTTAAACGCGTTGCAAACTTTGTATGAGAAATCGGGTTAGCAAAAACGGGACTCCACAGTGCCATCTGGTGTCACAGTGTTAGAAGGTGTGAACAAACAAATATGAAGCGCTTTTCCTTTGTCAATGTAGCTGAGTCCTAGGACTCATAAAGCTTGATGAATAGGGCACTCCAATGTAAACAGAGCAGGGATATGGCCCAGTTGTCTGTCCAGGGATGGGGCGGGGCATGGGAGACAGATAGACTATATGTCTGTTGTACAAATCATACAGGTTTGCCTTTCCCCCAGTCCAGAGTGAGCAGCCTGGGGCTTCAAAAAGGAAAGACAGAAGCTTTTAATTACAATGGCATAGTGTCCTATTGCATATCACATGTATGCAGTATCAGGTGTTGTTCATGTGCCACTATTGGCATGCGCTCCCCTGCCAAGCTTCAACCAGTCATGCAATCCACTTTGTCACCTGTCTTATAACAACTGGGGAGGTGTGAATGTGTTTTCTTCTAACTGACTTTTGGATGCAAATGGTTCTCTTGACACAGTTGCTTCATTTTATGCAGAATGAAATTCGCAATCTGCAAAACCCATAAGGACATTTGGGTGGAGAAAAGCACACAGTAAATGGTGTAAATGCACTCTGCACCCAAGTCTGTGCAAGCTGTTCCAGAGAAATGCGGTGTGGGTGGAGAGAGGAGAGCCTTTATAAAAATTCTGTGACCCTGCTTTTTGCCATCTGAATGGTCATGGTTGATTGGAAAATCAATGAAGTGCTGTGAGAATTGCACCTCAATGTTGCAGACAAGCCACACAAAAATCCAACTTTTCACATGAGATGAAGATTGCCTTTGGTTCATTTACTCTCTTAAGACACATTAAAATCAAATCTATCACCCCATTTGGCCATCTGTCAATTCTCACTACACAGTAAACGGGGAGACTTTGTTCCTCCATCACCAGAATAGCAGAATGTTTTGTTGTTTTAATAAATGGTTTTAGGCCTTAGAGACAGAAATAAATCAAACCAATTTATAAAGTTGGGTCTGAAAATGTTAGATGCACTTTTTAAAAAAAACTACTACAGAGGATTATGTATGGATGAATTGCAACAAAGAAAGCATGGCTTTAGCAGCTTGGTAAAAAAGAAGAAGAAATGGAGATAAAGAAAATTAACGCATTGTCCTCTCTCCTTAAATACTGAATAAATGGAAGATTAAATTGCATGTCAAAGATACAACTATTCTAAAAAGTTCATGATGCATTCACACACAATAAACTGTGCACGGCAAGTATTTACCCAGTAAATTCATTTTATCACTGTAACCCAGGCTCTGAATCTGAAGAATCTTTTTCTCTTAATTGTTCAGATCTTTATTAGCAATATAATATGCATCTTAGCTATTTATTCTTGTTGAATGTTAAGCCTCTGAATACTGCTTTCTGCTGGACACAACTGATAAAACTGTGTGAATGACAATTACGCAGCCATGTCATTGTCACCAGTGTCTTTGCAGGCTCAAGATTGCCCCCTTCTCTTGCCCTCGATCTCTAAATTAGTCGTGGCAGCATGATCCTATTCTACCCTGCTACCTGCTGTGGTGTAGGCAGAGGCATTCTGTGAGACAGACCAAATGGTACCCCACACTAAACATGGGCAAAAGAAGCATGCAGGTCTTCTCCACTTGCTTTTTAAAGTCACCCCAAATGCATCTTTAAGCTCCTTTGCTTAAATGTTTTGCTAGTGCCAGGTTGAAGTCCAAAAATACCCAGAGGGCCACAGATTCCTCACTCGCAATTTGGACTATAATCCCCTTCATGTTTAATTTTAGCTACCCGTGCAACTACTCCAGAATTAGTAGTTGGGCAATGTTGGTATAAGACACCCAGTAGCCAAAACAAACTAAAGCAACAACACAGGGATATGACAGTGATTATTCTTGACACAGTAAGGCATGTATGAATGACAGTTGCTGAATGACAGATCATCTGTTTGGATCCCCATTTATTCTGTAAATGCAATAGTAGGAAAAGAGTGTGCTCTTTAGATCAGGGGCTCCCAAACTGTTGTGTGCGTACCATTGGTGGACCACAAGCATTATTCGGGTGGTCCATAATGTGTCTGTGAAGAATAACAGCTGGGAAGAATAGGCACAGTGCATTCAATAAATTGATTTTTAATTGTGTTTTTTTTTGCTGCTTCTTAGATAATTTTGCCCTTCATTCCTTGATCCCCAAAAGATTGCCCACCTCTAATTTAACCCCTGCTTCCACTCCCCCAATAGGAACCACCCTACCCCACCTGAAGCTGCTGTTTGCTGCTGTTCACCCTCTTAGGGGGAGACTGAAAGATTGATTCAGGTAACTTCCCTCCCTCCACATAGAAACAAGATGCTGATTAGCCAAGGATGTATTACTACAGAACTGTTTTGATGATGTACAAAGTTTCACTTTCCTTGCATGCTGCCATCCTACCCTAACATTTTGGAAACAATATAATTGCAAGAAATAGTTTTTGGCTATTTTGTTCGTAGTTCTCTATCAACAATAGCATTTTGAAAAAAGCAAGAGTAAAGAAGACAGAGAAATAGAGAGAAGGGGAAGAAAATGCCAGAGGTTCTATTTTATGAAGCGAGTAAGTCTTTTTCCTGTGACACTTGACTCATATTTTTTAACATGATCTCTTTTCCGGTTAGTCTAGCATTGAGGCAGACATAAGTGTCCTGCTGTTCAGTGAACTAGAACAAGGCCGAGAAGATGTCGCGACCCCTTGCTATGGATGGCTCTTTGTTGCCCATCCAAAAATTCTGTCATCTTCATACTCCGTATTTTGCTTTTAAGAAAAAGGAGCTGTCAGTCTATCCACTTTCTTTTTCCCTACCTTCTTTTCATCCCTGCCCCACCTTTGTCCCATTTTATAAATCTTTCATTTGAAGTAAACAAAAAATAAAGACATGGAGAAGAGTTTCCCCAGAGACCAAAAGGGTGACCTGCACAAGGAACCTCTTTAGTATTTCTGAGCTCTTATTAGTCTCCCAGTAACCTCATCTTTCTCTTTCTTTCTTTCTTTCTTTCTTTCTTTCTTTCTTTCTTTCTTTCTTAACAGCTTTCTATCTAAGAAGAAAATGAAGAATAAATAGTTGTAGTGAGTTTACTCTGAACTCCAGTATCCACAGCAAACATGTGTTGCCCATCTCTCTTCTTTGAAAGTTATTATTTACATTTTTATCCCACCTTTCCTCCAAGGAGCTCATGGTGGCATATAGTGGTACCTCAGGTTAAGTACTTAATTTGTTCTGGAGGTCCGTTCTTAACCTGAAACTGTTCTTAACTTGAGGTACCACTTTTGCTAATGGGGCCTCCCGCTTCCGCTGCACTGCCGGAGCACGATTTCTGTTCTCATCCTGAAGCAACGTTCTTAACCCGAAGTACTATTTCTGGGTTAGCGGAGTCTGTAACCTGAAGGGTCTGTAACCTGAAGCATCTGTAACCCAAGGTACCACTGTACCACCCTCACCCCCACCCCAATTTTATCCTCACAACAACCCTGAGAGTGAGTGTCACTCACAGAGCTTCATGGCCAAGTGGGTATTTGAGCCCTGGCCTCCCAGGTCCTAATCCAACACTCTAACCACTACAACACAATGGCTGTCCCTGAAATTGGTGAGTACCATTCTTGGAATGTATATGTGATGCATTTATTTCAGTCCCACCAGACACATGCCAGCCCCTTTTTTGTGTGTGCAATTTTGCTCTGTCACTACTATAGACAAGGGGTGGGAGGATATTGCTGTGGATGTTTGTGGTCCACAGTCCATAGCACTCACAGTAAGAACCTGGAAGGGTTGGAGAGTTGGGTTAAAAGGTGTTAAGTTGCTCAAAAGTCACTGAATAAGAATATTCCGCCAACTTCGCTTCCCTGATAGCCTCTTACCCCATGACTTGAATGACATTGACAGTTTATAATGTAGGGACTCTCATATAGCTGGCTAGGCATGTAATGTGGCAACCTTGCATTTTTGGGACCATAAATTCCACTGAGTTGTATTTGTGATGTTTTCAAGTGTCCCAAGACTTATTAGATGAAAATAAAATACCTTAAACTTCTATTTATTTTCAGAAAAATGTAGGTTTGCAACTGTCGGGTTTGCAACTACATGTCCATGTGGTATTTTGGCCTCAGACCAAAGATATTGAATAATGGTCAAACAATTTGAGTATTTTGAACAGGGATTTTAAATGTCTTTCTCCTTCCCCATTAACTCTACTCTGACTCATTTGGCTTCTCCTTCTCCTAACTCATCAAAACCTGCCAAGTTGTACCCCTCAGACTTTAAAATCATGGCTGGCTCCAGCACTTGGCATTTGCCAGGGCATAAGGATAAACACCTAGCAGGGCCTATTGCTAGAAGCCTTCAGAATGGAGTTGCCACCATGGGCATTATGGGTATGTATCTTTTGATGAAATGAGTGGAAGCCTATGAGTCATGGAGGTGGAGAGAGTGCTTAGTTTGCTTTTGGTTGTTAGTTTGTTAATGTTGTTAATATTCTTTTGTGGATTATGAGTGCTGTAACGCTTTGCGAAGTTTATAATATGACATTTCTTGTGGTGATGCTGTTTAGTCTATAGTGTTTTATAGAAGGTGGTTGTTTTGCTGATGATTTGTTAATTCTTTTATATGATATATATTGTAATGGCAATGTCCTACTATGTTCTTATTTGTTGTATGTAACCTGCTATGTGACTCGTGTGAGTGAAAAGTGGCATAGAAATATAATGAATGAATGAATGAATGAATGAATGAAATTGGGGGGCAGCCCCCTTAAATATTTTATTTGGGGGCCAAAGTGACCTCAGCCCCTAGGAGTTGGCTCCTATGGCCCCAGCCATTTGTCTTTGGGCAGGATTATTCTGGTGCTGAAGTTCCACTGGGAACAAAATTCAGTGGCAAGGAAGGCTAACTTTTGGGACAAGTGCACGATGGCGAAGTGTTCAGCATCCCTCACCTCCTCATCAAACACACGTAGGAAATTGGTATTCTGACAGACATGTCTGCCAGCTTAACACCTCGTTTGACTTCTCTGAAAGGAGCTCAGAAGCACCTGTCTTTAATTTCTTGTTCTCTTCTCTCCCTTACCAGCTGAACTGTGTACTAATTAGTTATGCCTAGGTCCCAAACTGAGAGTGCAAAAAACTGCAACACATTTCGAAGATTACTTCTCCTGTTTCATGTCGGTGACAAGTGCAATATTGCTGGCCATTTGTATCATTAAAAATAGCTTTCTAAAGTCTTAGGAGAGCATGTACAGTATGCAACTTTATAGATGCATAGAAATGTTGGGCTCTAATAATCAAGCATTTGTATGATAATAAACTGAAAAAATAACCACTAGATGAGAATATGAAGCATGTATAAATGATAGCGGGGCAATAGATACTTTCAGAGGGACAATAGTTCTATAATAACTGCAGCATAAAACACTGAATGTAGAAACAATCATTGCAGTATTCTTCTGCTTCTGAGTGTGCCTTTTGAGCTTGTAATAGCAGTAGTGAAATGATCACATATATCCAGAGGGGACTATCTTGCTGTTAGCCCATTAGTTCAGCAATATATTTAAAATCAATCTTCCTAAAATCTAGCAGTTTGGCTTCCAGATAAAATATGGACTTCTTGTTGTTCGCATCCGTCTGTCTTGGGAGACAATGGAAGAGGGGTGAAGTCAAACCGTTGGAGAGTTACAGTGCCTGCTGTAGTGCTGTGTCGGTAGAGACTGATACAGGAGAGACATGTTTTATTGCAGGTGGGGCAGATTAAAGCATCCCGTTTTGCTGCTACAGGTGCACCATGGCATTTCTTCTCTCTGCACTCCTCCCAGCTGTCATTCTAGGGAGATAATTTCCCCACTTCAGCGAAGCTGCCTTTCTGCCATCAGCTGAGATCCAAAGAACCATGGAATGAATCCTTATGAGCCCAAGCAACCCACACCCTGACTACCAGGACACATGGCATAGTTTCTAGAATAGTCTGCACAAAGTAAGGGAGTGGGGAGAATCAAGAAAGTCTGCTGTGTACACAAGCATTTGGTCATGCCTAAAGTAGCTCTTTGAATCCCTGCCACTGAAAGCACTTTTCTACACTCTTAGTGGAGCACTATAAATGTGGCCAAGTTAAGCTTGTGGAAAGCCGCAGTCAAGTTCCCTATGGCATAATGATCTTTCCTGCTTTGAAGTATATAATGGAACGCTGTTCTTATTTTCCCTCTTTGCTTCTGATTAGTTCCTTTGCTGTTGCTACTGTCTAATAATGGTTCCACTACTACTACTACTACAGTGGTACCTCGTCTTACAGACGCTTCAGGTTACAGACGCTTCAGGTTACAGACTCCACTAACCCAGGAATAGTACCTCGGGTTAAGAACTTTGCTTCAGGATGAGAACAGAAATTGCGTGCCAGCAGTGTTGCGGCAGCTGGAGGCCCCATTAGCTAAAGTGGTACCTCAGGTTAAGAACAGTTTCAGTTTAAGAACAAACCTCCAGAACGAATTAAGTTCTTAACCCAAGGTACCACTGTACTAAATCATCATCATCTTCATCCTTTAAATTGGTCTGATGTTGCTCTTCTTGTGCTTCTTTGATTGGCTGGTCTTGTCCACAGTTTCCAAGGTAAGTTTGTTTTGTCCTCATCATTATATTTTGGCCAATCATAAAGAGCTTTCATTAACATCTAGGTTTCATAACTGATTTCATATGATTCTATGCTGCTCATGTGAATTTCTAATTGCAGTTATTGTTTGTCTTCTGCTACTGTTTCATATCACCTTTAGGCTCTTTAGGGTTTTTAATTTTTATTTTTATTATTTTTATTGTTTTTAATAGCGAAGTTGATAGCCACCTTGGCCTATTTTCTTAAATGAAAGTAATCAACTATTGCATCTTTCCAAAAAATTGTTCCTATCTTTCTCTAATACTTACTCTTTATAACTTGTCCCCTGATGTTATCTTGCATGGATTATTGCGGTATTTTTTTTACTGGTTTACTAAAAAAATTGTGTTCATTATTTTTCTTTTCCATCTGAATATGTGACCATACTTTCTTCTTTCTCTAGTGACTACCCTATCTGTTCAACGGTGACGTTTTTGTGGTATAATTTTCAATTAATCGCTCCACCTTATCTTTTATACTTCATTATGTTATCTCCCCCAATATTCAGGGAATTAGAATCAGATTTTTAAAAGAAAGAAAGAAAATAGATTAAAATGGCACCTAACAGCAGTGAGTGCAATTCTCCGTTCCTCTCCGCCCTCTCCTCAATTGACGAAAGGGGGAGCTGAGTGAGGATTTGAACCCAGATCTCCCAGGTTCTAGTCTGACACTTTAACCACCACATTCCCCCCCCCCTTGCAGTGGCAAAACCAACAACAAAACAAACCTTGTTGCTCCTATATCCTTGAATGGCATTTAACCAATTGCATAATAATTACTTTCTCCATGTGCATCTATTCAAATATGGATGATTTTGTCTCCCGGTTCGCTCAAGAAAGAAAGACTCCCCTAAAATGGCTGAGGGGTATGTAGGAAAGCGACGATCAGCATGCTGACTTTCCAATTCAGCTAAGCAAATTTGCCTCTGTGCTTCTTTTAAACTAAAGAGACACTTATTGCATCTCACTTGTTTAAATTAAGAAGGAATTTGAGCTATGGAGGGCATACATGAGGAAAGCATCTGGCTCTTGGCTGGTAATTTAAAGGGTAATTTGGTTAAAACACTGAAAGACATTTAGGCCAAGGCATTATCGTACAATATCAATGCAGAGCAGATCTCTTCCCAGATAATCAGGTCTTGGGTTTTTTGAGATATTTTTTTTATACCCCATAATAATTTATTCCCATTTTCTTCATACTTCTCCCTTATGTCTTTAAAATATTAAAACTGTGTCTTAATTTCTTTATGCCAAAACATTAGACCAAATATAAGTGGTGGAGCTTGTAGAAATAGTGTTTTAAAATACAAAGAGCCTTGATGGATAATAGCTCCTGAAAGAAAGATGACGCTAAGCTTGGTTTTTCTCTTTTTTTAAACTCAGACTGGTATTAATCAGGCAGCCCAGTCTGCTTTAGCTCCTAGAGTAGCTCAAGCAAAGTATTTCACTTAAGCCAGTAAAAGCAGCAGCCTAAGCAAGGATGCCAACTTAAGCAATGAAGCACCCCAGTTTCCCATTGTCTCTACTTAAATAACCAGCGCTCCTCCAATCACATAAAATGACCTTGATACAAACCTTTAGAACTTGGGTAGGCAAACTAAGGTCCGTGGGCCAGATCAGGCCCAACTGCCTTCTGGATCTGGCTTGCAGACAGTCCGAGAATCACCGCTTGGCTCACCAGCACGCGCGCGTTCTTTCCCTCTCCCTCCCTCTCCCTCGCACAGCAGTGGCGGCGGCAGCACCTCCTCCCTTCCTCCTCTTGGCTTCTCCCTGCCCTGTCTAGAGGAGGAAGGGGGCTGGGCTTTGTTGGTGCCAGCAGCAGCAGCAGCGCTTGAGCGGCCGCCATTTTAAGCAGCCCCTCTCCAGAGCCCTTTCGTGCACCGCTCATTGTCCCTCTGCCACCGCCAACCCCTGCTGCTCACAAGACACAGGTAAGCAGCCACGGGGGGTCGTAGTGCTCTTGCAACTCCCCTCCCCCAAAATATAGCCCAGCCCCCCACAAGGTCTGAGGGACAGTGGACCGGCCCTCTGCTGAAGAAGTTTGCTGACTGCTGCTTTAGAACCACTGTAGGGAATGCTGTTATCCTCTTTTCGCCCTTCAGATCTCACATGTGTATTTACACACGTCACTCAGGAATTATTGCCACAATGAAGTGCAGGTAATATATGTTTTTTAAAAGAAGCAAATATGTTAATGATTCATGTATTAAGCATTGCATATTCTTTTTGCTGGTTTGATGCTTTGCTTTGTATTGTTTCATACATCCCAGCAAGAGATTCCAGGGGTGCTGACATTGACTAAGGGTTCAGTTTCCTTGGAATCAGTCCAATGGAGGCAGTGGCGACTTTAGGATATATGGTGTTATTTATACATTTATACATGCAATGTGAGCTTAGGATGGTGGGGTGCACAGCATTAACACTGTAACAGATTTTGCCTTCCCATTAGGATCCCAGGGAGATCCCTAAGCCACGGCTTTGGGGTCCATCATGCAGCGAGACAAACCTCTGTGTCCCCAGCCAACCCCACTGCCAGTTGGCAATTGTCCTTCTACATCACAAAGTGATATCACTTCAAACTAGATGAAGCAGAGGCAGAAAGAGGGTTACCTCAATTTGTCTCTGTGGCAACAGGGCTACCTCTTCATACATGTAAATGGAGGTACTTAGCTGGCCAGCTTAGGCCATTATCTTTCAGAGAAGCTGGTCTGACCAGTTCAACAGCTTGTTTTAGTAGATTCTAAACTTCACTGTATACAGGCTAGGAAGGAACTCACAGATATCATACAGACTGGGGACCCCCCCCCAAAAAAAAATCTGTAACAGAATATTAGATATGTTTTCATCTGCTTTGTGGGGGTTTGTAGCATGAAAAATGGGGTGGGAATCTGTAAAACAAAATAACAATTAATGTGATCATCAAGATTCCAGGATGCCAGCATTTTTGTTGCTGTTGTTGCTGCTGGTTTTTTTATTATTATAAAAAATACAGTTCAGAATGGCTCCTTTTCTAGAATATTTTTTGAGCCATTGCCACAATGGCAGAACGAAAAGTTATACTGAGGTGGCTGAATTTCTGAATGTACCACTTCATGCAAGTTATCATTAGAAATTCTGGTGAATCTTACTGGATCCGTGAGATCACCACTGAAAGTCATACAAACGACAAAAAAGAGGGAGGAAATTTTCCTCCTCTTGAAAAAGAGTGCAGCTTTTTTTCAGCGAGCAATGGAATATTCCCAGTATCCCCCCAACCCTTGACTTCCTCTCATGGGAAAATGGTAAATTACTTAAGAGTTAAAAGGTATGGATCATGACCTTTCAAGCTCTCCCCAAAGCTGCACAGCCACTGATGGGGGTGACATGAAAAGCTATTTCCTTTATAATGAGATACCAAGCAGATCTGTCTTCTTTTAGGATCTGGCATTTAAAAATACATTTACTTCTATTATGGACTGGCCTAACCTGCACAGACTATTGCTTGTGACATATTACCACAGCAGATGTTTTAGACAACCTGCTGGCGTAACGACAAAAGAAGGAACAAAGTTTCTTTCATTATTGACTTAATCTCCACAAACAGTTGTAAAAGTTTTCTTATCTAAGTGATTTATTGCAGGATTTGCCAATGATTTACCCTAATGTAAATTGTCTATTATTTCCCCCACCCCACCCCACTGTGTAGTTGAGTAGAGTAATATGGAGAAGTGGAGGGGGGGAGAGACACCTTGATTCTTCCCCCCACAGGACATCTGTTCACCTTATTTGAATCTTTTGCAGCCAATTTGTCTGTCACCATATGGATAAGATCAAATTGGGAAAAGGGAACAGAAGAGGAAAGAAAGAATAAGAGGCCAAAAAGGCTAAGGACACCTATGTGTGTGTGTGTGTGTGTGTGTGTGTGTGAGAGAGAGAGAGAGAGAGAGAGAGAGAGAGTATGTGTTAAATAAACCAGAGGAATAAATACCACAAACAAGAGGAAAATTGTAATGCTGTATTATAGGAACATGGGATGCTGCCTTATACCTAGTAAGAAACTTGGTCTATCCAGAACAATATTGTCTGCACAGGACAGCAATGGTTCTACAGGGATTCAGGATATTTTCCAGCCCTACCTGCAGATGCCAGGGATTAAACCTGGGACCTTCTGCATGCAAACCAGATGCTTTATATATAAAATTATATACACTGAAAACTGCATAATTCACTTAGGGGTGGAAATAGCATGTAGTTAAATTCTGTAATTGTTCTGAACTTTTTTTTTAATGTTTTGAGCAACTTTTATTCACTTTTCTCCTCCTATTATGACCTTTCCCATAGTTTAATATCAGCAAGACATCCCCAGTTTGTTTTAAATTCCATTAGTATGTTTAAAGTGGAAATATACAGCATTATGTTACATACTACATTTGAACGTTTACACCCCTGTTGGAAACATTTCCATATTCTCCGTGGGCTTTCATATTGCCAAGGCAGATATCTGTTTTACAGAATTCCCTTAATTTTATTGACACATGGCATGGAAAACTCAATTTTACTTTATCATTCTTATGGTGAAATCCTATATGTGTCTACTCAGGAGTTAAGTCATCCTGAGTTCAATGGGGCTTGCTCCCATGTACGTGGATTTGGGATTGCAGCCTGAGTGAATCAAGGGGGGAGAACAACCTGGCACAAATAAACTCTGGTGACCTCCGCCCTGTAGAATGCAACATTTCAAAGTTCAATGCCATTTATCGTTTCTTTATAGTATTTGTGCATATTTGCCACTAATTCTCTAACTACTTATGCAATGCTTGACGTCTAGAAAAAGGGAATTGTTCCATTCACTGCTCACATTTTTATAGAACTTTGCAAGACCTGAGCTGTTAGATCAAACTAAGAGTTTTGTAAGTAAAACAATTAGATTCTTTATTTTTTAAATAGCATGCAAAGAACTCAGCTGCAAGCAGGGGTGCCAACTTGAATAAAATATTGTAGAGGCCCAGGTAAGCCCTGCCACACATAACTGATCACATGATGCTATACGCACACACCATTTGAATGGGAATGCTCATCAACTTTGCAGGGGCCCAGGCCCCTCAAATATTTTATTGGGGGCAGCGGCATAGCATGGGTTGTCAGTGTCAGTATCTTCAGCTCACAGGCAGAGGTACCTGGCCTCCCCCGAGGCAATTGAGCGAGATACTGGATGACCTCTCCGCTGCGTCTCCCGGCAGGCTAGGTCATAAACCCGGCGATTCTTCTCATTAGTCGTGAGAAGAACACACCCTCTGCTTCTCTGCTTCTCTCTCCCTCCCTGCATTCTCCCAGGGAGGAGAAATGAGACAGACAGGAGTCCTTTCTACATGTTTTATTCCTGTCACTCAACAGTACATAGAAATGTGACTGCACCCTTCAGACTCCATCAGAAGAGTCACAACTCCTCCCCTGTACTTCCAGCACAGGTCATATGACACACTGAGCTAACATCCGGTGCTCAGTACAGAGAATAGGCTCCACCTTTTCCCCAACAGTACATCTGCACTGTTTTGCATTCCAGCCATCTGGAGCTGGCTTTTGCCTTGGTGCTTTTTCCCAACAGTCAGCACCCGGGGCAAGGCAAGTAATTTGTGCCCCCTAACCCGGGGCAAGGCAAGTAATTTGCGCCCCCTAACCCCTAACCTGCCGCCGCTGCCAGCTTCTTCTTGCTGCTGCCTGGTCTGGTCTGGTGTGGTTCTCTCCCGCGCTCAGCGCTGCGCTGGGCGGCCGCTGCACTGTCCCTCCCCCAGATAGTCCCTCGCTCTCTCTCCGCACTGCACGGCTGGCACCCACCCCCTCCACAGTGGGCGACGACCCAGCGGCTAGGATCGGATTCGCACAGCCAGCACTGCAGTGAGAGAGAGTGAGTGAGCCAGGTAGGGGCAGAGAGCTGCGAGTGCGAGCGCGCCCCCCCCAGATGTTGCGCCCGGTGCGGCCAGCCCCCCCTGCACCCCCCACGCTACGCCACTGATTGGGGGGCCCCGAAGTCCCCACGGCCCCTAGGTGTTGGCTCCTATAACTGCAATCAACAGTGTTGAAATACATATAATACTAGATATCCATAATCACAATTGATTCAGGGCAGCAATGTCAAGAGGGGCTATTTAATAAATAATAATGCTATGTGTGGAGGGCTTATTGTTTTTGTTTATTATTATGGTATGTATTTGTGTGTGTTTTTTATTGTCAACCGCCCTGTGATCTTTGGATGAAGGGCAGTATAGAAATTTAATAAATTATAATAAATTATCCTCCCCTCACACTAAACCTAGCAGGAAAGTCACGGCAGAAAATTCACAGGCAATGTGCAGGAACCTTTTCCCTCTACTTCACATCTAATAGCTTTCAAGAGTAAGTGATTTTGTTTGGGGAAATAGTGCATGAGGTCTGGATTACTCCTGCCTCCACCATCTTGTTGGAAGGAAGAAGAAAGCTAGGGAGGCAGGGAGGCAAAGGCATCAAGGCTTGTTCCAGTTGGACTGGTCTCCCTTCACCCCCCTGTCCATATTTTCATTTTATATCATTCGTTTGCTTTACTGTTTTAGAATTGTAAACTGCCTGGACAGGTAGGTGGTGTATTAATGTTTTTATATACATCCTGTTTTCAAATCTTGTATCAAAAATGACTCAAAAGAAGGCCTCACACAAGGAGCACACAACAGCAATACTCCTGGGACGTGTTTGATGTAATCCTTTCAGTAGGAGAGGATAACTGGGATTGGTCAGATGGCAACATGGAAAATTAGGCATTGCCCTCTCTCTGACCCCAAATTAATGCTAATCATAGAGACCGACGATGAAACGGGTGGGTTGCTCACTTGGGGAAACCATTTTCAGGCCTTACAGTGTGGTGCGCAGTGCAGCTCAAAAGGTGGAGGGGCTGTTGCAGTAACACAAATAACTACCCCTCTCTTCCAGATTATTAGGGCTATGCATGCTTCCCTTGGAGTAGCTCCCATCAAACCCAATGGAGCTTACTTGGACCTGCATAGGATTGTGCTGCCGGGTTGCAATCCTTGCACACTGTCCTGGGGTTAAGCCAGTGGGACTTACTTCCAAGTGCATATGATTGCACAGTTGGTCGTAACAGAACCAACTCAAATCCCAAACAAATAATAAAACACCCATTTGCCATTAAACAGTCTATTACATGGATGCCTCGATAATTATCTCAGTCTTTCTGCACTAGGGCAAATGAGGCCACATTCCCCATTATTGATCTCCTCCCATTTGCAAACAAGGATTCAATTTGCTGTTGGTTTGCATCTGAGAAATCCATAGTTATTTCTTCTTTATAACTCAAACGTAGATGGTCCTTATTACATCTTTATTGGTTATTAATTAGAAAAGTATATAATTTATCCTAGATGTTTTATTGCAGGAGTGACTAATCCTTAGTTAAGGGACCTCATTTGGACCCTTGTGAGCTGGCAGCAGCAGCAGCAGTAGCAGCAAAACAGGGGTGGGGGTGGGGAATAAACTAGGATAGAGCCCATAACTCCTTTGGAAATGCAAATTGCTCCTGTAGAACACCTGATGATCAAAGAGAGGGCAATAACATCCCCTCCTTAGCATGGATCAGCTGGGGAGGGGGACACTATGTTTGTGTCTGTGCACAACTGCATGTGTGTGAGTGCTTACAAGAGTTGGGCACAACTACTGCTGGCACATACGGCATCCAAAGAGTTGCCAGAGGGTGAAAATGCCACTCTAGTCAAAAACAAGCATGCTAGTAATTAAACAGAAATCATGTACATTCATTAAATCCAAAGTTACTCATATCCAATTTCTATTCACAGATAGCATGCTCTGTTGGAAGTACAGGAAATGGAACCACAAAAAGTTCTATGACGTGGTTCTTGAGCTCCCACTGCTTAAGGGATGCCCCGACTGGCTAAGATTCAAACCTTTAGTACTCAAGAATGGATGAATGCAGTGAAGAAGACCACATTAAATGTAATTAGTTGACTACATAAGGAAAAATCAGAAATTATACATATTAAATGCTACTTAGGCAAGACTTAGGATAAAAGCAGTTCTATGACCGGACAGGGGGGAAAGAAAGAAAAAGGATATAAACTTCCAGTTAAGTCCGCTAGTTTTTCTTCACAGTTATGGAAATATGAACCAAACTGGCCATAAATGTGTTGCCCATATCTGTGAATGAAAGGATGTATAGAGAAAAATCCTTAGTTGCTGGTGCCTTCCAAGTGGATACATACAGGAAAATAAATAACACAACTGGGGCACGGTATGAACTACTTAAATAAAAATAAAAATAAAGGACTATGCAATGTAGGAATTATATCAGCAATGTTTTCAACCTCTTATCTTTCACTATTGAATTTTTAAAATGTCCACTATTTTGCATGTTTGATTTGATTAATACTCAACAAAATATTAGCTGCTGGGCATAAGAACTGCTTCCTCTGATTAAGTGTCCTTCTGCTTAGTGGTAATGAATAGATTTTTCTGTCTTCCCTAACTTGTTCCTTTAAATACTGCAGGACATAGGTTAGGAAAGGTAAAAGAAAGGCATTATTTTTGCTAAAATATTGGAAACACATAGCCTGGCAACATGGGAATTGGTATTTTGATTTCAGGCAAAGTGAGTAGACAGCGAACAAATTAAAAATAAATAAAATTTGCTTAACATTGAGACAATTTAGCTTGACATTTCTTGCATCCTGGAACAGCTGGGGCCCCGAAGTCCTTTGTTTTAAACCCTTTTACTCTGAGTACGGTGATTTTTCTGATACTTCCTGTCAAACACTGCTTTCTAGAGAGAAAACACATTTAGGAATGCACTGGGAAACAGAATTTCTGATTGACTGAATTTCAGCAGAGTGCTCCGTAACTTGTAAAGACATTTGATTTGTATGCTTTTCATTCTACATGAATACTAGCGACCTTGAAGGCAAAAATAGAACAATTTTTTTATGGGCAAGTTGTTTTTCTTCATTAACTAATAGGCAGTTTCATAACTCCTTGTAATGGCACAGATTGCTTTTGGCAGGAGATACCATTTCAAAAACCCATCTCAGCCAAGACAAAAATGGGGACAAGAGCAAAGACTCAAGAGTCATTTTCTCTCTTAACTCTGTACTCTATTAATTCACATAGTAGATGTATTAAAAACATGCTTATGGTTTTCTGCTTCCCACTTCCATAAGCTCATGACAAGCTTCTACTTTGTCAGTTTCATTGTGCAAAAGAAAGGAGTGGAAAATTATACTGTTAATTATAATAGCTTACATCCCCGGTATAGTTCGTGGAGAAATGGCAGTCACCAGGAGCAGCCACTGGTGTCTGCCTTGTTCATACCACTGTCACAAGAGGTAAGAATTCTAAAGGGAGAGAAGACAAGGGATTAGGTAAGCTCTAGCCACCCAGCTGCTCCTGGACTACAGCTTCTACCATCCTTTTTCTCCAAGGAGCTCAGGGTGGTGTATTTGGTCCCCCTTCTCCTCATTTAATCTTGACAACAACCCTGTGAGGTATGTTAGGCTGGCTGGCAGATCAGATAAGCACCTCAGCCCACTGACCACCACTGAGGTGTCTGCTGTCCACTACCAAGTGGCAGTGATTAACAGCAGCAGCAGCAGCAGCAGCAGCAACCGCAGCAACAACAACAAATCCTGACATGACTGAGAGCTCCTTGTTCACGTACCACAATGTAACAGTATCTTCCATACCATTTAGAATTTTCTTTCCAGGTCTTCAGTTGAAAGGGCACATAGTCACATCTAGCATAAGTACCCAACTTTTTCTGAATATGTCCTGCTCTGGCAGGTGTAGTCAGGGTAGACCCCAAGCCTATAGAGTCTAAAGATTAATCAATCAATCAATCAATCAATCAATCAATCGATTGATTGATCAACATTAATGATGATGATAGATGATGGTGATAACGATGATAGAAGTTGCCACCTTTTCAATATAGTCGACATTGCAATATGGATATAAATGAGTTAGCCTTCCCACTTAGGCTGAAGTCTTATCCCTGCTTATCTAGGAGTAAGTTCCATTGAATTCAGTAGGACTTCTTTCTGAGGAGACATGGTTTGGGCTGCATTGTTACTTTCTTCGGAGTAAAAACATGCACATACAAAGGGTGTGCATTCTTTTGCATGGTCATGAGTTTGCTTAGACTAAGCTGTCAAACTGATTACCAGACTTGTTTTTGTTATGTGCTTGCAGATGAAATACTTGCACTTGTGGTGTATGAAAACTAAATATACTATTAAACTGATGGAATTTCTGACAGATTTGGGAAGAAATCAACACAGCAGTTGCGGTTTCAACACAGAACTGATCAAGTCCAACTAACAGCAATTCTCCTTGGAATACTTTGCACTGATCAAAGCAGGCTTTTAAGAAGACCCGTGTGTAAGCTTGCAACCCTGGTAATTTCAACCTTATTTGTCTCCTTTCATAATGTTTAGTTCCCATTATAAAGTTCTCTAAAATCTAAAAAGGCTCATGCATACATGATTGAAGAGTACATACAATGGAGCTTTCACCAAGGCAGATTCTAAAGCCCAGTAGCCCAGTTTATTAGTATATGGCAGTGCAGTCCAATAGGTGTTTGCTGGATCCAGATCAGTGTCCAAACAAGACAATGGTCTTGTTTCATCCCACCATTCTTAACAGAATGCTTTCAGAATTAATTGGCGGAATGCAATGGTTTACAGTACACAATATGTATGTTATTGAAACAATACAATCTCAACAATTTTATCATTGTATTCATCTGGAATCTGTCAACTGCGGGCAAAGCCCTTTGGCCCATCCTAGCAAGAGAAAAGAGTAGGTGCTACAAAAATGAAAGATTAATTCTAGATATGTTGGCGACTAAATATGCATAAGAAAAATGTATATTAAAAACAATTATTTTCATAACCCAGCCTCATTACTACAAACAGTATCATGCTGCAAACTAGATAATCCAATCTGACTCCTATGGGCTCAGTGTGGGGCTGATGGAATAGAATATTTTCAGCAGTAGAAATGCCACAGTAACAGAAAATCACGAATAGGAATTCTTTTATGACAGGGGAATCTGATGACAATGACGCCACTAAATTAAGCAGGAGTGAATTTGCCTCTCCCTCACCTGGAAGAGACTCAGGTGGTATATGTCAAAGGGAGAGGTTATTTAGGTCACATGGGCAAGAGTGCCCAATAGGAGGAGGTGAACCAGCCTGGTGTATAAGCTTTCTCTGTCCCCTCTTTGTGCTCCTTTTTTGGTTGCAGCACTCGCCCTTCCTCCCTCTACAGTGAAGGTTTCTACTAAGTGCCTTTTATGGGGCCCAGCGGAAATTTTGGGGAAGTCCCTGATTGACTCTCTTCTGTTTCTGTCTCTTCAAACTGTAGGTCTTCCATTTATTGATTTGGCTTTTTTGACTGTCCAGTATTCAGTGGGGGCAGATTAGGAAAGTAAAGACCTTATGTGTTGAATGATCCACTTGCCTGCACTTTATGACTTGGTTTAATTTGCAGATCATTTGTTACATTTAATAAATATAACTCTCTCCCTCTATATGAATAGTGTGATAGTCTTCTTTCAGGGTGCGGGGACAATGGTTTGATCTGTTAGATTAACAATTGAATTCATGATCCAAAAAAGAAAAATAATATTATTGTTGGTTGACACACGGTGATTTGACATATTTGCTTGAGGAATAAGAAAAATACATAGCTGGTTCTTCTTCTTACTGATTATAGCATAGAAATACATAGAATTGCATGTGCTTTAAATGTAAATCTTTTTTTTTAAATGTACTTCTGTATTTAGTGAAAGCTGTCAGTGCTACATCTTGTAATCCTGTTCTAAATACTAAATAAATTCCCATTTTCTTCATATATTTTCACTGACAGTCTATATTATCTGAATTTTAGCACATAGTCAAATATCAGCCTTGACATATGGCGACTTGAAGAAAATCTGGTACATGTTTCAGCCGACCACATGGTAAGTTTTCTCTCCCTCTTTCACTCTGTCACCCATCCAGAGCACTTTTCGGTGGGTGATGGCCCGAGGATTTTGTTTCTCTTGTATGCTGAGCATATGATGGAACAGTCAAATGACTGCTAAGCTACACAGCTAGTTGTAATCCTCATTGGCATTGCTATACAATGTGTTGTTGATTACGAGGCCTGGCCCCAGAAGCCTGAAACAACCATTGAAGTCAATGACAATTTTGCACATACCTTGAAGATCACAGAAAACTTCCTTTAGAGGCAATAGTTTCATCATTTTTAATTTTTTTTTTAAGGTCAGCTGTGGTTAAAGACTCATTAAGAAAGCCAAATGCCAATCCAAAGTTTTGACTCCAGCAGCTAAAATGGTACTAATACTGTTGCATATCCAACAGGTGCTATCTCTATTATCGTTTGGGGACCTATTGAAGATCTTCCTTTTATAACAAGCCTTTTATGTGGATATTCTTTATTCGAGCCTCTATCTGTTTTTATATATGTTGATACTGTTGATATTTTTATTGTTAAATCACTTTCGGGAAAGTTATTCATTTGTTCATTGATCAATCAGTCAATCAAATAATACTTATTGCTGCAATATTCAGCTTTCAGTGCTCATATTAGGGATGCACAGTCATTCATCTCCATTATCTGAAAATTAAGCAGGGCCATCAAGCATCCTGCTTTGAACCTCGAAACCCTTTGCTTCAAGGTACATTAGAAACCCCAGTGGGGTCCAGTTACCAGTGGCTGACTGAGAAAGAATTCAGTGCCCCCTCATTTGTTTAACAGCCTGCTACATTTTATTCTTCTACTACGAGCAGAAAAATGCTAGTGTAGAAATTTGAGTTTATTTGCTGCATTCTGTGTTAGGAAGCCTCCCCTACAGACACAGCAGGGAAATGCAAACTGCCTTTCTTGGGCACAGCACCTTGTCTTCTGCTGCTCCACAGGGAGGAAGCCTGTCACCTATGCAGAGTGGTAAAAAACGAATGATGTGTGCATGTGTGAATATTCAGTGTGGTTATACACACTTAAGGTTATGCACACTTGAGGTTAGCTTTGTTTTCCAACCCAGTTCAGCTCACAGATCTCAAACAGGGCTGTCCAACTATTCGGAGCAGGCCTGTTTGGTTTCTCGTGACATTCCAAATTCAGATGTGAGCATGCAGACCACAGAACTGTCCTCAGCAGATTCAGAAAAGTCTTAATTATGCTTTCCTTTCCAAACTTGTGGTTTCAGTTTTAAATAATAATAAATAATGTCATTTATCTGCACAACAACCCTTTGAGGTAGGTTAGGCAAAGAGATGGTAACTGGCCTAAGGTCACCACCCAATGAGCTTCATGACTGAGTGGGGACTTAAACCCTGGTCTATGCGGTCCTAGTCCAATAGTTTAACCACCATGCCAGACTGGCTAAAATGAAGTGATATTTATTTTGGTTCCTTCTTGTCAGAAGGACTCAGCAAGTGTGCACATCTCTAAGCCCTCAAGAAATACAAGTAAAAATCTACTAAAACTTAAAAAAAAAAATGTTCCTTTGACTGATGGCTGGTAACCTTTCTGAGTTGAGAATCTGCTTCCCTTGTTTGAAGTAGATATGGGCCGCAGTGGTCTACTTCTTTCCTCTGACATAAATGTTTCTAGTTCAGATTGCAGATCTGATCATATTACTCAAAATACAAATATTTTTTTTCTCAAATCCCTGACCTTTAGTGCGCTCTTTTAAAAGATAAATATGCTTTCCTCTGTTTGCCGTGTTCTAGCGAACATATTGTTTGACAATCCATATGGAAGTTAACATGTTCTTTCTTAAACAAATGTGTAATACAATCCCTTAAACTTCCCTTTGTTGTGGCGAGAAAAGCTGCATGTTAACTTGCTATCACCAAGAGACTTTCTGCTCCAGGCTGTGCTAGTCCTTGTCATTGAATCATCCATACGGACCTTTTCATAACCCAACTCTACCGTCTCCTGGAGATTTATAGACACAATTCTATTGTGCCTTAAAAAAAAAAAAACCTCATGTGGATATAGTCAAGAGTAACAAAACTGAAAGAAGATGCTGTATGCTACACTGGGTTCAAACCATTTGTCTGGTACTTTATGAACATCAGCATCATGGCTCTCTAAAAATGATAATTCTGCATATATTATGGATACCCAAAATATCTGTTATGGCCTATACATTTATATATATATATATATATATATATATATATATATATATATATATAAAATTATATATTGCTTTCCAATATTAATTTAAGAGCACTAGGTCCTGCCAGTTATTAGAAAATGAAATCCGTGACCACTTGAAATCAGTGCTTCAAGTTGGCTAGGTTGTATTCTCACTCCTGAGACAAGCTTAGCCAGTTGGTTAGAAAGTCCATGGGATGACATATTTCCTGATATACTAGGGTTGCCATATTTCAAACAGTGAAACAGTGAGGGTTTGTTTTGTTTTGTTTTGTTTTGGTCAAAGTTGATGAGCTGGAGGGGGCAAATTTTTTTATGGAAAATTGCCAAAAGCAGCACGGTTGACATGGGTTGCCATACGTCCAGATTTTCCCAGACATTTCCACAATATCCATCTGGGCACTGCTGCCGAATGCAATGTCCAGGAAATTCCAGACGTATGGCAACCCTAATCTGAGCACTCAATATGTAGTGCTCTCACGCATAGAAAAAGGAGCAGTGCCTCATGGCTGGCCCTGACCCTAACATTTCATGGTCAGAATTCTAATGAGGAACCTCTACATGTGAGGGGCTATTTATCCATAGATGTTAAAATAGTGTTGCTATTTTGTTATGGATCATGATTGTTGAGGTAGGAATAGCTAAACCAAACCTTCTCAACTTTGAGTTCCTAGATGTTGTTGGACTACAACTCCCATCATCCCTAGCTACCATGGCCAGTGGTCAGGGATGATGGGAGCTGTAGTTTAAGAACATCTGGCGACTTCAGGGTGAGAAAGGCTGGGCTAAACTGTGGCCCTTCAGATGTTTCTGGACTACAACTCCCATAATACCAGACTTTTGGATATTCTGGCTGGGCTGATGGCAGTCATAGTCCTGCAACATCTAGAGGGCCACACTTTAGCCAACCCTGGTCTAGAGAGTGTGAGCGTGTGAGTGTGACTACAGCCAGCAAGGAACTATAGCCCTATTTAGTGTTAAGTGTTTATAGTTTTGCTCTTCTTGTTCTAACCTGTTTAGGTCTATATCTAAAGTTGCTTGAGACTTCATGATATTTTTGGTATTGACACTATACTTAATAGTTGCCCTGAAGACATCCACACTCAATGTATGGGTGTCAGGGGTGGGGCTAGCTTGACATCAAGTCCTGAGGTACAACCCTGATCCTTCTTTGTATGATCACCTACACATGAGTAATGAGTTACTGTATTTGCATGATTGATCTATGCATAACAGGATCCCCAGTCTATGCAGTTTTCCAACACCAGAACGATACATTTCATGTCTCATGAGGTCGAAAGAGATTGTTTTACTGTGTATTTTAATCATGGATGTTTATATTGCAAACTGTTTAGAAGCCTACTTTGGCATTAACCAAAACAACAACAACACAGGCCTGTATAGCTTGTGACACAAAGCTGTGCAGCCCCCCACTTACTAGCTTGATAATCCCAGGAAGCCACAAAAACAGGTTTATCAAAGCTCCAAAGCTGCCATATCTGTTGTCTATTGAACCTCAACAATAAGATGCAACCGCCACATAAATGTTGGTAACTTAACAGATTTATTTAAGGTTAGACATACTGGCCATGCTTCTAATGCAGGCCTGCAGGATGGATTCTTTTGAATAAGAAATGAGAAGAAATGGTGAGTTTGGAGTTTGGGTTTCCCTTAAGGAATACTACACTTCTTATGTGGTTGGTGGGCTGGTACCAGGTTACAAGCTGTGCAGGCTTATATCAGATGCCACCAAGCATTATCCCCCTTTGCTCGCTCTGCATGGGGCTAGGAGCTGGCATGTTTTGGCATTTTTGTGATGTGTTCATGAATTCAAATGTTGTTTTGCCCCCCCACACCAATAACTTTCTTTTGGTAAAGTGATTTCTGTACAATTGCAGTATTGAGCTAACCACCAATCTTAGCTAACCACTGCATACACTCTTGGATTTAAAATTCAAAATGACTGTCGTGTGACTATGTGCCTGTGGGGAAGCTAAAATAGGGTTTCTACTTGGAGAGATGAAGTGATTGAGTTCAGTGCCTGAGGGCACAAACCTCATTTTTGTGACTGTTAATATGTAGAACTTACTGAAAGCCAGCTTGTGAACTGCTACATGCATTTTCTTCTTCTTTAAAACCTAGCATTACACATTCTTCTCGGGGAAACTTGTTTTCTTTTGTAGGAGAAAGTGCAAGCTGCCAATTGAAACATACAGTGTTTCACACAATCAAGGAGAGAAATGCTTGCAGGAGAGAATTGTAGTAATATTTTGAAATCTTACTTCACAGCCCTTTGTGGTGCTACAGATAATTGGCATGTTGTTTAAGCCTTCTGACTATACCTGCCCCAGTAATAATACATAAAGCTAAGAGATAAAAGGCCTTGGCTTTGTTGATTGCTCAGCACCACCCAATGAAGCAAAACTTTGAATAACGGTTTTCATAATTGTAAAGAAAAATTATATTCAACATTTTCCAGTAACCTTTACACTGGGGGAAGGGGGGGGGTCTTTTTCAGCTCAAGAGACCCATTTGCCTGGGGGCTGTATGCTAGTGATAGGCATGGCCAGAGGCAAAAATTGAGTGGGGCAAAAGAGGTGAATCTTAGCTTTGTACAATAGTGTACCTTATAGTCATTTACATCCGTCTTGGCTACGAGTCATGGAAGACCTGTTCCAGGTCTTGCAGGCCTTTTCCCACCTGGTTTGGGAGGGCAGCCCCGACTGACTCCAGCTAAAGATGCCAAAGAGGCCAGAGGCCATCTTGGCTGTCTTGCAGGACTTTTTCCACCTGGCTTGTGGAGGTTGGGCCCTGACTGACTCCAGCTACAAAAGCTGAACAGACTCTAGGGTTGGGTCAGAATATTGTTTGATTTTTGGGAAGGTGGGGTGGGGTTGTTGCTGTTATCGATACTAATTTTTTGTATCTTTATTTTTATATCTTATTATGATTTACGTGGAAATGGTTTCAATTTGGCTATGTACTTTTTGATGTGTTTTAATCATTTTTGGTTACTTTTGTCATGTTTGTAATTTTGTAGAAGTGAAAAAAGATTTAGATATTTGGTCAAATTTGAAGCTTTCACTCCTGGGTCGTATTGCTGCGGTAAAAATGAATGTATTGCCTAGAATGTTGTTTTTGTTTCAAACATTGCAAATTGTGTTTCAAGAGGTGGCAGAGAGATATTTCTAGATTTGTCTGGCAGGGCAAGAAGCCTAGAATAAAATTTAAAATATTAACAGATGCAAAGGAAAGAGGTCGATTTGCCCTGCCAGACTTTAAACTTTACTATGAATCAGCAGCCTTTTGCTGGTTGAAAGAATGGCTGCTTCTTGAAAACACTGACATTTTGGATTTAGAAGGTTTTAACAATGTATTTGGATGGCATGCATATCTGTGGTATGATAAGGTCAAAGCACATAAAGCATTTAAAAACCATATTGTCAGGAAAGCATTGTTTAATGTTTGGATAAGATACAAGGACTTATTGGAAAATAAAACCCCAAGGTGGCTGTCACCAATGGAAGCGAAAGCTCTGAAAAAGCTCAATATGGAGGCCAAATGGCCGAAATATTGGGAAATTTTGGAACAAGATGGAGATAGATTGAAATTGCAGAGTTTTGAAAAACTAAAAAACAAAGTGCGAGACTGGCTTCATTATTATCAGATAATGGAGGCATACAATTTGGATAAGAAAATCGGCTTCCAGGTGGAAAAATCAAAATTAGAAACAGAATTGTTAGAACCCAAAACTAAGATTTTGTCAAAGATGTATAACTTGCTGTTGAAATGGAATACTCAGGATGAAACGGTGAAATCTGCTATGATTAAATGGGCACAAGATGTTGGATATAACATAATGATGGCTGACTGGGAACAGTTATGGACCACAGGTATGAAGTTTACGGCATGCAATGCCTTAAGAGAGAATATTATGAAAATGATATACAGGTGGTATATGACCCCAGTCAAGCTTGCAAAAATCTACCATTTGCCCGATAATAAATGTTGGAAATGTAAGGAAACTGAAGGTACATTCTTTCACCTTTGGTGGACGTGCCCAAGGATTAAGGCTTTCTGGGAGATGATATATAATGAATTGAAAAAAGGTATTTAAATATACCTTCTTGAAGAAACCAGAGGCCTTTCTCCTGGGCATAGTCGGCCAATCGGTGTTAAAGAAGGACAGAACTTTTTTTATGTATGCCACAACAGCAGCAAGAATACTCATTGCAAAGTATTGGAAGACACAAGATTTACCCACTCTGGAAGAATGGCAGATGAAGGTGATGGACTATATGGAATTGGCAGAAATGACTGGCAGAATCCGAGACCAGGGAGAAGAGTCGGTGGAAGAAGATTGGAAGAAATTTAAAGACTATCTACAGAAATATTGCAAAATTAACGAATGTTATAATGATGTTGGATTGAAGTTAAGTGGTTTCTAGCTGTAATGGTATAAAAGAATATGAAAGAATTGGATTTTTAACAGGTAAAAATTTAATGCTATAATATATTAAGATTAAGGATCAGGATAAAATAAGGAGGGAAAGGAATTGCTGAACTAATAAATTGAACTGGAATACAAAAAAGGGAGGTAGGAGGAGGTCCGGGAAACAAGCAAATGAAAGATAAGTGACAAAAAGATGGAATTGTTTTTAACTGTTTTTTTTATTTTGTATTTTTTCCTTTTTCCTTTTTTCTTTTTCATTATGTAATATTGTGAAAACTTTAATAAATATTTATTAAAAAAAATGTTTGTAATTTTGTAAATCTTTTCATGTTGTAAGCCAATTTGAGCATGGTTTTAGCTATGGAACAGTGCTTCTCAGAGAAGTGGTCTGGAAGTATAAATTAAAGCAGTCAGGCATCAGCAGTAGAGCTTGCCAGGGTTTAAGGACCCAGGCAGTTGCCCAGTGAGGCCAGCATTGGGTACAGGGTTTATATATTATCCACATATGAAGTTGCCTTATATTGGACAAGCCATCTGCCCATTTAGCTCACCACTATCTTCTCTGACTGACACCTTTGGTGATTCTGCAAAATATCAAGCAGGGCTCTTTTCCAGTCCTGTTACCAAATACAGTATAATTTTAACAGGAGAAGCCAGGGATTGAATCTAGACTCTTCTGCAGGTAAAGCCTATGCTCCCTCACAGAGTTGCAACCTCTCCTCAATCATTACTTTGAAGCAGGCTGCTAGGTAGCATAGGAAGGACTCCAGCACTAGTCATATTCAAGAAAATACTTTAGGATCCACTTCCAGTTTATGCCAGAAGGTTGGGCTTTAAGTGATGGAAGTGAAATACCCATCCCAAAAGAGCAGTCCTAATTTTCATGTATGTGCAACAGTCATTTGTTTTAACTCACATTCAGCCATCAAATTTTGTGGTGGGCTATAAACTTGTTGAGTCATTAGCCTGCTTGCTTAATGGAGGAAAACTAAATTCCTGTTCCTGCATAATGACACTTATTCACTGTAGACATTTGCATCACTAGGAAACGATAAAACCTCATCCTTCATAATGAAGTTCTGAGCTGACAAAGAGGAAAATATACTGTGGTGGGACAACTATGAATATAAAACAAGCTTAATAAAGAAATAGTGACAAATTATATTATGCAAAATACAATGCAATAAAAAAGCATTACTAACTCATTGGAAATGTCATAAATAATCTAAATAGCTTTTGACTGTCAAAGCCATGAAAAATATATTTGCGAAAATTGAGGTGCAGAATACATGCCACTTTAATTGCTATCCCATTTTGACAAGCATGGAGACCTTGTCTTAGTAGATTTGCTAATTTTGGCTTACTTGTACGTGGAGAAATCATGGTAGGAACAGTTTTAGACATTTCAAAGCTTTCCCCTTTTTCTTTTTCTTTTACCAGCTTAGCTAGTCTAGTTTATTACTGTTTTTCAGGGGGGGGGGGTTAAATAAAAACCTCAGGTACATTTTAATATCAATGAAGAAAATAGTAATCTGGTCATTTCAAGCCAGAGGATACTTGGATGCTCAAACATGCAGACCTAAAAAAACTACAGTATATGCAAAAGCCAGGTCTTCTAACTGTCTGTCTGCATCTCACTTTCTCTCTGCGTGTGTCACATTCCTACAACATGATCGTGGCTCTTACTTGAGACCTTTATTCACGCTAATATATGGTACAGGCTCAGCAGCAAACACAGGGTCCAGAAGTCATGACTCTAAAATACTTGAGCAAGGTAAGATATCCAGAAATGAACAAAAGCAACAAAAATGCTGCAACAATTCCCATGTCCATCCTGCCAAACTCTTAAAGACCAGGCACGGTGAGCACAGTCACGAGACTATCTTTTGTTATGAGACTGCTGCGAGTGCTAATGTGCATCACATCCCACCTATGGGAGCAGCGCCTAGATCTCGAGCACCAGCTCCACTGCCATTTCCTCCTGCTCAGCCTCTGCCACTGACTGGTTGAAGTCCTCCCCGTTCTGCAATGATGCTCAGTGGAGAGAGCCAACAGATCTTCTTCCCTATCTCTGATATCTAGAGTTGGAAAGGGCAAACTTCAGACCCTCCAAGTGTCCCTATTTTCCAGGGACATCCCTGATTTAGAAAAGTTTCTGATTTGATCCCATAATGTCCCGCTTTTCCTTAGGATGTCCCTACTTTCATCGGAAAAATGTTAGAGGGTATGGTAGGATGTCCCGATTTTCATTGGAGAAATGTTGGAGGGTATGGAGTTGACTCCCAATCAGTCTGAAGGCAATCCAGTATAGGGAAGGTGTTTTTTTAAAAAATGTTTAATGTTTTATTGTGTTTTTATATGTGTTGGAAGCTGCCCAGAGTGGCTGGGGCAGCCCAGTAAGATGTGTGAGGTATAAATAGTAGAATTATCATTATGGAATGGGACGTCCCTATTTTCATCAGAGAAATGTTGGAGGGCATGGAACTTCCATCCTCCTTTCCTGAGTGCCAGCCTTCAAGCTCCTCCTCCTCCATCTGGGGCTACCAAACTATGCCAAACTCTAATGGCACCAAGGGGCTGGTGGCACTCTCTTTCCTCTATGCACACACACACAAACACACACACACACAGAGAGAGAGAGAGAGAGAGAGAGAGAGAGAGAGAGGCACACCTTCCCTCCTTATTAGGATAATGTATCAGGAAGAGGTCATGTCAGAAACAAAGAACCTCTTTTCTTCTCCCATGCTCCTCCTACCTCACCTTGTCATTGGCTTCATCACTGGGGGATGCTGCGTCAGAAAGTGCACACCAGCTAAGCTCCGTGAGGTTGTTCTTCACACAGGGCCAACATCAGCTTGGAGGGTCCAAATGACATGGCATAGGACCTATTTTTTCCCCATTTTAAGGTAGCAGCTGTGCACTCTGAATTTGATTGGAGCAGTAGCGCTGAGGGAGGGGGCATTTAATCCATTCCCCTACACTATTTTCCTATAGTCTCTTCCACAAAGGAATGCTAGGTCTGAACCTGGACTGGAAGACAAAAATTATTTTATGGTACCTTCTTTGCTTACACTTTGGGTTAATGCTCACCCTGACAGAGCTGGTTGTCTGGATGTAAGCAGGCCGTGAAACAAGTGGTCAAGCCCATGGAAGGAGGGATGGGCAAGCCTAGAATAGTTTAATCTATGCCTGAGCAGTTAGTTGCTCAGAGCAAGGTCAGAGCCGGTAGCTTTTTAGGCTCAGGAGATTCTATTGGTCCCTGGTGTCACCTGATCCCCATTTTGTTGGCAGCTGCAATACCACCTTGTCATCACCTTCAGTGGTGGTGCCATAGTGCAACAGAAAGCAGGTTACCAGCTGCTCACTTTGACAAACTGTCATGGTGCCACAGAGAGTAAATCAGTGGGGTCCTACTGCTACTGTCTCTAGTGCCTACCCCTTCTGCATATCTTCAAAGCTGTGGCCCAGTTTAATGACAATGTTTCTCTTCAGTCAGGTGTAGGAATGCAGTGTCTGTATCTTTTATTCACTTTTATTTGCCTTGATCCATGGGCTGCTGTGGGAATCTCCATCACTTCATAAATAAATAATTTCATATTAAAAATGCTCATCTGAAATGAGGCTTCTCACTTTGTGTAATCAATTGCAAATGCCCCATTATATTAATGTGGTCCAGGAACAGACCTGAGAGCAGGAAATCAGCATCTCCTGTCATAAACTACTATAGGTGTAGCTGCTCTAGATGGTTGTTGACAAGATTGCTATTTATATGGTCTTATATCTTGAGAAGCGGGGGGGGGGGGGAGGAAATTCTAGGGAATGAGCATCTGGTGAAATATAACTGTATACACTTGTCATCAGAAGAGCAGTCTCCCAACATGTTATTTTTATTTTCACTAAAACATGACCACAGTTGTGATATAAATCTTCTACTAGGTTTTCTACAGAAATTTCTGTTTTGTATAAACCATAACTATATTTTATTAAATATCAGAATGCAAAAGAACTGTTCACACAAATTGCAGTGCCTGTCCAAAAACGATTGGTGCTTTTTCCCTTTTCCTTTACTATTATTGTTACTGAATGCTCATTTTTCATCATGCACAGAATTACTAATTTTTCTTCTAGCTCAGATCAAGAAAGAAAACTGACTTTCATCATAAGGTGTTTGAAGTTCCCTAGAAAGTTCTATTTAGCATCTTTTTTCATGGCACAGATTTTATAACAATTATCATCAGATGTTTACAACATTTGAAATATTTCTACTTATTGCTCACAGTTACTCAACTTTCCAAAGTTTAATTGAAAAGGAAAAGCTTGTCCCTTTAGAGCTCCTCAAACTATTTAATCTTCCTTTTAGCTGGACTTAGTTATGTGATTCTTGGCATGATCCAGGTAAAGTCTCTGATACATATTCACAGTAACAGTTATATGAAATAAAAGGAAGTTATAATGATTCATAAGGTTATAAATTGCATGCAGGATGATTAAGGAAGAATCTGAAGTCAAACTTAAAATCTATTTAATACAAATTTTTACCCTTCTGAGTGTCTGGGCTCCTGTAAATCCTTTCCTCTGCAAAGGCTTCACTTTCACTCCAGTAGAAACACTAGTGGGGGCGCAATGCTTTTGTTCAATTTTTCTGGCCATTTATGGGGATGGGTCAGAGGTGAAAAGGAATCTCTCCCAAATCTGGATGAACTGGGTTGGGAATTCTGGGCAAGGGCAGATTCTCTGGTGTACAAGGCTTTGGTGTATATTTGTTAACCATTCATAATAGCCAGGGGATGTGTGTGGAGTCTGCCTTTTCAAGCATCCATGCACTGCTCTCTGCTGGGGATGGACAAATCTGTCAATGTTGGTTCCTTTCATTTTATCAGCTTTCCAGGCTTAAATTCAGTTCACATTTCCATATCAGCAATTTTTTAATTTTATTTTTTTAAACTTCATGGAAATTTGTCAGCAGTTTAGCGGACATTTTCCTCTTGTATGTATTTCTAAACGCAATTTTGCCTGAAATCCACATTTTTGCAATTTCCTTAACATAATGGAATTTTGCAGTTGTTTTCACTAACATATGCATTTTATTTTGCAAACTTCTCCCTAATATATGCCCTTTTCTGCACAATTCTTTTGGTTGGAAAACTGCGTCACAAAATTCAGAGAGTGCAAATTTTCATGAATAGCTGAATTTCGGTTTGCATATTGTTTGGGGAGGTGCAGAATGAATTTCTTCTTCATCCTGTCTCTCACCTGCCTGCCTAGAAATGCACATGGGAGGAAGTCATGTCATGACATTAGAAGCACAGACAACCATAGAGACTGTCTGCAGTGTGCATAAAAGCACCATGACACGGCTTTAAAAAACCCCCACTACTTCTAAGAACATAAGAACACAAGATGAGCCTACTGGATCAAGCCAATGGCCCATCTAGTCCAGCATCATCATCTTCTCACAGTGGCCAAGCAGATGCCTGTGGGAAACCTGCAAGCTGGTTACGAGTGCAACAGTACTCTGCCCAGCCATGATTCCTAGCAATTGGTATGCAGAGGCATAAAACCTGAAAATGACTACTGTGGAATGGCTTTATAGTGGCTGGGGAAACCCAGCCAGATGGGCGGGGTATAAATAATAATAATTATTATTATTATTATTATTATTATTATTAGACTCTCAAGGCAGTCTGCAGAGTGCCTGAAATCGGCACAATTATTTTCTCAGGATCCAGAGAGACAGCAGAGTACCAGAGAATAATTAAACAGGAATTACATCCACACTCAGTCTTTTTGCAGCGGTAGTAAGTTTTGAGTTTTGTCTGCTGCCAGAGAGTGGTTCCCAACTGCTAAAAAGTAGAACTCGAATCTTTCTGACATTCAGTTTGAAGTGTCAACATAGCATTTTAATATGCTAAAAAACCAGAAAGTTGTAAGAGCCAAGGATTACAAGCAATATTTATTGGAGGGTTACTTATAAAGCCCATGACCCACTTGCAAAGGTTTCACGACCTGCTTGGGGGTTAAGAACCACAGGTTAGGAAACATTGCATTTGTTTGGAACAATATATAGGTTCTCTATTGGATGGAAATTATGGTTTGTCCTGAACACTTCCTGATGTTTACTATCTATTGAAGAACTGAATTGTGATAACCTCAAGTTTTGTTGTTCACATCCATCCGTCTAGGGAGACAATGGAGGAGTGTACCTTTAGGGGTGAAGTCAAACCGTTGGAAGGTTGCAGCACCTGCTGGTGGCTGTAGAGACTCATACGGGAAAGACATGTTTTGTTGCAGCTTGGGTAAATTCCAGAGAAAATACCAATGTCTTTAAGCTTTACTTGTTAGAATATATATATTGATATTGTTTTAATAAAGATGTTAATAATTAAAAATGAAAGTAGTCTAATTACTGCAAGCTTATAAAATACTCAACCAGCCTCATCTAAGCTGATCTCAAGTAGACTAGTATAAGATGAAATTAGAAGCTAATTTGTTGCTGTGCAATGTCAAGAACAATCAAAGTTGTCTAATGAAACCACAGAAAGAACATTATTCCTAAAATAAAACACTCTGGCAACAAAAGAACCATCTTTGATGTAATTAGAAAAATATAAAGACTGAAGCCTGACTCTCTCCCCCTCTCTCTCCACATGAACACTACATTGCAAAACAAAGATTTTATTCACAATAGTCCAAAAGAAATCAATAATTATTCTTCAAAATGTTCCTGAAAATGTAGCTATAAATAATTCTTTCCAAAGCCATCACTGGCTCCGAGTTCTTTTGGAAATGCATTCAAAGTGCTGGTGATTTTCTTTAAAGCCATGCACTGAGTAGACTTGCTTCTATAGCAACCAACCATAGACCAAGGCCAGGAGTCCCCTTAATTATTTTATTTATTATTATATACTGCGGTTTCATAAGTAATATTAAAATTATTTTTTTAAAAATCACACACACAAACACAATTTAAAACCTCCCATCTGAAGGCAGGTGGAAACCAGAGAAAGGGTTTCTAGGATGTGGTGCCCAAATTATGGACTTTTCTCCCCAACAATTGCAGGCTGGGATTATTGACTACTTTGATAATGCAAAATTGCATATACATCTGCATGGCAGAAAAACAAAAAGAGAGAAGAATACATTCTTTTCCTGCTCAAATACACAATGAATTTTTAGGGACACTGAAACAGCCCTCAGTTAGGGACACTGAAACAGCCCTTCTTGTAAAAGTGCATTCTGAAGAAAGAGATAAATATGTGCAGTGTTTTAAAAATGTAGAAAATCTTCCAATGTTTAGGTGCATAGCGTCGCTGAGGCAGCATGCAAATAATGCTCCATAGGTCTGATTTTGCACAATGCATTAGCACACTGACTTCTTTGGCAAGAATAGTAAACCAGATGCCAGACCTTGGGGAGTGAACCAATCTGACTATAAGACCACTAAGCTTTAAAGAGCTATTGCCTGTGGCAGACCCCCACAGCTTTACAGAATAAACATTCCCCTCAGGTGAGCTTTGACACTAATTATTTGAGAATAAACTTGACTGATTAGTAAAACAATTCAATGTTCTTTTGAGACAAGGAACAATTGACCAAAAAAAAAGAACAACATGTCAAACATTGTTGCTCAATGCTTCCTGCTGTTCTAGTTTAATATAGATCCAAATCTCTCGAGGGTCCAAAGAGATAGTATGCCCATGAGTTTGGACATGCACAGTGGAACTTTTCCCTTTAAGCTACAGATCCCCATACCACAGAGGTTTACATAGGAAGGGAAGCAGGCGAAGAGAGCGTCCTCCCACTGCCTCGGGGCCAGCTACCGCTAACTGCCCTGTAGTAAGTATTCCAGGAGGTATATTATTATCATTATTGTTTATTAAATTTGTATTCCACTCATCTGAAGATTTCAGGGCAGTTTACAGCATAAAAACACAAACGCAAAACGCAAAATACATAGTAAAAACAAAAACAAAAGCTGTACAGTGGTACCTCCGTTTGTGGACAGGGTCCATTCTGGAGCTCTGGTCGGATCCCAAGGTTTTCGCAACCACAGGTGCCTGTTCTGCGCATGCAAGCGGCGTGGCAGAGCACTTCTGCACATGCGCGCCCCAGGAGGCCCCAGGTGAGCCTCCCTGGAGAGAGCATAGCACAAATGAGGAGCCACGACAGAGAAGGCCTGTTATTGTGTTGCCACCCTCCAGATTTCTTGTGGAGGAGTCACCCAAAGAAGGGCCTCTGATCACAGGGTCTGGGTCAGTTCATATGCGGAGAGGTGGTCTTTGAGGTTTTGCGGATAGATAGAAAGGAAGGTGAGATGTGCTTGTTCCTGTTCCTGTTTCCACACAGAACAAAGCAAGCTAGATGAAGGGGTGGGGTTGAGTCTAATAACTCCCATTGCGTACAAATTTAGGTTAAGGATTGAAGAAACAATATAGGTTTTGTGATGCTTTGACTAGAGTACTGCACTTTCAAATGTGCAGAAGCACTGCTCAGTTTGTAGACAATGTTTGGCTTGGCCAGGAGCCACAAAAGCTGTTTATTATACAACAGATTGCCTGTCAGATAACTGCGAGCCATAGTACCAGACACGTTTATGAAAATCATATATGTTCCCTGGCTGAATCTCATGGTGTTGTGCTATACAGTTTCTTTTTTTGTGGGTGACATACTTGCTTTGGCAGATAGAGATAGTTATGTTCCTGGGAGTGGGGGGAGAAGAGACTTAATTGTTTCAGCCAGGCATAGAATTACTCATTTCACTATACTGGAATGGGGCAGCTTGGAGATGTTTCATATGACCAAAGCAAGTGCTATGGTATTTGCTTGCTTTTTACATGGTGAGAGATGATAATATTCTTTCTCTTTCTCATACTGGCACATCATAGAAGTGTCTATGCTTCTCAACAGACATCTGGACTATTTTTAGATGTACAGTTTCATTTCTATTCTTGACATTACTCATTCCTTTTTTGCACATAATGAAATCAAATCCTCATTTGGTAGAGACTAGCATGCAGTCAGCAGAGTTTTCCTTAACTATATGAGGATCTGTATCTTCACTAAACAATTGGCAAAGTGAATACACATTTTCTCAACCCTTTCTATAACAGATAAAAAAATATATTGTCAACATCATTTGTTCACACAGCACTACTTCAGAAAGTAGTCAAAGAACCATGAAAAATTTCTGGACAGCTCCTCACATGGTGTTAGGGGAGTTTATAGCCTACAGATTTCATTAGGCAACATATGTCCAGATCATGTACAATCAAATATTGTATTGTGGATGCCTTGAACCTTAGTCAGCTTTGGATGCAGGCCAGGTAGTAATGGAGTGACCGGCTTTGGGGAAAATGCAAACAAAAGGGAAAGGGTGGGCCCTTGACTGCACTTAGATTTCCATCCAAAAATATTATGAAACACCAAAAACTAGTAATATATTGAAAAGTCTGTATTAAGAGCTATCAAACAATATAAAGCATCACATTTATAATCTGTCAGCTATACATTTCACAAAGATGAAAACAATCAGTTACTGGAACAATATATCCAGTGAGCGGCATTGCTGTCCTGAAAAAATAACTTGAATTTATATACTCTGTGATTACTTGAAATCTCAGTACTCCTTTTCTGTTTCTAAAGAAACACTTGACGTTGCACACAATTTAAAATTTAAGAACCATCAGTCAGCACAGCTAATAGTGTAGTCACTGTATTATGGTAATAGTATAGGCAGGGATAACAGAAAATCATAGATTTGGGGGGGGGGCGGTATGCAACAAACATCAAGAACACAATAGTTCAAATGCCATATATATATATATATATATATATATATATATATATATATGGATTCAATATGGATTCCCTGGCGGAAAGTAACAAAAGTTAGGTGTAACTACTAGGAAGGAAGGCCTTATCATGCATCAACCATGTATCTTAAATTGAGACTCACAGGAAAAATTATCCAACATATCTTAAAGCATAAGAAGAAGCAGTCCTTTAGATAACCTGATCCTAAGCCATTTTTGTTTTTAAAGGTAGTAACCAGCACTTTGGATGAATTTATACAGAGGTTACTTGCTTTGACAGCAGAGTAAAAATGGTTCCTTTAATATGCAGTGGATTAGTTAACAACAGCACAGGTGTTCCAAATGGGTGAAGACATGCTATAAGCATGAGGCCATCATTCATTATCATGATACCAAGTAGTAAAATGGTTAAAGAATCAAGAAATTAGATCCTGACTAAATTAGTTGCCTGAAATTCCCTTTGAGAATGAAACTTAAGTAATGTATGACTAACTTTTCACATTAATTTCTATGAGACCTAGTGTGGCTAACTTAGTCAAGATGTCTTCCATAAATATGGAAGTGCAAGAGTCAAGAGCTACCAAAATTCAAGAGCCACAGTAAAATATATTTTCAGGCAGTGGCCTGATCAACACTTTCCTTTAATTACAGGAAATCAGTGATCACCCCGGTAACATTTCCAACCACACAAACATTCTTAGAGTTGTCTTGCCTCCTACATCTTCCTGTTGACAAGTACATTATGTCCAATATGAAGTGGCCTTCATGAGAAGTAAAATTTTACCACTTTGCAATCATCTATTAAAATATTTGGAAACTATAGTTGTATCTTCTCATTGATTGCACACATCTGTTGTTGTTTTGAACACATATAGTGGCATATTGACTGGCAAAGGTTCCATACAGCAAGGATAGCAAAACCATGGGCCTCCAGATGTTGTTGAATTTCAACTCCCATCAGGCCCAGCAAGCATGACCAATGGTCAGGGGTGATGGGAGCTGGAGACCAGCAACATTGGGTGGGGGCACAGGTTAGTCAAGGGACTAGCTTAAGTGCTGGAAGAATATTTCATAATATGATACTTTCCATTGTCATGGAACCCATGGATCAGGGAATCATTGATGTGCCCCTCTCTAGAGAGTACCCCATAGTACCAAATATGGTACTTCCTCATATTTCCTTCTTGATTTCATAAATATGTGCAACATGGTTACCACAAAGATGTTTCTACACAAACTTTTATTGCACTAGCCAAAGGGCATAACATCATCCAAAGAAATGAAAAAAACAAGAACCAGCAGTCACTACATATGCAGTAAAACCACGATCAAATCCACCAAAATTCATTGTTACACAGAATAAAAGGAAATTCTCAAACAAAATGTGCAAATAAGATCTCTGAGTCCCCTTTGCAGTTGACCACTAGCTCATCCAGTTCTTTCCTCCTAATCTTCCTAGCTACCAAGGCATAGAGAGCTCTTTTGTGAGAGCTACTTATGTCACAAAATCATCAGTATCACTCAGCAGCCATTTCACCCTCTCTGCCCTGGTTAAATTTGTTTCCTTCATGAACAGGGGTTTTATAAATCAGTTTCTTGGGTCTGTACATAGTGGACATTGCAGTAAGAAATGACAAATGTCTTCTAACCATGGTTGCCCACATAAACAGAGTCTCTCTTCATTGTACCATCCCTCTAGGACCGCTGATGGCATTAACTGGAAGCGTAGTTCTGCAAAGGCAACTCTTAATGAGCCACATGAAAGATTTGTCAAATATCTGGCTTGAAAGTGCATTGTTTTAATAAGCGGAAAGCCCTCTGAGGGACAGGACCATGTCTTCTTGTAGGTGGGTTACTTGGGAATGCAGCCCAAAATGGGTGGTAAACTTCATCTAAGGCTAAATATGGGCACAAGACCAATAGTCAACAAGTACTGTAATGGAAAGTTGAAAAGAGCTTTGAAGAGAGTGTTCAGTGATGTTTCTGGTAAACCCATAAGTCCTCCTTTGGGAGCTGCCAAAAGGTTTTGTTAAACTTTCTTAATTACTTGAATTTCTTCAAAAATTAGGCAGGGTGCACATTTACATATTACATTTATAAATTGTTGTTGTTATGAATTGGACTTGTTATCCGCTTGTTACCAGAATGTCTCTGATAACGTTGTCTTTAAAATTAGATACTTTTGTCTTGTACATTGCATCTTTGGGAGCCCTTGCCAGAACATTTTTGTGATTTATTTTTGGTAGGGTGAGTGGATATAGGAACATCTCTCTGGGTGCTAGGATTCTAGTGTGGTCCCAGTACAATGTTTGTGATAGGACTCAATATATACCAACATAGTTGTCTGAGAACCAGTAAAACTTAGCTTTTGTTGTTTTTCTTTTTAAAAGGGTTTGGGAAATGTTCATCTTCAAAACCATGCCTCCCAAGTACCTTGGGCAATTGAAAATCAAATGCCCACATTAGCCATTTTACTGATGTGCAGTGATTGGGAGATATGATTTGAAGAGGTGTGCTGTTCCTAGACCTTTGGGTTGATAGAGGTTGAATAGTATTGGCCTCATGCTTTTATGGAAATAAAATAGCCCCTGGGTTGGATCTTTGCACTTGGCTGCAATGTATATATATGCATGTTTGAAAGTTTTTCATTTTTAACCTTTTCATTTTTTGTTAAAAGACCTTCTAATGCAGCTTCTTTCAGAAGCAAGGGTCCTCATTGCTCCTGAGTTGGACGGGATTATTTATTTCTCATTTGGCTTCACTCCCCCCTCCTCATCCCCTCTCAAGAAGAAGGTATTTTTTTAGTTGTTTAAAAATGAAGAAAAAACAATGTTGTCAGTATCAATAAATCAGCAGCTAGAGAGAGTCACTTCCTATCATGGTTTCAAAAGTGCTTCATGGTTTTCTGATCTCCTGTCTCTACTAATCATCACTGATGTTTCACGTATGCACAGTAAATGAGGCTGGCTTTTAGAAAGAGCTCTTTACTACACACTTTAAATATAAAAAAGGGAAAGAACAAAAGAAAACCACATATCACTCTGTTGAAGATGCATATGGAGAGGATTTTCGAAGCATCAATTAGGGCTGGGTACCAAAAGAGTGCCAAAGAGAGTTTGTGTACTGGTCCAGTAAACGCTTCCGCTGCGCCACCAGCAACAGCTCTCTTTGCAGAGTATTAATTAAGTCCAGTGCAGAGATTCTTGTTGCAGTACAAGCTTCAGAGTCTCAGCAGCAAAGAAATAACGACACAGGGAAGCCTGTCTTTCCAAAGACAGGTTTATTGCAGAAAGATAACAGAAATACCTCCGGAGCTTTCAGACATTTTTGCTTCACGCCCCCCAGGCAGAGAAAACAAACACTCTTTATATACTGAGCAACTTAACAACTTAACGAGCTTGACTACTTAAAGTCACATGACATTGCTAACTTGCCAGCGTCTTAGGTTTCACACCCTAACACCCCCTCTCGCTGGCAATACAAAAAACAAAATTACTTCAGACCCATTTCTTCACAAAAGTTTTCATGCCGCTGAAACCCAAGTGGTTTTGTAAAACCATCAGCTTGATTTTCATGACTGGGACAGTAATTTAATTTAACAATTCCTGCTTTTACCGTTTGACAAACATTTTGAAAGCGGATATCCAAATGTTTTGTACGACCTTTAAACTGCCCATTTTGTGCTAACTTAAGACACGGTTGATTATCACCCCATACAGTGATTGGAGTGATGGCCTTTTCATACATCTCTTGTGCCAAGCATTTGTAAAATTCTAGATCTCTACATAACTCAGATAAGGCACAGAACTCAGCTTCTGTTGACGACAAAGCAATTAGGTTCTGTTTCTTGGATCTCCACCCAATCAGAGAGTTACCAAATTTTATTACACAGCCAGACACTGATTTTCTATCCTTTAAATTTGCCCAATCACTATCTGCCCAACAAGTAATCTGTGCTTGTCCTTCCGAAAACAATTCAAGGCAAAAATCTTTGGTGTATTGTAAATATCTTAACACTCTTTGAATTCCTTTCCATGCATTTACACTAGGTTTCGAAGCTTCTCTGCTGAGTAAGTTAACAGCGTAAGCAATATCTGGTCTACTCCATTGCGAAAGATGAAGTAAGCTTCCCAGTGCTGACTGAAAGATTTCAGCACGCTTGAATTCAGCACTATCCTTGAACTCATTGTCTTTTACAAAACCCATTTCCATTGGTGTTCTAACACCTGCACACTCCGTCATGCCAAACTTTTTCAACATTTGCAATATCTTGCCTTTTTGATTCAGTAGAAAACTGCCATTTTTGGTCCTATCTATCTGAACACCAAGATAGACCTTCACATCACCAAGATTCTTAACTTTGAAGTGTTTATTTAACTCTTTGGCTAGTTTTTTTTACTTGTTCTTGTGTCTTTGAAGTATAAATCAGGTCATCTACATAAACAAGCAAAGATTCTTGAGCATCTCCTGAACTTCTGAAATATAAGCAATTGTCAGCCTTGCTCCTGCTAAAACCAATGCCTACCAAAACGTCATTCAAACACTCATTCCAATTATGAGCAGATTGCTTGAGTCCATAAATAGATTTATGTAGTTTCCATACCTGATTTGATTTACCAACTTTCAATCCTGGTGGTAGCTCCATATAGAGCTCTTCAGCCAAGTCTGAATGAAGATAAGCTGTAGAGACATCAAATTGATTCACTTTAAACCCTTTCTGAGCAGCAACTGCTAATAGTGCCCGTAGGGTTTCACTCCTTGAAGTGGGTGCATAGACTTCGGAATAATGTAACCCCTTTCTTTGCGTAAAACCTTGAGCTACAAGCCTTGCTTTGTACTCTGGTTTCCCCATCGCTGTTGTCTTTATCCTGTACACCCACCTACAACTTACTGCCTTGGTACCTTCTGGCAGTTTGGTAATGGAAAACACACCCAGTTCTTTCATAGAATTCAACTCCTTTTGCATGGCCTCACGCCACCTACTGGCCTCCTCCTGGGGTAATTGCTCAACCTCCTCAAAACTCTCAGGTTCGCAATTTGCCAAACCAGCCCAAACACTAATAGCTTGGTACCTTTCAGGAGGTTTACCTTTGTTGGTACGCTTAGAACGCCTTAACAGTTCCTGCGATGTTCCTTCAGTTTCCCCCTCTGACCCAGAATCACTAGTCGTCACCTGTTTGTCACTAGTAGTTGTAGAACTTTCTGATTCTGACTTTACACGTCTCTCTTGCTGTACAGGTGAACTTTTAGAACTAGAAGATTCTGACTTTACAGACTTGGGTGAACTAGGCGATTTCTCACCCTTATCCTCAGACTCAAATTCCTCAGTCTGTTCTGGAACTAATACCTGCCCTGGGGCCTGAGTTTCATTGCTGTTCACCACATCAAATAGTATGTCAGGATTTCCATGAATTTTATTCCAACCATCCTGTTCACAAAATTCTGCACTTCTGCTGATTGTGATTTTCGTTTGATTGCCTTCTACATTCACAAATCTCCAACCTTTTGTGTTTGCTTGATAACCACAGAAAAACATTTCTTTAGACCTAGGATCGCCTTTCCTACGTTGTGCCCTAGGCACCAGCACATAAGCACGACATCCAAAAACTCTTAGATGATCAATTTTTGGTTTTTTCCCAAATAGCATGAAGTAAGGAGTGTTGCCTACTGTGCTATTGTACACTCTGTTAAAAGTATAATTCGCATACAGTGCAGCCTCAGCCCAAAAACGCTGTGGAAGTCCAGAATCAAACAGCAAAGCAGCAATGGCTTCCTGTAATGTACGAAATTTTCTTTCGGCAACTGCATTCTCCTGTGGTGAATAGGGATTGGTAAGTCTATGAACTATACCTTTCCTTTTTAACCACGTCTCCAGCGTGTGGTTCACATATTCCCCACCACGATCTGATTGTATTTTACGTACCCTGGTGTCAAATTTACATTCGACTTCTTCAATCCAATCCATCAGGATGGAAGCTGCTTGTGATTTTTCTTTCAGAAAGAAAACCCAACTAGCCCTTGAAAAATCATCCACCAAAATTTGCATAAATCTCGCACCTCCAAGCGATTTGACTGGCATAGGGCCACACACGTCTGTGTGCACAAGTTCAAAGGGTTTCTTGCTTACTCTATCAGATCTAGGATAGTTACATGTCTTAACCTTAGCCTGTTTACAAGCACAACAATCCAGAAAATTTGGACAGGGTTTAATGTTACACTCCTCAGCTAAATCTGGCATCTTGCTTACATACTTAAAGCATATATGAGCTAACCTTCTGTGTAGTAGATGTGCACAACCTGTATGAGGAGCCTTATTTACACACTTAGCTTGCGCTTCACCTGTTGAACATCTACCTGCTGCTAACTGCTCTTCATCCAAAACAAAAAGCCCATCCTCACAGGGAATTTTAACTAGCTCCTTCCCCTGTTTCGAAATGGTGCACACATCATTTTCAAACTCAACCTTAAAACCACTTTTTACCAGGCATGACACACTCAAAAGTCCATTCTTCATTCCTGGAAGAACAAAAACAGGAAGGTTAGTTTGCAAACAGTTAACATAAATTGTGCCTTTAAGGTTCATTTCTCGTTTACTATTGTCTGCTATAGTCACGGTTTTTGCAACTGGCAATGTCTTGCAGTTCATCAAGCGGCCACTAGATGTCGCTGGAACTAAACTGTGACTTGCTCCACTGTCAATTATCCACTTCAAGGTTTGTTGGCTCCTTTTAGGACTCTTTTGTGCTGCCATTGCAGATAGTCCCTTATCAGCACCTGCTCCCCCTCTGGATCGTTGATTCTTGTAGTTCTCACGTCGTCTTCCCCTGTAGCTCCGGAAACTGGCCCTGGACTGTTGAAATTCCTGTTGCTTTTCTGGACACTTTGCTATCAAATGAAACCTGCTGCCACATCGAAAACATGACTTGCTGGCCATAGCAGACACTTGTGAGGCTTCCTTACAGCTCTGCCTGCTAGTTTCCCCACGCTGGGAATTATCTGAACATCCAACCCTTGGGGTATTTGAATTATCAATACGTTTTCGATGATGTTGATATTCTTGCTCACACAATCTACCAGTCACATAATTCATATTCAGCTGGTCCTCTGGCAAAACCTGTAAAGTTAGTACTAAGTTTTCAAACCCTGCATGCAGGCTGCTAAGCAGAGTATAAACTTTGATATTTTCAGGAAAATTCACACCTAGAGATGACAGTCGGTTGAAATACTCAGTCATCTGTGACGTGTGTTCAACCACACTATCCCCTGGCTTCAGTTTCAACTCATACAAAGCACGTATAATGTTCACCTTCTCTCCGGGCGTGGCTCTATGGTGAATTCGCCTAAGAGCTTCCCAAACTTCAAATGCAGACCTTAAATTTTCCACATGAGGTAATTGGGAATCGTCTATCGATACCATCAACATGCATCTAGCTTTAGTGTCCATTTTATCATGTTCCCTGTTCTGAGCATGTGCAGCAGCCTGTTGCTCTGCTGTGGCATCTGCTGCAACAGCCACAAACGGCTTTCGCCTCTGGACATAGTCAGCCCACACTTCTTTGGCTTCCAACCAGACTTGAGCCCTCTTAGACCACTGCACGTAATTAGCAGAGTTCAACTTTGTAAAGGGAACCTGGAAATTTTCCACTGCCATTCTTGGGGTCTGCTGCTACTCCCTCTGTGTGCCCTTTCTTCTTTTTCCCCTTGGGATTTGTTTTACTCACTTTTCAGACGCCTCCAGCCTCCTCTGAAGCCTTTAAGAGCTGGATTTACGACCAAGCCGGTCTTCTCTCATCCGAAAGCTGCTTTCACTTTCTCTGCACACAATACAACTGTAGAAACGTAGAAGGATCCATAACCTAAGAGAGTTTGTGTACTGGTCCAGTAAACGCTTCCGCTGCGCCACCAGCAACAGCTCTCTTTGCAGAGTATTAATTAAGTCCAGTGCAGAGATTCTTGTTGCAGTACAAGCTTCAGAGTCTCAGCAGCAAAGAAATAACGACACAGGGAAGCCTGTCTTTCCAAAGACAGGTTTATTGCAGAAAGATAACAGAAATACCTCCGGAGCTTTCAGACATTTTTGCTTCACGCCCCCCAGGCAGAGAAAACAAACACTCTTTATATACTGAGCAACTTAACAACTTAACGAGCTTGACTACTTAAAGTCACATGACATTGCTAACTTGCCAGCGTCTTAGGTTTCACACCCTAACAGGGGGGACACCACTCTTCTCCAAGAGCAGAATGAGAGGAGGAAATGGCTTTATCTTCTGTGTGCAAAACAGACATATATTTGTCATTATGGAAACACCACTCATTAACACTAGCATGGGCCGACTGATCCAATTATAGTCTTTAGGGCAGATCTGAAGCACCCTTCTCACCATCTGTCCAAGCAAACCCATTTCTCTCCTGGAATGAGCTATAAAGAAACTAGTGGTGGTTCCAGGTTCTTTATGGTTGATGGGTTTTCAGTGGCTCCCTAACTTTTTTTATAAAAAAATAATAATAGAGGGGGGAACACTACCGTTGGCCAAATGATCCAGAGATACAGCATCGCAAAACAATCAACATTATCCAAGATCACATGCAAAAGCATTAGGATAGGATTTTGCTGCTACAACAGTAAGGGCTTTGGCTTTGTACTATTTGTACAAGTAATTCATCCCTACCAGCTATTCTGATTATATTCCAGATTCCGAGCCCTGTGTAAATGTAATTATTCATTTATCTAAACTGCAGCCGAGACACAGAACATGACACTGTTCTAAAAATTAACAGTGTGCTGGAGGTGTTCCTAAGTAGCTGTAACCTGAAGAGTCTGTAATATGAGGTGTTACGCAAATAACAATAGTCACAAACTAAGCACCCTGTGCTAGAAGCCCAGAGCATGAATTAAATATGGTGCTGCTACTGTATTTCATAATTGTTCACTTCTTCTTAAAAGAAGTAGTAGACTTGGGGAGGAACAGCTTGTTATCAGGTCCCACTGATTTAATTTTCACATGCTGTAATTTGCCAGGGATGGAGTAAAAACAGTCATTTTGCAGGGCTATCATAAGCTCATTAGAAGCGTACTGAGAAAGCTTAATGGCTTCAAGCACATAGCTCCATGTATCCCTTTAACTGAACTCTCTTCCCAGTGAGTTCACTGCAACACATTCTGGGCAACTGCTGGGACTCTAGATTCACGCACACATATATGAATAACACTGCTTAAGACAGAGCCAGCATTTCATGGGTGCTGTTAAGACAGGAAAGTCTTTGTGCACTGCTCAATATGGTGATGCTGGTGAGCTGCTAAGCACTATAGAGCACATCTAATAATAATAAAAAAACCTAACACAATAGAACAGCAATAATTGCTATCTCTGAGCTCTTATTATTTCCTTCTGCCTTCTTCGGACTAATAAAAGGCTTAATTTTAAGTAGGTTAAATGGCAACGCTGCAAAGAAGTGCAGTTTTCCAATCGTTGCTCTGAGCACCATCAGGTAAACTACATAAAAGATTTTTATTTTAATGGGCCAAACGAGAGCGGAGCACAAGCAGACTCTCGATTTCTATTACCTTCTGTACTTGCCCTCTTTATGATCCTCTCTCACAATAAGAAACAAAATAAAAGAAGCTTTGGAAACAAAGAGATAGTCAAGATGCTGTAAGCAATTAATCCAGGGCTGCTGTTTTTTGTCTTTTTTTAAAAGAGGGTTTAGTTTTGGGAATGAAGCTGAGTAAATCCTGTGAATCTCAATAGAGCTGTGTTGAATTGAGAAGCATGACAAAGGCATCAACTCTGGATTGTGTTCTGTGCCCCCAGCTATCTCATTTTTGTACACTGCTCCCATTACTGTGCTATCTGATTGAGACGTCTAAATGTGATCAAGAAAAACTTTGCCAGCTACCTTAATTTCTTACCACCTACCTACCAGAGTTAGCTATACATGAATGATGGATGCTACCATTTAATTTTAGAAATGCCTCCATGGTGTAAATGACCCTGTGTAGTTACAATTCCATCCTCTACATGGTGCAAGGAAAAGGGTATATTTTTAATATCATTCCTCACAGTCATGCTGGTGTTGCTTTGCTGATTGTCACAGGATGCCACTCTAACCCTCTAGTTACAGATGCCCAAAGGCTGCTGTTTCTGAAGAGGGTTGAATTAACATCCAAAGACTCTTACATAATCAGAGCGCAACTGTAGTTTGTGGATAATTGGATGATAGCATGGGATATTTTTAGATATGTGACATTGGCCAATTCACTCTTCCAGTTTATGCAAATTCAGACAGGACCATGATGTGACAAGTCTGTGGTTAGATTATTCCGTTTAATACTGGAGACTAACATTGTCCTCTTGCCCCTGGTATTGTTACAGCCGAAGATGGAAGGGATTAAGCCTGGAATGCCAAGCATGCAAAGCTTAGCTACAGAGCTATATAAGGGAGCTTCAAGTTTTTTGGTCTGTAATTAGGGGTTGAGGGCCCATACACATACAAGACAACATAAGATGCAACTGACTAGCATATTGCCTCCTATAGAAAAATCTCATAAAATAAATTCTTAGATGCCAAATTTGGGATCTGCTCAGAGTACAAAAGAAAACAGTAAATTTGGCTCCAAATTTAGCTGGATGGAGCCTGCCTGTATACTACTACCTTAAGTTTTACTACCAATAATGGCAGACCAGAAATGAAATAAATACCCCAAAGAATAACACTTTGGCCTGGCATGGGGCAGTTATTACAAATCAGATCTGAAGCCCACTGCCTATTTTCCATTTGCTTTAAATAGTGACAAGCTATTCAACACAATGGAGAACCAAAAGGCAGATACATGCTAATGTGTACTTACTTGGGAGAAAGCCCCACTGAACACAGAGAGCCTTACTTTGGAGTAAATATGAATAGGATCAGGTTGAATGTCTCGCTTGCATAAGAAAAGGAGCTAACCAATTCCTCATATCTTCATGATAAAATGTGTTGACAACACTCTGAACCAGGACCAAATTTGATTGGTCTTTATGCAAGCGCTTATCAAGCCCACCATACGAAGCATGTACAAGCAACTATTTCACACAAAATGGTGAGTTGCAGACACATAAAATTTTTGTGAACTGGGCTGTAAAATTTCTGATGCCATACTCTCTATCTAACTTGACAGCTGGTATCTGATCTGAAAATAGCATATTTTCCCTCAAATACTAGTCACCCTGTCACTTTGCATTGCACAGATATAAACAAATATATGGATGTAGAAAAAATAGCAGGAAAAAACCCTTTGTTATAAATTGCAAAAAGGGGTTTTTGTACTCTGACTTTCTAATAGAGAACCAGAATGCTGTGGTTCATTGACTGCAAAGACAGCCCCCATTTCCCAGCACAGTAGAACTGCAGTGGCAGTTTAGTGCATAGTTGCTTAAGGAATGGCCCTTCCCATATAGAAGAAGGCTCTATGGCAGAGCATCAGCTTTGCAATCAGAAGGTTGCAGGTTCAATCCTTGACATCTGGAAAGCTGCTGTCAGTCAGTGTATACAATACTGAGATGGGTGGACCAATGACTGTATAAAACTGGCCCTTGTTTTCCTATGTAAGCCTGTGCTGTTATCAGCTCCCCTATAACAAGATCTTCAGGAAACGTTAATGAGCTTGAAGAATGAGGAAATATACCTATGCAACCCTGGAAGTAAAATTTAAATTGTTGCTAAGTAGGACATTAAAATCCAGGCCATCCAAGGTAGCAAGGGGTCGAATTTTCTAAGCACCAAGGAACACTCTAGGACAACTTGGGCCTGTACAAAAGGGAGTAGTTCCTCTTGAACCAAAATGGAATCAAGCTACCTGGGCAGTTGGTATTTATATTATAAACCAAGATGGAGGGGAACAGAGATGTAGCGATCATAATGCAAGCCCGGTAGAATGGAGAGAACCAGTAGGATTCAATAATTTCTGGATACAGGCTGTAGGGAAGAGTGTACTGGGGGTGACATCACTCAGTACATCCAAGAGGTCACAGAGCCAAATTAGGAATCTCAAATGGGGCAGACCCAGTGGCTGCTGGTAGTGGCTGGATGTAAGATGGTGGTGACATGGCTGCTAATGAAATACAGAGCCAATAATTTTCTGGAGGCAAAGCCCTGGTGGGCACTAGAGAGAAAGCCAACTTGTTTTGTTTTTCTCCTCATCCTGCTTCCTTTATTTCAGAACATTTATATAATGCTTGATTGTAATAAAACGTCAAAGCCTTTTACAAAAAGAACAAAACTATAGAAAGGGGGGGAACAATTCAAAGAAATTATTTAAAACATTTAAAAGAAATTAGGATCAGCAGTAAGGTAAAACCAGATTAAAACATGTGGGGGGGTTTTTAGCAGGTGCCAAAAATGGTATAGTGGAGGAGCCTGCCTGGTGTCAGTAGGCAAGGAGATATACCTCTGGCTTCTAACTAATGTGGTAATCAACATGGTGCCCTTCAGATGTTGTTCTGCTGTAACTACCATCAGCCCCCATCTAGAACAACCAATAGTCAGGGAGTATGGAAGCTGTAGCCCAGCAGCACTTGGGGGTTACCATTTTGCTATCCGTACTCTAAGCAGTGCACGACAGCATTATAAAAGATAAAATCGGTTAAATTTATAAAATCAGAAAAAATACTTAATATACTTGCTGAGAAAGTTAAGGTGGGTTTAGCTTCTCATGTTTGCTAGTTTCCCCCAAAATTGTTGCCATACACTTGGCATACACTTGGTTAATTATCTGTTCCTCCTTGCAAAACCCATCTATAACATTCTTTTCAGTTTAACCTTCAATTCCACTTTGCATTCCAAGTCCTTCTCCTTACATTCAAGTACTGTATCTTGGTTTATTTAGTTTTCTTCTAATTAGCTTCCTCTGTGAGGCCTTCTAGGAGATAATATAATGTTGATTCAAGCAAAGAAAATACAAACAAAATATTGCCTTTTCATCCAAATTCTAAGAATATTTCATTACAATAAATGGAACTCCCATGTAATGTGTTTACTTAGAATCTATAAATGTGATCCTGCTCAAAGTAAGATTGCTTGAATTCCATGTACATCAATGGGATTTAAATAGCCCCTTTATTCCGAAGTATCTAACAATGCAATTCTATGAATATTTACCCAGCAGTAAATTCCACTGTGTTAAATGGGGCTTTTCTCCTTGTAAGGATGTTTAGGAATTCATCTTAAAAGAGCAAACCTACATTACACTAGGATAAGAGATTGGCAATTGGCAGAACAGCTGCTCCACCTAATGCATGCTCAGTTCTGGAGGAGAAAAACACAAATTTAAAAAAAAGAGAAAAGGAAAAGAGGGAGGAAAACCAGCGTGGGAAATGACAGACACATCCACACCCCTGGAAAAAGCTGGCAAGACCCACCAATCAAGAACTATGTTGTTGATGACACCCTTAGGGAGGGAGCCAATGAATTAAGAGTGACAGGTGCCGGCCCCTAGCAATTATTCCTGCAACACAACACATGCAGCATTCAAGACAAGACCCTACTCCATCAGTCACAGTGGCGTAGCCAGCAATGACCCCAGTTAAACCAGTTCCCAGGCAGGGGTTCGAATCCCATTATGCTTCTCATGAACACTGTCTATCAGTGCAAGGAGCACATGCTGTCCAACTTGGACAAGGGTTCAAGAGACTTGCTAAGGGAGGGGAAAGATCCTAAGGAGTTGCTCCAAAGAGAGCCAGAGACATACACCAACACCCTTCAGCAGTTCCCTCCACAGCATACACAGCTCATAAGTCGGATATACTACCAAAGGGAAGCTAGGGAAATGTACCAATTCTTAATTTACAGGCCTGGCAAAAAGCTAGTCATGTCCAAGACAAAAGAGTAAAAGCTCCATCTGCACTGATCCACAGATCAATTCCGTAAACACTCAGTTACAGCAGGAAACAGTGATCAGACACTTCAGGGGGCATCTGTTCAAACCGCCCCCCCCTTCCTAAAGTAGTGCTGCTGGGTTCCATGAAGAGGTGGTCCAAGTATTTACTGTACGATTGATTTCCTTTTACAGGAACTGGTTACCCAGGTTGAAATTGTTGAGAATGTGCCTGCAGCTCCACCTGAAAGCAGTGGGATGCAATGACCTGCCATGTGTCTTGGAGAGGTTGTATGGGGAAAGATATGGTTGCGCTCATGGATCCATGGGAGGCAGGCATTTTTACTTCTGTACAATGTCTCCGTTCAGCTCTCATGGTGCCCCTTTAAGCTTAGTGGCATTTTGCATCATCGTGACCACCTCCATGGATCCATGCGGGACAGGAGTATGCAAGAAACAGAATATGCAAGAAACAGTCAGCAGGTAGAGCACATAGATTCACAGTAGGTGTTTGGGAGGGAAGGAGGTAGCAATGCTACCTGAGTGCTTTGCCAGTGCTCCTGATGTTGCAGCTAAAACAACAACACTTGAAATAAGTTACCTGAACCAGTTAGGAGGCAACAGACAGAAAGACAACCTATTCTTCCATCACTGATTCCTTCTCTTCCAGTCGCTACTTGTTGGCAATGTAGTTACTTCCACTCAGGCTTTACCTCCTTCTTGTTTCTTCTCCAGGTTACTTAGTCCAAGTATGACTTAGCATGTGCTACTATTAACTTCTAAACTCCATGTAAATCCTATGATTTAGGATGCCATCAGTAATAAACCTTAGGTTTTCATTATCCTTTCTGTCAGCCTTACTATACTTCCCAGCCTATTTCTTTCTGTAATACATCTGCCAAACTCAGACACACCCTTCAGCCTCAACTAAGTTCACATTTAAAGGCAAACTTACCTAATTTGCACTTACTAAAACAATATCGGAACTGAAACACAGCCATTCTTCAAAATTCTTACTTCTTTGAATTTTGCAGTGCAATTTTCCAGCCAGGTAATGTGTACAGAAAACATATACAGGGGTAAAGTGTGCAAAGAACTGCATATATTAGTGAAAATAACATACAAAAATGCTTTATATTAGGGAAACATTATATGCAAAAATGTGCGTGTTAGGCAAATTGCATACATAAATGTGTATATTGTGAGAAATTTGCACTCAAATGCTGATTAATTTTCACGAGGATTTTTTTAAAAAAAATGTGATGAAAAGTGAAGGACTTACAGTTTGGGAAAACAAGAAACTGAAATGAACATATTTGCCCATCCCAGAAGGTAGCTGTATAATGTAAAATATGGCGGACCTAGTCTTGCTCTTAGCATTATCAGCCACTTTGGTGCAGTTCAACACATCACTAAGCATGGTGCAGTACCATACCAGTCCAATTCCTAGGTGATAAAATGTGAATAAGGTATCCAGCACTCTAGATGACAAATTGATTTTTCTATTTGTCTGTCTGGGTCTTCCTGCAGAAGATATGTGGCCAGTTGTAATCTGCAGTTAATTTATACAGTGTATTTTGTGGAAAATAACATTGCAAATTACACATTAACCTACACTGACCTTTAGTTTGTTTTTAAATTTTGCATAGCAATGATATAGTGGAAATATTAATGCAGAGAAACATAAATCAAATTATTCAAGAAAGAGAACATGTTAACTTCTTTATAATTACCAGCCCTTGAAGCATTTAAGCTCAAATGAAACCATCAGTAGTTAAATAACTTTGCTTTAATTAAGTTCCCACATTCTGAGGTTTTAGGCAGAGGTTTTTGGAACATTTAACTCAAACACTGAAGGTTTTTTTCATTATTTCCTTTGTGTGTGTGGTATATCAATTAGGACATTTTGTCACAAACACAGAATAAAACTATTAAGTTGCACCAGACTTTATCCAAGTAGCTAAATAAAACACTTCTGAGTCCTGTTGATTTCTGTGATTGATGAGAAATCAGAAAGAAGAGGAGAAGACACAATAGAGGCAACTCGCTGAGAAGAAAGAACAAGACAACAAAAGAGAGAGAAATCAGAATACCATGGAGTTCTCTTTACATAAACAGAAGACTGAGGAGAAAAAGCAAAAAAATCATTTTATGATTTTTGATTGTGGTGATACGAGAGATTAAAATGCCATAAACTGAGTTGTGATACTATGCTTAGGAGTATGGATGTCAAAGAAATGGGGATGGGGATGAAAATTGCCACAATTCACATGTTTGCTCTAGTTCAGGAATGGAAATCAAAAAAGTAAATATGAGCAGTAGGCTCCATAGGGTTTGGAGGTTTTTTTAGTCCACAGACATCACACAATTAATTACATTATTCTCTGCATTGTTTTACATGTTGCCCTTCCACTGAAATACATTGAATTTAATTATGTAATTATTGACATCTTAGTGAATGGAAGTCTAACGGGAGTGTAATGGAAACAATGCTGATTGCAATGAACACAGGATGGGCTAGAAATAATTGCCTCCTTAGCTCCTTGCCAAGGAGCAGTCCCAATAGCAACCACTGGGGTATGCTTCTGAATATAATACACATAAGATTGTGCTGCAACATTAAAAGCAAGATGCAGAACGTGAAGATCGTGAGAATGAGTGGAAACATTTAATCTGAGGTTGCTGATGTGCTGCTCATCAACAAATAACTATACCCAAAAACTAGACCTGTAGGTCATATCAACAAAGCAAGACATGCAAATATTGGTTAGTATTGCCTTATTTGTTAATTAATACAAATGAACAAGGAAGAGAGAAAAAAACAGTCACATTCTGTGCCCACAATGAGTCTCTCACACAGGGAATTCCCCACTCCGTCTTTCCCATTGAAACCCATTCCACACAACAAATGCTTCACTTGACAGCTGAAGGACCCTCTGGAAATGTCTGGAACATGGGGAGGAGGGTTTCTTTTTGGAGCACAGGTACATTTATAAGCAGCTTAACTTTTCTCTTAACTGAAGAATGTGCATGTATGGAACCTGCGTCTTCGTTTAAGAGCTACAGGTTGCAATCCTTTATCCACTTACTTGGCAATAAGCTCTACTGAGCTTGATGGGATTATACTAACAGTCTGATTCCTTAAGCAGCAATCTTCCTACAGTTTTGTTTCTTAAGCATCTGAAGCCCCCTTCAGATGTTTGTCTGAACCCTCAAGGGTTAAAAGTGTGTTTAGAGGCAGGGGCAGTCCCTGCAAGTCCCAGCACATGCATGAACCTTTTAGACCTTCATAGATGGAGCATGATAGTCAGAAGGGAGGTTCTACATGTGTTCACCTACTTTATGTTTAGATGGTGCTTCTCTCACCCAGACCAGCCAAGTAGAAGAAGAAAGTGGAAAGATAGACGACATGTTAATGAATGTGCTGTTATTGTAGAATAATAATAGGGAAAGTTACGTAGAATTTGTACCTAGAATTTTCACTCTGAAGAATTAAGAAAGGATCTAGAAAGTGGGGTCAGAGGGCAAATCAGCGTTTTGTTTGAATTTGTCTCCAAGCAATTGTTTAAAAAAAACAAAACAAACAAAACAAAACAAAACAGAAGGTTCAGTTCAATCTTGAGAGGATTTTTCTTTTTGCTTGCACAGTACAATAATTTGTACATTACATTGCATAATAAAATGATCTAATCATGCTCTCATGAGAATTACAAAAGAAAACAGAAACATGTTTAATCTTGAACCTGGGAACTTTCTGAACTAAATATAAGTAGGGTTTTTTTCTGATGAATAACTACACTGAAAAAATAATATTGAAATAAGACAGTGTCTGGAAGAAAATGCTTGCTAATAGGATTTTAAAGAGGTTACTGGTTGGAAAGCAAAGACAGACTGTACAAGTTAGAGAGAGAAATTTGAGCTAGAATCCTCTTATAGTTAAACAGGTATATAAAATCTGAAAGAGAATGAGTAGTAAAAGGAACTTCACTGGTTTTCTGAAGCTTAATATCATCCAGAATGTTATCCGCAGTACATTCACAAGAGAATAAGACACATAAAAGTAATGGGGGAAATGGTAGGCTAAAATACATGAGACAGAAAATTGATCAGAGTGGTCCCTAAGAAACATATTGTAAAATCCAATGACACTTTCAATCTAAATTTTAATTCATTCATCTTTCTAAGTCTCAGGCAGCTTGTAAGAAGTTTTTGAGGGTTGAACATCTGTTTTGAAAATCAGCTGAACAAATATTTGGTACCTTTCTTGCAGGTGCAGAGGGATGATATAGCAATCGGTGCCACTTACCACCCAACTCTGGTCATTAGAAAAGAATATACATTCACAGCTGCTTAGGGGCTCCTTCCATGTGGTATGCTTCCATACCTCTGGGGAGAATATTTGAATTAAAGAGCCGTGTGGGCAGGGTCAGTTGCTTCCATTTCTTCTGCCCAACCGGCACCATGGACCACACCATATAGGAAATGTTTCCTCTCTCTCTGTGTGTGTGTGTGTGTGTGTGAGTGAGAGAGAGAGAGAGAGAGAGCTTACTCTTCAAGAGTGGTACCAAACATGGCGCCTGAAGCAAGTCTCCTTTGAGCCTCAGCAGAGTGAGTAGGAGCTTTTAAAAAATAATAAGGTGAAAAGATACACTCCCAGAAAACAAGCTTATATCCTAGCCAGATAAGGATAATTGGACCTTGTACCTACCCATATCCAAAGTCAACTACTGATATTTGTCTTCATAAGCTCCTTCCAGCTGAAGCTTGGAGGATTGGCAAAAGAGAAGAAGGGCGCATTTATTTTTTTATGGGTTGCATCCTGGTTAAGGAATGTGCACACATGATTGTCTTTTGGGCAGCAGCTTAAAACCTTTCTGCTCTCCCAGGCATTTTAAGATCTGGTTTTGTAAATCGCTATGATTTGGTTGATGGTATTACTTCATATATTTGACAGCCTTTAAAGTAATGTGCTATAAATGCAGTGCTTTTTTTTTCTAGAAAAAATAGGTGCCGGTACTCACCATGAAGTTGTTACAGTAAGTGCCACACTTTTTGACAACAACAAAAGAAGTGTTGGTGCTGTGTAACCTGCTGGCTGTTGTTTAAGCTTGTTGTGGCTTTATTGTAGCATAGTTTTCATTGGAACATCGCATTTTAAATCCTGTCACCTAGGGGGGGAAATTGGGGGGACATCTCATAAATAAATAAATAAATAAATAAATACTCAGAAGCTGACTTTACATTCTGAGTATAAATGAACTGCAAACGTGACCTAAATTATGGCTTCAAATGGTCTCAGACAGACATTGGTTTACTACTGGTCTGTGGCAGGCTTTGTTGTGGCCATGGACTGTCTAGTAAATACAGTGGTTGTGACTGAGCAACAGGAGTGTATATTGGTAATGAATTTGGCCCATCAAGGTTCAGAGTTCTTGCTATGCATAATTCAAATGTGCATTTTCAATTATGTTGTTAATGAGAGTTTTCATGATAACAACAACTGAACCTGCAATTAATCTTCAAATTAAAGCACAAGTATTGCTTCCATATATCAACATTTTGTGGGACAGGAGGCATCAGGTATAATTACAAGAGGGGTAGTCTTTTAAAATTAGGAACAGGTGGCAACTTTAATTATTGATGAACTCTCTCTTGAAAGATGAGAATTTCCATAATAAAATGCTTCAGAAACAGCATCTTCACCAACTGCAGTTTCTCAAGTGTTTATCCTGTAGCTCCCTTTGTCAGATCTGTTCTCAATTTGGGTAGCGGAAGATGTAAGCATGGACGTCAACAGAACAAAATACTTTGTGAATGGCAAAATTCTGACGCTCACTTCCTGTGCGTAGATTGCTGCATTCTTATGGCTCTTGGGGAAATACTTCCAAATTTGCACCATTCTTGGGGAGGCAATGGAAGAACGGAAGAACACTGCATTCAGCCAGCCAGAAATGTATTCTATGTTTGCTGCCAAAGATTGCAGTGAGAGCAGGCTGCATTCAACAGGAAGAGCAGTGCCATTATGAAGCACTTTTCATTGCAAAAGCTTGGATTAAAGTACGGCTGGTGACTCTTGCTGAGGAAGGAATCACTGAGGAGATTTATATTATTATATTATATTATATTATATTATATTATATTATATTATTATTATATTATATATTATAAAATTCATAAATTTCATTGTAATAAAGCCTCTAAATAGTTTGCAAGAAACAACACACACATTAAAATTATCAATTAAAAATGGTTAAAAACAGGAATATAAAATATTCAAAACATAGTTTAAATCAGCAACAGGCTAGTGATTAAAACACACGTCAACTTTCTACATATCTGGGTAGGCTTGCCTAAACAAAAAGGTTTTAAGCAGGCATCAAAAACACCATAGCCAGGCTGCCAACCTGATAGAGGCAGGAAGTTCAAAAGTGTAGGGGCAGATTCACACCATGCATAGGTGCCAACTCCCTGGGGCCCAAAATTCCTCATGAAAGGGCCAGGTGACCCCCAAATTTCTATGCCAGGGCCTTGCACGGTGCATGGCACCCATGGCCCCAGGAACCCGCGGTCACTGGGTCAAGTTGGCACTGCTGACACCATGCATCTAAAGCACACCAAACACACATTTAAAGCACATAACTTCTCCCAAAGAATCTAGGGACTGTAGTTTGTTAAGGCTGCCAGGAATTGTATCTCTGTGAGGGGGAAGCTACAGTTTTCAACATCCTTTGGGGGGTTTCATGTGCTTTAAATGCGCACTGGATGTGATGTAAATGTATGGTGTGGCCCTGCCCAATGTGCTGCCACACTAAAGGACTGACTTATTAGAAATGCGGAATGAGTATCTTGTGGCATCTGTAACAGTGCCAGTTCTGAGCCAGCAGTTTGAAATGGAAAAGTCCATTCAGTCACAACAGGATTCTCTCTCTCTCAATAGCCTTCAGGAAGTTCAGGCTATACAGCTGCTGTGATAGACTTCTATTGTGTGATTTTATCATTCAGGAAAGGTCTCCAACTCAGAGAAGGTTATAGGCAAAAATAATTGTGTACACGGACAGAGAAAGCAGGGGTGGTGGTAGTGGTTTCCATGATGGTACCAAGGTTCTGATCTACCAACTTTCCAGCTTCACCTGGAGAATTTCTAAAATGAATTTTGGAAACTGAGTATGTTTCTTCGTTCTTCAGTATACATCTCCCCTTTCCAGGTTACTGATGTGCTTCAGCACATATGCACATTGATTTAAATCACTTGATCGCAGTTGGATTCCTTTTATACTGTAAGTTAATCAATGAGCAGATGTGCAGGAGCAACTTAGCAACTGTCAAACCATACCACCCAATGTCAGTTGCACTAACTCTCTCATCACCAGAGAGGAGGTTATGACAGAATGTGTTTTGTGAAATGGATTCATTTGCCTGACATTTGAGAAATTCTTCATCTTCTTTAACTCTTCCTACCATTCTGTTGGCATACTTGTATTATATCACACACTTTCAGTCTAGCTCTCTTTTGCCTTCTTATGTTCTCTTCTCTGAATGGAGATCATCAGTAGGTTGATGGGCTTAAAGCTGGTGCTAGAAGCTAGGGCACAGTACAAAGGCAAGAGGAAAGAGAATATTGCAGCAACTATCTCTTTGCCTGGAGCAGTGCAAACCCAGTTGAAAGCATATAGATGTCGAAGTGTGAAAGACTCAGAATGGGAGATAAGGGACCTTGCTATCTTCTGACTGGGTAAGCAAAATTGTACTGGAGAGTTGCAGTACAGTGAAGTGGGTGGGGGATCATTTCAGTTTACTTAATCAGATGGTCATGAACTTTCAGGCTTTCATTGCAGACTAGAGCTCAAATGTTGCATCTGTTCAGCATTTAAAAAATGAGACGGCTTCTAAAATGTAAGCAGTACTATATGTAAAATCTGGAACATAATATGAAAAGGACTCAGAAGAAGAAACCCCCCCAAAAAGAAGCCCCAATATAGTTCAAAGATCTGAAAAAGCAACAAGAGTGAATATCCAAGGAAATATATCAATATTTTACTCAAGTTTTATGTAGATTTTTGGGTCCTGGAGATTAGTATTATAGAATGCAGAAACCCTATTTGATTTTGTAGCTTCAAATACACAAATACACACAACTTGAAATGCAAAATTCTCCAAGCTTCAGTTAAAATTAATTTTGCATGTTTGTTAAAAACGACATCAGTGAGGATTTCAATATCATTTCTAATTTCAAATGATACATAGATATGATAATGTGTACATTTATTTTAATATTTGATGTGTGCCTTAATGAATGCATATTAATGGCCACATATTTATTTTATCTCCTTAATAAATATATTGGGTGAAATCCAAGCTCCATTAACATAAAATTGATAGTGAAACTCTGAAGGCAGGATATCAGTGGGTAAATGAATATTTCATTAATACCCATTGACAAATTCTATGATGTGACATTTTTAAGTCCTTGCACATTTAAGCCATCAATGTGTCTTGGCTTGCTGTTGATCATACAGTTCTGTAAAGTCTTTTCCTGCAGGCTGTTTGCTTTTCAATAATATTTAAGTAAAAGGGCGCTGGCTGCTTAAAGTCATGAGAGCAAACTTGAAAAGGCTTTTTAAAAAGTCATGCTTTGACAGTGTTTCTTTGACCTTCAGTAGCAAAGCTTATGCCTTGCAAATTGATTAATATAGATACAATATCAAATCATTTTTCATACCATTTTTTAAATGTTTGTTAAATGCCCAAGCAGTATGTAAACAGAGTATTTGGCATTTTTATTAGGGTGTGGAACTCAGTCATTTCCTTTGCAACAACATCCCATAAACTATTTTGACAGTCTAATAAACTATAAAAAGCTGTGGTAAAAACTAGCTCTGAATGTTATAACCGTACAAAATGGAAAGAGCAAGAGAAAACATCTATCACTGAGATTATTATCACTGTTGCTATGGCAACCTGGTTGCAATGGCAATATCTCCATGGTTCTGCTGTTTGTTATCATCTTTCTTGATTTTACATCATTGAAATTGTAGTAATTACACTCTGCCTGATGAAAAATGCATGCTGTCATGGCAACTAAGTCAAATATTCTTAATCATTTCACCTCTTCAATCCAAAATGTAATTGTTTGTCAGTTAAATAGGTTATACTGAAGGCCTCGCCTTCTATACGGTCTTACAATCGCTTTGAGTGTTTTGCAAAAATTGTGCTTTTAGGCTGAAGACCCTGTGTTAAACTAATGGCAAACAATGACTCATTAGAGTAAGTGATCAGTGTCTGTTAATTTTTGAGTATCAGTGTTTGTGAGATGCATTGTTATACTCCGCATTGTTTGGAAACTCAGGTGCTGAGTGTAACATTTACAATATTGTAGGAGTCTCAAAGAAAGGTTCTTTGGTACAAATTTCACATTCATAGAGTAATATCCAACTAAGTCATACTCAAAGTAGACCCACTAAAATCAATGGACTTCTATTTTAATGGGTCTGATCTGAGGATGACTAAAGTTGGATATCACCCATGGTACTGAGCTCACGAAGACCTGGAATATTATGGCCATAATACAGAAATCCTCATGTGCAGCAGTGGAACTGCATACATGTGGTTTGTCATGATAACTTCCTTTGCCAGGATCAATTATGCAGTTGTTTTCTTTCAAGTAAACCTGTCTGAGATCTGTGTTCCATTTCTGAGGCCTACCTTCTTGTCCTCTCAGCAACAGAGGCGAAGGAGAAGGGAATGAGAAATAATAATGCTAATTAATTATTTATACCCCACCCATCTGGCTGGGTTTCCGCAGCCACTCTGGGCGGCTTCCAACAAAATATTAAAAATACAATAAAACAACAGAAAGGGCCTTCCCAGCCGGGACACCTAAATTTTGGAAAAGCCCACCAACGGAGGTCCACCTGGTCCTCTCTTTGCACAATTGTAAATGGGTTTCTAAGACCATTATATCCCACCAGTCGTTTTTAGTCAGAGCTTGTGCTTACTTGTTTTGTTTTTCTGTCTCCTGATACATTTTCACAATCTTGTTTCATTGCTGCTGTTTGTCTCTTGTTCTTATTTATAGGGTTGCAAAATTTATTTGTTGATTGCTGTTCATATCATATAAGGCATCAAAAGTATGATTTATTACAGAAAGGTGGAATATAAATGTTTAAATAAATAAATTTGACTGATGTTAAATTTGTTCGGCCCTGTGGACAGAGGCTGCTCTTACGTTCTGTAAAGCACTTTCCACATCGGTATCACTATACAAGTCAAATATCAGTACTACTAATAACAGTGAATCGTTTTTGGAAATGCCAAGTTTGTGCATATGAGAGAAGCTCCATTTGGCTTGTGATGGAATCATTTTGTGGAAGATTTCTATGGAAAAACCCAATCAAATTCTGGAGTGTCCAGTTTGGGACGACCAATTCCTTACAGATGACTGAGATGACTGTAGGACTTCAGAAGGCAGATATTATTATTATTATTATTATTATTATTATTATTATTATTATTTTATACCCCGCCCATCTGGCTGGGTTTCCCCAGCCACTCTGGGCAGCTTCCAACAAAAGATTAAAAATACATTTAAACATCAGTCATTAAAAATTTCCCTAAACAGGGCTGCCTTCAGATGTCTTCTAAAAGTCAGATAGTTGTTTATTTCCTTGACATTTGATGGGAGGGCGTTCCATAGGGCGGGTGCTGCCACCAAGAAGGCCCTCTGCCTTGTTCCTTATAGATTCGCTTTTTGCAGTGAAGGAACCGCCAGAAGGACCTCAGTGTCCAGGTTGAAAGATGGGGGTGGAGACGCTTCTTCAGATATAGTTATGAGGATAAAACGGGGGAGGCAGAGGAAATATGTGATATAGTTGTAATAATTAAATAAATCCACAGGTGTCCTGTGGTGGCTGCCTCTTCAACACCTCGTGAGATCTGCCATCCCCCTTGCTCAGAAGACTTGATGGGCACAGGCCAACTCTGTGGTGGTGAGCACAGGCCAACTCTAGCAGTTGCTAACTTCTGTCAGTCGCTGTTCTAGAACATTCTACATTAACTGCGGCTTCTGGATCAAGGGAAGAGTCACGCAGAGTGTATTGCAGTAATCCAACCTTGAAGTCAAAATCTGCACTCCTGTGGTCAGACTGTGATCTAGGCAAGTACGATGCATCGTTGGTTGATTGATTGATTGATTGATTGATTGATTTATAGACTGCTTACGTACCACGCCAAAATGACTTCTAAGCAGTTTGCAAGTATAAAATCAATTGTAAAATCAATATTTAATTGAAAGGTACAATTGAATTTTAACAAGTTAACAGTTAAAAAGCACAGCAATTGAGACAGTTAAAGAATGGAAACAATTTGGTCAAGAAGTTCAAGTTCCAGGAAATGCTTGCTTAAAGACGCGCATCTTTAGAATCCAGCAGAATGTCAATATTAACAGGCCTTCTTGGATTTCAGCATTATCACAGTTTACTGACACCGCAGCTAGGCAAACCTCTCCAGGATATGCTCCCCCACCCTCTCTCTTTCTCTCTCTCTCTCTATATATATAGCCTGCCTTTGAAATGGTACAGGTTTCTTATAAGGACAGCTGGGATAATGGATGTAAAGTATTTTTAAAACTTTTTTTAATAAACCCTTTATAAATTCTGAGCATTACTGTATTCTTTTCCTCTCCCTGAAACATCCTGACTATAATAAGAGAGTGACAGTGGATAGTTTGGAATTAATTTGTTTCTACTTGCAGTTGGGCCTCATTAGCTATTACTTAAGGTAGTCAAACGCTTTATTTTAAGAAATGAAACCCGAATGAGTTCACATCTGTTAAGAATCCTTGGTTTGTTTCCTGTTGTCTACACATTTCTTTAGATTTGAACGTTTCTCTCAGCCCTTGGAGTGAAAGAGGATACTGTGTCAGCAGAGATGATGGTATACATTTATCTAAAGTTTCCATGGGTCTAAGAAACAGAGCAGTGCAATGAAAAACAACTCTGATGGAAGTCTGCAGGGCTCTGGGCTCAAAAACCTGTAAAGGTCAATCTGAAAAATAAAGCATACAGTGCTCTTTTTGGCTATAGCTGCATTCTTATCAGTCACTTATTTGTATGTTAACCTTGCTTCAAAAGCAGCTATGGAGTTTTAAAGGGCCAGATCTGGTGCAGATAGCTGTGGACTCCCTGGATTTGCATTGAGGACAGTCACATTGCAATAGATCACAACCTTCATTTTCCAGAGTTTGGTTATCCAAAGTTTACCATTACCCAAAATCATTATCTACCTCTCCATGCATATATCTGCCATTGTAGCACCATGTAAACACCACTGTTGTTTATCTGAACAGCTGATTTTGTTAATACTTTGAATGGTGAGCTTTTGGGGGGAAAGCTCGCCTGAAAATAGTGATTTCAAGCTTTGGGAACTGTTTCTACTGCTTTTTCCATTGCATTGTCATACTTCCTGTGAAACAATGCAAAGTAAATGAGGTTGTGGATCCTGCGCATAGACTCTTTGGTTGCAGTGTTGCACACAGCTGCGCATTATTCCTCGGATGTTTCACACTGTTCTCATAGTTTTGACCATTTGCCTGACTATACAGTCATACCTTGGTTTTCAAACAGCTTAGTTCTTGAACATTTTGGCTGCCAAATGCCACAACCCCGGAAGTGACTGTTCCAGTTTGCGAACTATTTTTGGAAGCCGAACATCCAATGGGGCTTCTGCAGCTTCCAGTTGGCTGCAAGAGCTTTCTACAGCCGACCAGAAGCTGCGCTTTGGTTTCTGAACGTTTTGGAAGTTGAACGGACTTCCAGAACGGATTCTGTTTGACTTCCAAGATACGACTGTACTAATTACTATTGGTATACAGACAGTAATGACTGTGATACATTTGTCAATAATAATAATGATAATGACTTTATTATTTATACCGTGCCCACCTGACTGGGTTTCCCTAGCCACTCTGGGCAGCTTACAGAACATACCGTATTGGCCTGAATATAAGCCTCACTTTTTCCCCAAATTCCCACTGTGAAAAGTGAAAGTGTGGCTTATATTTGCAACCTTAGAGTATGTAGCCAGGAGCACGGAAAAGCAGCGCCCACCCCGCACATAGTCCACTGTCCTCTCCCCCAAGGCTGGGAAGGGAGAGAGTGAGGAAGGGGAAAGGCCGCCAGCAACACAGTGCAGCTCCTCGCCCCCTACCCAGTATACAGCCAGGAGAAGCGAGGAACGGAGCAGCTTATATTCAGGGGTTTTCCTTTTTCTCCCCCCCCCCCAAAAAAAATTTTAAAGGTGCGGCTTATATTCGGGTGTGGCTTTTATTTGGGCCAGTTTGGGCCAAGTATAAAATATAGCCAATGGCAATTAAATTTGTTATACCCATGAATGCAATTAATTATACGTATTATGATGATGATTATGAAGAAGAAGCTGACAGCTTAAGACATGTTGCCATCATGTTAAGATACTATGAGTTCTTAAAATTAAAATGTTAACATTAACACGATGTGTCCTATCACTAAGAAATTTGACATGAAGCGTCACTGAGTGAGAAGTTAAAATTTTAGAGAAATGTTATGAATTATTGCTGTTCCAAGTACAGTGGTACCTTGGGTTAAGTACTTAATTTGTTCCGGAGGTCCGTACTTAACCTGAAATTGTTCTTAACCTAAAGCACCACTTTAGCTAATGGGGCCTCCCGCTGCCACCGTGTCACCGGAGCACGATTTCTGTTCTCATCCTGAAGCAAAGTTCTTAACCTGAAGCACTATTTCTGGATTAGCGGAGTCTGTAACCTGAAGCATATGTAACCCGAGGTACCACTGTAATATGTTTGGAGATAAATATTTTTAACATCATCAACATCATAATATTTGTCATACTTACTTTTTGAATTTATGTTGTGTAAATATCATGTTGAGACATTTTTCAGTTCTGGTGTCCACTAGACATTTTAGCTGGTGGTCACCTGGTCTTGCATTCATCATCTGAGGCCCTTTGTGTGCCCTCTCAAAGGGATGTGCAAAGGATGACAACGAGAGAATGGACCTTTTCTGCCATGACTCCCTAAACATGGAATGTTCCTGCCACAGAGAATTCTGATCATGACGGTTGCTTGATAGAGAGGAGCATGTGAATGTGTGTAGAAATTAGTCTACTGTACAAAGTAAAATTGGCATTTATTGTGCCAGCCATCGTTGGCATATGGCATCTGGAAGGTTGCCTAGTAAGATGTGGCCCTCCCCTGATCAAGGTGGCAGCTGCTGCTCAAACTGTTGCTTTCTTCACCCACTTGGACAAACAGCTTACTGCCTTCCATATGAAACTGTTGGCCAAAAATGACATGAAACAGAAAAGAAGATAAAACAATCGGCCGGCAGACAGAAAGAGCGAAACAAGAGGGAAGCCAATGTGAAAACCAGGTGGGATACCACCATGGACGTAGCCAGAATTTTAGTATTATTATTACAGTGGTGCCTCGCAAGACGAAATTAATTCGTTCCGCGAGTTTTTTCGTCTAGCGAATTTTTCGTCTTGCGAAGCATGAAATCCCATAGGAATGCATTGAAATTCAATTAATGCGTTCCTATGGTCAAAAAAAGTCCAAACAAAGCCAAATTTGGTACAACAAGAGTTTATTAAGTGCTCTTTAAAGTCACACATACTGTAAAGAGCATTTCAAAAATTGAAGGAACAATAAATTAAGTTTCTAAACATGACAGAAAAACATTTAAAAATCAACAAAGTGTACAGTACATTTTCTAAGACTCTGGGGGACAACTCGAAGAAGGTTCCTCTTCCACTCTTTGCTTCTTGCTGAAGAACCTGTCCATGGTCTGCTGCTTCATCCGCCTTTTCAGCACCTCCCTGAAAGGCGACATGACCCTCGTATCAAAAGTGTTCACAAGGTCTTGTGCCACGTGCTTGTCAGGGTGGTGCCGCTGTGCAAAAGCCTGCACATCCTTCCACTTCAGGCAAATGTCCCTCAGTTCTTTGGAGGACAGCCATTCCTCAGTTGCTTCCTCCTCTTCCAGCGAGGCCTGCTCCTGCGCAGCCTCTGCCTGCAGTTCAACCAGCTCCTGGGTGGTCAGCTCGTGGTCGTGCTCCTCCACCAGCTCGCTGATGTCCTCCTCTGTGACCTCCAGGCCCATGGTCCTCCCCAAGGCAACAATGTCCTGCACCACTGTTGACTCTGGTGCATCAGAGTCACTTGGTGCCACACAGTCCGGCCACAGGCTGCGCCAAGCGCAATTCAAATTTCTCTGGCTGATCCCGTTCCAGGCCGTGGTGATCATCTTCAAGCAGGTGACGATGTCGAAGTGGTCCTTCCAGAATTCCCGCAAGGTGATGGTGGTGCAATCAGTCACCTCGAAGCATCGCCTGAAAAGCTCCTTGGTGTAGAGTTTTTTGAAATTGGCGATGACCTGCTGATCCATCGGCTGGAGCAGTGGCGTGGTGTTAGGTGGCAGGAACATGATGCTGATGAAGCTGAACTCCTCCAACAAGTCCTCCTCAAGGCCTTTAGGATGAGCAGGAGCATTGTCCATCAGAAGCAAAGCCTTCAGCGGCAGGTCGTTGTCCAGCAGGTACTGTTTGACAGCAGGGCCTAAAGCAAGATTGACCCAGTCCACAAACAGCACACGTGTGATCCAAGCCTTACTGTTGGATCGCCACATGACACTCAGCTGCTCCTTGTCGACCTTGTGTTTCTTGAAGGCCCGTGGGTTCTCTGAGACCAGCAGGGGCTTGATCTTCAGGTCGCCGCTTGCATTGGCACAGAAGAGCAGGGTCAGATGGTCCTTCATGGGCTTGTGGCCAGGCAACTTGGCCCCCTCCTGTGTGATGAAAGTCCTTTTGGGCATTCTCTTCCAAAACAGCCCGGTCTCGTCGCAGTTGAAGACCTGCTGTGGAATGTAGCCCTCCGTCTTCACAGCCTCCAGGAACTCCGCTGCAAAGTCTTCAGCCGCAGGAACATCAGAACTGGCAGCCTCTCCATGCCTGACCACGCTGTGGATTCCAGATCTTGTCTTGAACCGGTCAAACCAACCTCTGCTTGCCTTGAAGACTTCTGGCTCGCCTGAGGTTCCTGGCTGCTCCCGGACGAGGTCTGCGTGCAAGGCCTTGGCCTTCTCACAAATGACGGCCTCAGTCACTGTGTCCCCTGCACGCTGCTTCTCTTCTAACCAGATGAGCAGCAACTTCTCGACCTCCTCCAGAACAGCTGGGCGGTTCTTTACGATCCTGGTGACTCCCTTGGCTGCATCAGTCGCAAGGATCTTCTCCCTCATCTTCAGGATGGTCCCGATGGTCGATGGATTCCTCCCGTACTCCCTGGCGAGGTCTGTCACACGCATTCCACCGTCGTGCTTCCGGATGATCTCCTTCTTCATTTCCAGCGTCACCTTCTCCTTCTTCCTCTCGCCGGCCTCTGCAGCAGCAGTCTTCTTGGGTCCCATGGCAGCACAGCTCCTACCTTCGCAAACTCAAAAAAAAAGAATCAGTGCTTCACATCCAAAAAATTCAAAAGCACCCAGCCACCCACCACACAGAAATTCAAACCCAGAACCAAGTCCTTGAATTCCAAACACCCAACCCAAAATCCAAAACCCCCCCAAAAAGTTTTAAAAGTTTAACTTACCAAATGGCTGCAAAAGAAGTTTTGGAAAAGCTTCAAAAATCGCCAAAGTCTTCTAAAACCTCAAATGGCTGCAAAAGAAGTTTTGGAAAAGCTTCAAAAATCACCAAAGTCTTCAAAAACCTCAACTGTTCCCCCAGCCACCCACCCACCACACAGAAATTGCAAACCCCTCCCCAACTGTTGCAAACCCCTCCCCAACTGTTCCCCCAGCCACCCACCACACAGAAATTCAAACCCAGAATTATTATTTTTTTAAAAAAAACAACATGGCCCAATGGTCACAGAAAATCATAAAAATGCAGAAAAAAACCACACAAGCTCCCAGATTCTTGCAAACCCATCCCCAACTGTTCCCCCAGCCACCCACCACACAGAAATTCAAACCCAGAATTTTTTTTAAAAAAACAACAACATGGCCCAATGGTCACAGAAAATAATAAAAATACAGAAAAAAAACACACAAGCTCCCAGATTCTTGCAAACCCCTCCCCAACTGTTCCCCTAGCCACCCACCACACAGAAATTCAAACCCAGAATTTTTTTTTAAAAAAACAGCAGAGTGGCCCAATGGTCACAAAAAATCACAAAAATGCAGAAAAAAACACACAAGCTTCCAGATTCTTGCAAACCCCTCCCCAACTGTTCCCCTAGCCACTCACCACACAGAAATTCAAACCCATATTTTTTTTAAAAAAAAACAGCAGAGTGGCCCAATGGTCACAAAAAATCATAAAAATGCAGAAAAAAACACACAAGCTTCCAGATTCTTGCAAACCCCTCCCCAACACCAAGTCCTTGAATTCCAAACACGCCAACCCAAAATCCAAAAAAGTTTTAAAAGTTTAACTTACCAAATGGCTGCAAAAGAAGTTTTGGAAAAGCTTCAAAATCGCCAAAGTCTTCAAAAACCTCAAAAAAGGCTACCACACCGCGTGCTATGAGTTGCTCCTCGAAGTCAAGTCGCAACTGCACCTCTTCAAGCAATGCACCTTGGGTTTTAACGGTTTTACGAAGAAGGAAACAAACTTGCAAGACGTTTTCGTCTTGCGAAGCAAGCCCATAGGGAAATTCGTCTTGCGAAGCAGCTCAAAAAACGGAAAACCCTTTCGTCTAGCGAGTTTTTCGTCTTGCGAGGCATTCGTCTTGCGGGGCACCACTGTATTATTATTATTATTATTATTAGTATTATTATTATTGAGATTTTTGTTACGAGGGAAGGACTTTTGTTGGGGGTGGGTAGAACCAACGTGATCGGCCAGTTACTTAAGTATTTCTATTGGTTTACTTGATCAGGGGGGCAGCCCTCCCCCCTCCCTTGGCTACACCAATGGGTACCACCAGTGCTCATCAAACTGTCCATGCTCTTTCTGATTGTTTTTCCCCCAGGTTGAACACTTTAACCACTGCACCACACTGGAACTGCAATTCACTCGGTTCATTCCTGCCTTATCCTTCTATGTCATTTTAGCCATTTCTTCACTCTTCCTGGTGCCTGTGTTACTTAGCAGTGGCCTGCGTGCCAGGAAAAAAAGCCTAAACTACATTTTTGTCTTTATGAAAAGAGCCCATTTAACGAAAGAAATGAATTTTCTTTTTCAGAGAATGCACAGCTTTTACCAGGTGTTGCAGCTAATTGCCAGGAATAATGAGATGCCGTCTCAGAAGGGTAAGTTATAGCAGAATGGCTCCAATTAAGCGATAAAGACCAAGGTCACAATAACAAAGTTGGCTAGTTCCAGAAAACTTCCAGATACTTCTTATTGCAAAGCAATCCAAAACAGGTGATAGATCCTTTTTCTCGAATACAAATGGTGACTTGCCACTGGTAATGAAATGTGTTACCGTAAGGTGCTAAATTTTTTAGCTTTGTGCTTGCACCATCTTTTGAAGAAACCACAGAGTCAACAAACACCTCCAGAGGATCTCTGTATTTAACCAATGATGACGACATCTGGATGACTCAATAACATGGTTAGGCAAACTAAGGCCCGGGGGCCAGATGCGGCCCAATCACCTTCTAAATCCGGCCCGTGGATGGTCTGGGAATCAGCGTGTTTTTACATGAGTATAATGTGTTCTTTTATTTAAAAATGCATCTCTGGGTTATTTGTGGGGCATAGGAATTCGTTCTCCCCCCCCCCAAAAAAATATATAGTCTGGCCCGCCACAAGGTGTGAGGGACAGTGGACCGGCCCCGTGCTGAAAAAGTTTGCTGACCCCTGCTCAATAACTACACTGAACATGGAATATTTGTAAACTTTAACAAATTGGCTTAATTTGTCTAGCTGGTATTATGAACTTGGTTTGTGTGGTTAATTATGCCTCTACTTCTCTGCTGGCCCATCTATCTGATAACACCTGGAGGATTTGAAAGAGCAATTTGAAGGAAGAGAGATGGCCCCATGTACATGTTCAAGGATGTAGTTTCCTACACAGGACAGCAAATTAAAGGAATCACAGTAGAGAACAGGAGTCTTTCAGAAGGCAGAAGGAATTAGACCTAGAAGAGTGTAAGTTGTGGGTAAGACTATACTGATAAACAATAGTATATAGAGGGCAAGGCAGTAAATAATTTGGTTGTAGGCAACATTAGTCCTACTTTGAGGAGACCCATTAAAATAATGGACATGTCTAATGTCAGTGAATATACTCTAACTGAGTTGGAGATAACCCACAGAAACACAAGAATATTTTTTGTTGTTTTTAGATTTTATTTTATTTTAGAACAATTATATACATCAATGTGAGCAACACTTTAATGTATTTTTCTTTTTCTTTCTTTCTACAGAGTAGTGGCATTTTCATGTCAGAGAACAGGCTTCCTCAACCTCAGCCCTCCAAATGTTTTGAGACTACAATTCTCATCATCCCTGACCACTGGTCCTGCTAGCTAGGGATCATGGGAGTTGTAGGCCAAAAACATCTGGAGGGCCGAGGTTGAGGAAGCCTGTCAGATAATATATTCATAAGGATAGTGTTGTTGTTTAGACGTTTAGTTGTGTCCGACTCTTCGTGACCCCATGGACCAGAGCACGCCAGGCACTCCTGGCTTCCACTGCCTCCCGCAGTTTGGTCAGACTCATGTTTGTAGCTTTGAGAACACTGTCCAACCATCTCGTCCTCTGTCGTCGTCCCATCTCGCCATCTCGTCCTCTGTCGTTAATTCATAAGGATATAACCAGCCTTTTTCCAAATTAAAGAAAGAACTTACTTTCTAACCATGCAGATGTAGCTTGTCTAGTTTAGGATCAGCCACGGTTCTTTATTCTGGTGTATGGTTCTGGCGGCAGTTGTCTTGTGCTTCTCTTGTATATAAAGAAGATGAAGTTATTACACTCAGTAAAGGATGTGCTAGGAAAACATTTGTCCAGGATGCAACATTTGTGCGGAATATGGAAATGTTTACCTAGGAAGCAGGCAGGGGTGTTCCAGGGAGTGGGGGCGGGGAGCGGTCTGCCCCAGGTACCAGTCCAAAGGAGGGGTGACAAAATGCTGACCTCCAATCGGCAGCACACCCCAAGGCACACACTGCTTGCCGCGCACCCCCTGGGACTTGTGCCCTGCCCCCTGAGACAAGCGCTGTTCCGGGTACTGGAGCATGTTGCTTTGCCTCTGGAAGCAGGGAAGCACTCTCAGGAGATGTGTTATGTAAGAAAGAAAGAACAGAAGAATCTGCTGGATGAGGTCAAAAGCCCATCTAGACCACCACCCTGTTTTCACAGTGGCCACCAAATGGCCACTATGGAAACTGTGATGGCCTGGGAATCTGATTCAGAGACTGAACCGGAGGAATCCCAGCCTGCACAGGAGTCCCTGCCTCCAGGGCCGGCTGAACTGGGGCAGGGCCTTGATTCTGAAGCACCTGCACCTGTGCCGGATCCTCAGGAGCAGGCACCAGGTGAATCCACTCTGGCTCCGGAGGTGGTTGAGGACTCAGTGCCTACAGGTGAGTCTCCCCCTGGGTCCAGTAACCCTTCAGCATCTCCTGAACTGCAGAGGCTCAGGGCAGAGAGGCGGAGGGAACTGGTTTCTCCCAGGAGGAGTGCTCGCCTTAAGGCCAGGAGAGGCGGGTCTCCTGGGGGCCGGGACCGCCCCTGGCCTCAGAGAAGATAAAGGCCAGTCAGCCCGGTCCCAGGTTGCGGGAGCAACGTCGTTGAAGAGCTGTTTCGGCCAGCACCCAGTCCGGTTCCCCCAGAGTTCCTGTCCTTGCCCGGCTCCTCGCTGTGGACCCCACTTCGCCCGTGGAGGACTGTCTGCCGACCCTCGACTCAGGTCCTGGACCTCGCCCCACGGTAACCTCCCCCCTGGACCAGCACAGAAACCCATAAACAGAACCCAGGTGCAACAGCATTCTCCCTGGTTGTGATTCCCTGACATGCTGTGTCCAAAGGTTGAGGAAGAACATAGCCACTGTGGTTAGCAGCCATTGATTGTATTTTTCTTCATGAATCAAAGAGACTGGTGAGAGGTGAGAGTTGCTTACAAGAAGAAGGAGGGCATGAAATGAAAGTGCTGCTTAGGAGGCACAGAGTATATTTTCTTCTCCAGCACTGGTTAATTGCAAGAGAGTCTTTATATATTAAGAATAGTTGCTGGTTATTTTAGATCAGAGAATATTGTTTCCAGTGTATAGCCATAGCTGCCTCCTTCTCCTCCACTTTATCTGAACTTAAGCAATGCCAAGGAGTTCCATTTTACTGAGTTGCTTTATGCACCTTTAGTTCTTTTTCAGTTGTGTGCATTACCAAAACTATTTGCACTGGGCTTAAATACAAAAATCAAGGCAGTGCCACTGCTTTTCGATAATGGAAGCAGTTTCTTACTTCAATACATCATCAGTACTTGACTTTATGAATTGTAATTTCCCACAGAATATTGGAGGATATTATTGTGTAGTCTGACATGGTTTCACTTAACACATCAGTGATGAACAATAGGCCTCTAGTAACTCTAGTTTTGTTTAATTCTGAATAGTTGCAGAGGCAAGATTGAATAATGATCTTAATCGGTCAAGTTAAAATGGAAACATTCTCAGAGGACACACAATTGTGCTATTAAAGGAGAGGATCCATAAAGAGATGCTAAAAGGTGTGAGAGAGATAGTGTGTATATGGAGTGCTTGAGAGAGAAGAAACAGAAAAGAAAACTCCAAACTCAGCTGCAAAACAGGAAAGTAAGATTCAAAAATAAACGTTTCAGTGCAATCAGTCACACTTGATAATAGCAGCTGAATAGGAAGATGAGTACACTTAATACCTGATGACTCAATATGGGATGGAAATCTTTAATCATTAAATGGACTCTGCTGCTTTTGAGTAGTCCCATTGTGGTCCTCAGGGTAGTTGAACAAAGACATGAGTAACACAAAACAGATAGGTCTTTAAAACCTTCAATGAATTTCATGCCAAGAGAATAGTTTTCTAATAGAATACAGGTCTGGTCATGCACACACTTTCCCTATGCAACACCATTTTCATGTTTCTTTCCACTTTCCAGTAAAGATTGCTATTACCCAAGATCCAATGAAATAATTTTTTAATTGATATTACTGTGAGTTAAGTGTGCATAGCTCCTGCAGAAATATGCAGCCTGGCATGCCAGTCCTAACAGCCTTAGGATGACCACTTTTGCATCCCCAAAAGAAAGGACAAAAGAGAACACAGATTTGCATAACATGTGTGAAGGCTTATGTAAAGTGCTATTTTTCTAGAAAAAGAGGTAGTGGAACTCTCCATGAATGCCTCCCTTGTCTTATAATGGCAATTGCATCCAGCTAAGAGGTGCTGGAACTAGATAGCACAGTTGAGTGTGGTTTCTGATAACGCCAAGGGATCGATCCTCATATGGGATAGTTGCATATTTCTGCATTGCAGGGAGTTGCTCCAATCAGCTACATCGGCTATCAGAGGCCTTTTGAGTGTCAAATTCTCCTTGCTGTCCTCTTTACTCACAACTGCACCCATCTTGCTAGCTACCAAACTACTTACTGATTGCAAAGATTGTTTGAAGTGACATGGATTAAGGATTAGTTAGAGGTGTCTCAAATGATCTCTGATGTAAAAGGTAAGGTAAAGGTGAAAGACCACTAGATGGTTAAGTCCAGTCAAATTCAACTATGGGGTGTTGAGCTCATCTCCGCTTTCAGGCTGAGGGAGCCAGCGTTTGTCCGCAGACAATTTTTCCAGGCCATGTGGCCAGCATGACTAAACTCCTTCTGGCACAACAGGACACCTTGACAAGTGCCAGAGCACACAGAAATGCCGTTTATCTTTCTGCCACAGTGGTACCTATTTATCTACTCATGCTGATATGCTTTCAAACTGCTAGGTTGGCAGGAGCTGGGACAAAGCAATGGCAGCTCACCCCATCGCGGGGATTTGAACTGCCAACCTTCCGATCGGCAAGCCCAAGTGGCTCAGTGGTTTAGACCACAGCACCACTCTGATGTAGTAGCTTTCTAAGGCAAATCTTGACTGCCTTTTCCTCTGCTAGTTAGTTTGCTGTTTTGAAAAGCACAAAGAGGGTCACTGATTAATTTCTCGTTCAGCAGATAAAACTACAGGTTAGATTTTCCAGTGGGATCATTTCTTTGGAACATTGTTTGGATAATGATAATGATGATGATAATTATTATTATTATTATTATTATTATTATTATTATTATTATTTCTCAGTGAAAGGGCTTAATATTCGTTATCTGGCAACTTTGTTGCAGCTGCAGAAGTATGTGGGAGCCTTGGTCTCTTCTACAAACCTAGAAGAGCTCAATGTATGCAAAGGGGATCCCCAGATTTTTTTCTGACTGGAGAATTCCTGAGCATTGAAGGAAAGGGGCTGTCCTTGATTGCACATCATGTTTTTTGCATGGTGGTGAATCTCCTGAAAGTTTTTGGATTGTTCCTTTCATCTTTTAGCTCTGTAGTTAATTAATTGACAAACTGTGCTGATTAATCAGTGATAGCTTTCCATCCTACCATCTGCAGCTTCCTTTTTACTGAAATATGTAAATTTATGTAGCACAACTAATTAAGACAACATAAGGTATGGAACAATTTTCTGAATGGATCTTATCCATATGGAACCAAAAATAAGTTTTTTTCCCCTAAGGGCTAAATCATCTGTTGCTGATTTCAACGTTACAGATTCTGACTAGTGAACACTACAAAACTCACTTATTGCAATAACTCTGGTATATTTTTTTTCCACATGTTGGCTGTCTTGTTTTTTGTCTGCTGCTTTTATTATTTATATTTCATGGTTGCTTTGGTATCTTTATATTGCGATGATCAGTTGTCGTGTTTTGTTGCTCTTGGGATTTCTCTTTCTGCCTCTTTCTTCTTCTTCTTTTTGACACTTTCTGGAGCTTGTCAGATGTTATCCCAATAACAGGTGCTGTCAGATCCCTCAGTCCAGAATGTGTCTTCCTGTCAGTCAATTTCAACACTCTCCAAAAAGAGGGGAGCCATCCACCCAACAATGCTGTGCAAACTCCATTTTCCCAGATTGCTTTGGCTTTTCCAGCACCCAAACAGAATATTTTGAAGCAGGCCTTCCCTTTGCCCTTCTGATCTTGACAACACTCTGGATTAATCACAGGAACCAATCACACCAATCACAGGAACAAAGAACTCAGCCAACCCTGCTTGTCACTTCTAAGACTGGAACATTTCTTGTTAACAGCCAGAGTAATATATAATCTGTTGGGGGCAAAATGCTGTGACCAGCCTTTTATCATGCTTTTTTTTCAGATAGTACACTCTCACTCAGCCCTTAGGCTAGCCTTGGGCCAAACCAAGTTAAATGGGCTAAGACAGAGAAACCTAGATGTCATTATTGCTTTATGCAAGCGTTCTGTGATATGCATGCTCGTTGCAGGTTTTGTATGTATGCGACCCCGAAATGTAAACCAATTTTACACTGGTAGATCTACTTTGACAATGAAAAGCAAGCAAGACAATCATCATTACAGTATTGATTGTGTGTGTACGTGTGTGTTGGGGGAAGAGCCATGTATAAATAAATATTACTTTTTCTCCCCACATATTTTGTCTTTACAGTGTGGTTTCACATTTCATTTAATGCTAAATGGTTCATTACACTGAGTAGCAACTTACTTCTCTTATTATGGTGTTATCGTTCACTTTGTCAAAATATGTCTACTTGATAAGAAATCTGACAGAAGTTGCTTATGACGGGATCACTAGCAACCATCAGTTTCTCTCTAGCAAATGAAACTGTAACCATGGAAACAGCCTTTTTTTGCCAGAATGAAAATGAGACAGCACTCTGCTGCAGCCATTAGTAGAATACACAAATGTCCCTCAAGGCAAACATCTAAAGCAAATGGACTGCAAAGTAAGGAGCACTAATTTCTATTTATTTAGGATTTGTAAACCTAGCAGAGCAAGATATTAACAAAGGAACAAACAAAGGAAGGTTAAAAAAATGTTTGTGTTTTCCTCTTCCCTTTACAAAACCATATATATATATATATATATATATATATATGCCTTGAATCTGATTTTTAAAAGCTTAAATTTAAAGAAGTATCTACATTCCATTGCTAACATTTAACTTTGGCATTTAAAAATATTTTGTACTGGACATGGGGATAATATCTATGTTGATGGAGGAGGCTACAGTTCAGATATTTGAAACGATCCTGTTGGTGAAATATAAAGGAAATATTCTAATTCTCTAAGTGTTCTGTTCATGCCAATAAGGAAAAAGTAGTCTGCAGAATAGACATTATCAGCAATCAGCTACATCGGATGTCAGAGGCCTTTTGAGTGTCAGATTCTCCTCGCTGTCTTCTTTACTTGCAACTGCACCCATCTTGCTAGCTACCAAACTACTTACTGATTGCATAGATTGTTCGAAGTGACACGGATTAAGGATTAGGTAGAGGGGTCTCAAATGACCTCTGATGCAGCTTTTTAAGGCAAATCTTGACTGCCTTTTCCTCTGCCAGTTAGTTTGCTGTTTTGAAAAGCACAAAGAGGGTCACTGATTAATTTCTAGTTCAGCAGATAAAACTAAATGTAAGATTTTTCCAGTGGGATCATTTCTTTGGATCATTAATTGTTTGGATAAAAAAAAATTGCAGAGAGCTTTGCTCTGGAACAGTATATAAATTTAATGAATCAGTGAATTCATAGAAGGAGATGTTTGGAATTGTCATCCTAGTCACTTCATATTTTATGTTCCTTTATGTAATGGAAATCTGCATATTCCTAAGAATATTCCTGAACAACAGCACATCATAACAAGGCACTGTGCTAGAGAGAGGAAGCCACACAAAACTTTAAAAACAAAAGCACAATTCTATATGAGCATGAAATCTGCTTCTCTCCCCCCCCCCCCCATTTTGGATTCACACACTTCCTAAATTGTATTGTTTGGATAGCATGTCATTTATTTAGAATAGTTCCCTGGCTACACACAACAGCAGTTATTGGTGGGTGGGGGTAAAGAAGACTCACAAGGAATGCATTGTTTTGTTTAACTCTTGGCACACTGGAAAAAAACTGAGAAAGAAGCAACTTAGGGTTTCCTGGCTATCCGCTGGAATCCAGACATGACTCTCTGCTTGTAACTTACTGCAGGGAACAATGATACCAGAAATATGGCAGCAGGGGATGGTAATAACATTTTCAAAAAGAAGGGGTTCCTTCAGCAGCTGATTTGCTTTTTCTTCTACTTGGTAGAACCATGGAATTCATGTGTAGTGTGGTGTAGTGGTTACGAGTGGTAGGCTCGTAATCTGGTGAACCGGGTTCACGGCCCCACTCCTTCACATGCAGCTGCTGGGTGACCTTGGGCTAGTCACACTTCTCTGAAGTCTCTCAGCCTCACTCACCTCACAGAGGGTTTGTTGTAGGGGAGGAAGGGAAAGGAGATTGTTAGCCGCTTTGAGACTCCTTTGGATAGTGATAAAGCGGGATATCGAATCCAAACGCTCCTCCTCCTCCTCCTCCTCCTTCTTCATTTCAGTATACTAATGCAATCATGTTATATGGGAGGAATATTCAAATGTTACGGCAGCAGTGTGGGAGCTGCTCAAGGAAAAGCAATTCCCGTACCCTGTGGCCATCCAAGATGATGTAGAACTTCAACTCCTATCAACCTCAGTCATGGACAATGATCAGATCTCCATGTAGTCCAGCAACAGCTGGAAGGCCACAGGTTCCCTGTCACTAGTTAAGGGCCCTCTGCTTATTTATGTATAATGACTTACTTATTCACATTGCCGTTGTGGGTGCCATAGACAGCTACATACCTTTGAAGTAAATCACACATGCATAAACATATCTGTACCCATCAGAGTATTATAACAGCCCTAATGTCAGGGACCGTGCTGAGGAGGGCTGGACTGAGGAGGAATGGTGGGAGCCACCTCCCCCTGCTCCTGAATCTTCCCAGGAGCAGGAGGACAGTATAGATTTGGAATAGTGGTTTGCAGAGGGACATAGTTCAGAAGGCACCCTGCATTCTCACAGAGAGAAGCTGTTTGCATCTTCCATTTGTTCAGAATAGGTAGTAGCAGCCAATGAACTGCAGACATGTTTAAGCAGGGGCAGTGTTCAACATAGGAGAGGCTGAGCCAAGCAAACAAGAACTGAACAGGAAGACCAAATGTTCTGTTGTGCATTGTGGATTTTTGAGATCTTTCCTGGGCACCATAGGAGCTACTGATGGATATGCAATGGTTCCTGGGAGCACCATGTTTGTGACCTTTGACTTTGTGTTTTTACTCCACTAAGACAGTTGTCATCAACTTCCCACAAACAATGCATTCTTCATAATCAACAACAGCATCCTCATCAATCTTTCATTCAAATCAAGGTGTTCAGTAAAGCTGGCATAGAGACATTCTTAGGTTAGTTCTCCCTCTTCCATAGCCCCATTTTTTAAAACACACACACACACACACACACACACACACACACACTACATTCCACCTGGAGATTAAATGTGTGTTCTCTTATTTCTGCATTAATCAAAAAATGTAGAAATATCAATACATTCAATAACTGCACAAAATGAATTTATGCCTTACTCAGCAAAAAGTGACTTCTAAAAGTGCTGTCTTTTTAGAAGCAGTACTAAAAATAAAAATAAATGAATGCTAGGAAAAGGGGGGGAAACGATGGGAGCATTCCACTGGAATATTCTCTGGCCGTTCCCCACTGAAGTTGAAGGAGATGTGCAATGCCTTGGTTTGCACAGGAGAATGTTTGGCTGGATTGGGTGAATGTTCATTCAACAGGGTTTACCTTTATCAGTCTATCGCTAATATAAAAGCTACATCTAAATTTCCTACTTTGTCTAGTCACACAGCTGCATGAATAATACATGGGCATACAAATATGTGCAGTATTTTAAAATGGGTGGCAAACGCTTCAGGCAAAATGGTGACCATTTTACGCTCAGGCAAATAAGAGCACAATTCAGCCAAAGGCAGGACACTGACTGCTTGAAATACCTCAGGACACCTCCTAGCTCACCAGGACAGAAGTTGCCATCAAATAAAACTGACAAAGAATCCAACTCTAAGGCTATTGTGACAGTATTTTTCAGTACCTTTCTAAGAAGAAGAAGAATCCCTCTTCGACCATTTATTATCCTTCATATCAAAGTTATTTTGTTTTTGATAACAAGGTGGAGGGGGGATACTATTTAGCTGTGTACTTGTCAGTAACAGGAATAGTATAAGAATTAAATAAAGCTGATTCAAAGAACTATCCAAGTTGCTCTTGAAAATCCAGCACTGGTCCTGACCAGCAAGGCACTTACAAAATTTCGTTTTTCACTGTGTTCCAAAAAGCTTACCCTTGGTAGCAGCCACACCAGACCCACAAAAATCATCCAAACCACCCCCATCCTAAAAACAACATGCTGTTAATGTTTTTAAATGCTTCAAAGTGGTGTTGGTTTTTTTAATTGTACAGTTTTGCTACTTTGTTGTTTCCTACCCTGAGTTTCTTTAAGGAAGGGTGGGATAGAAATTTTAATGCTTTTGTTGAAGATGATGATCTCTTAGAAGTGCAGTCCAAAGGGCCAACATTTCACGATACTGTGTATGCATGGTGGGAAATCAATTCTTAATAAAGTATATACTCTAGGTGACTCCTCACCTTCAAGAAATCTGCACTGCATCAAAACCAAGTGTTGATTTGTAGGATTATCTACTAAATAATAGCTCCTTCCAGTAGATTACATCGGAGTAAATTTACCTGTGAAATAATTACTTTTATTCAAGGAAATAAGATTATTTCATCCTGTTCCACCCAACTTATCTTCTTAAGGGGCAGTATTCACATTAGGTAGAAAAACAAGAGAAAATCTAATACTTAGCCTCACTGACAGAAATGCTTAGGTTTGCAAGGTTTGTGGTTTTTGTCTCATTATCAGCCTCAATATCTGTATCTGCTATATGCTTGCTTGAGTACTTACAGAATCATAGAAACACATAATGAGAGAAAATAAAAGCAACTTTAAAAAAATAGTATTAGTGTACATAAAAGGGTCTGTGATTCCTATATTCAAAATGTGATTTGCATACAAGTTCTTCATTTGGTTGCATTTATTGGAGGAGAATAAGAGCCCTGATATACACTGGCCTCCAATGTGTAAGCCAAACTATGGTTTACTGGGACTGCACTAATGTGTTACCTCCCACAGAAGAGGAAACAGCCTCTTTGTTCTTCCACAACCATTTAAGCACTGCACAGCTCAACGCAGGTCTCTCCATTTTAAAAGTGATCTGTAACCACTGTGGAAACCTTGGCTACGGACTATTGTTAAGGAGAAGAGACCTTAAGGATGATCCTGAGTTCAGACAACACACTAAGCCAGTTCTTGGTTTAGCTGCCACGCTGTGCTGGTGCTGAAAAGGACGATGGAGGAACAAAGTGGGTGCAAGCTCATGTCTGGGAGCCAACATGTTAGCACCAGTAAGCCATAGTTTGGCATACTATGATGGGCAAAGCAGACCATCCTGTGAGCTCTTCAAACTGGCACTGTTAGCATGTAGCATTGTAGCAAAAATATGTTAGGTGGGGGGAGCATCCTACAGCTGGGTCATCAAAACCAGACATCTCAGATGTAATTTTTATTGATTGATTTTCTATACCACCCTTCATCCGATAATCACAGGGTGGTTTACAATATTAAAACACAAAAATATATAGCATAATAACAAACATAAACAATAACCTCCACCCACCCACAGTTTAAAAGACCATAGATTGTTTGATTAGCCAAAGGCTGGAAGAAGAGGAATGTTTTTGCCTGGTATCTAAAGATCATTGCTGCTTAGTAGTGTCATTGATTTAAAGAAAAGTTAAAGAAGTGTGTAGCATAATCATCAAGTCATATGCTTCCAAACCATTAAAAAGGTTGTTCAGAAGCTCTTTATTTGTAGATGACCACACAAATGCATGAACATCAAAGGAAGTAAGGTCAAGCACCTTATGCTGGGGGTATGGCCAAGAAGAACACAATCCAGCTCCCTAATTCTCATGTGACGCCCCTTTCCTATGAATAATACATTAAGGCCAACATATATTTTTATACTAACTACCACAAATTCATGTGTGTGTTTATGTGTGTGTGTCTTTAAAAAATTGACTTCAAAATTTGTAGACTTTCAAACATCATAAACAGTGCTTTTTTCTTTAAAAAAAATGTTTAGGAGTACTCTCGTTTTCCTACTCATATTGAAATACTGCCCCTCAATGAGGCCAGACTTAGATTCACAAAATATTTAGGGGTATGTGTACCTCTGCGTCCCCCCAGGGGGGAAAAGCACTGATCATAAACAAACAAAACTCTTCAATCTGGCAATAGAAGATACTTGATAGTGAAAAAAGAAACAATTTTTCTTTCTATGGAACAAAAGAAATAGACCTAAGCTGTTTCTATGCATTTTCATGGCTCCTTTTGGCAACCCAATGGAAACCATTCCGCCTAATATTCTAGGATAATGTGCTTCATTATATCGGCTGATACAAAAGCTCAAAGAATGAAAGGATGAGTAAAGCTATGTCTGGAAACATGGATGGCTCTGTAGCCTTCAGCAATTTATTTAAGAGAATGAATGTTCTTTCAACACTCTAAGTCCACATGGTGAGTAAGTGCAGTGCCCTTGATAAATTGATCAAACAGTCGTACTGATCTAGGGTCTACCCCATTTGTCCTTTGAAACATTCCACTGCTTTTGGATTGAAACGAAGGTTAGCACTCCTAGGCTTTCAATCATTGTGAATCCTGAAGCAAGTGGTTCTGTTGAGCATTCACTTTTACTTTGTCCCAGTAAGAACTGCAAGTCCTGCTCTAAATTAAGGTAGAGGCAGCCCCCCATGCATTCATTCCAGTTGATGAATAGCACTTGCCATGCTAAAAAAACAATTATGAAGACCCAGCATGTGAACAGGACTTTGCAAATGCTATGACACAAGTAGAGGCTGTGCTGCTATTTTGCCTGACATCTGTGGTACTGGATCTTTTTGATTGACTGTTCAAGAATTTCTTGATAGTGTATATGTTGTCTGTTCAAATTCTCTCTACAGATGTTCTACTGGGCATGCCTGGGCTGGGAGTACCACCACACTGCCACTCCTCCCAAATGCATTCAATTAACCCCATTTTACCCCATATAAACTAGGATTGTGTGCAGCCCTCCCCGATGCACATCAGGGTCCTAATTTGTGGTTCACAGATCAGGCCAATCTGCCCTGTGATTCCTTGTAGACTATCCACTAAGTGTTTTTAAAACCCTATTTGAACATAAAGTTAAGCCAGTAAGCAGCAGAATCCAGTCATGTGGGGGGCTGCAGTTTGGCAAGAGTGTTCCCTCTATGCAAGGGAAGCAAACCACTTGCAAACAAGCAGTGGCCTGCCCCAAGCTGGCAGGGGTCACACATGCTGCAGCTGGCAAACTTTGACCCCCGCCCTAAAAACATGGAAATAAATCGGGTTTGGCGTGTTTCACTATTCACAAACCCCCAGTTTTGCTCCCAAGGTTGTTGCTGTGCAGTAAGCCCTAATTTTAATGGCATTCCTCTGGTCCTCTAAGGATGCTTACTTAAGGTAGTTCAGGGGTCCAAGATCTTAATTCAAAGTACCTTATCTGGAACCAGGGATGGAGATGAAGGTAGATTTTGTTGGCATTCTAATGAGAGATTATCTAATTCACACTTCCCAAACCAATACCTGAACCAAACCAAATAAGTATTGTTTTCTTCTAAAACTACATTTATCTGAATTTTGCAGTGCAGTTCTCTAACTAAACATGTATGTATGTATGTATGTATGTATGTATAAAATGTACATGATGTGTGTGTGTGTCAGTGGAAATTACACACAACATGCACTATATTAGGGAAATGTGTTGCAAAATGTATATATTAATCATAGCCAAATACAAATATTGCTTATTGGGAGAAATTCTTATGAAAATGCTGATGAATTTTTATGAGGATTAAAACAACAACAACAACAACAACAACAACAACAACAACAGCTAAATTGCTGCAGAAACAAGGAGAACTGAATTGAAGAATGGAAAAATGAGAACTTCGAGAACCAAAATTGACAGATTCTTCCATCTCTACCTGGGACCACATTACGCCATTAAAATGTGTACATTAAAGTGGGAATCCAATTAAAGTCTCATAACTGTTCAAGTGTCAATGCTTCATAGAACCTGTTTTGAACCTATTTGATATTCCATTCACCATTTTCTTCCCTGTCAATGTATCTGTAGGGATCTGATCGTGATAACTCTCCCCCCCCCCTTCCTTTTGCAGTTCAGATCAAGTCGAGCTTTACTACACACAGTTGTTGAATAGCTTTTCTCCATAAGAAAAGTCAAAGGCCAGCCCAGCACAGCAGGTTATCTTATATCTGTCAAGAGGAAAGGTTGGGTTGTGCTGCTCGCAACACTTTATGAATTTTGTTCCCTCCTCTTTTCAGAGCTCTCATATTAAAACTGTATCCTGTACAGCAGAAACTACTGAGGTCCATTTAATGAATTGGTGTGATTGCAAGTTTTGTTAGGGGCTATAACTCACGTGTATTCATTTTATGTAAATTGTTTAGAAGGTGTGTGTGTGTGTGCTAAATAAATGGATTACATTTATTTATTCATTATTTGTTTATTTAAGAAAATTTTATTTCTACCTTTTCAACCAGGTGAATGCAAGACAGCTTACAGCAATCAGCCTCATAATAACATAACACCATCATATTTTAAACAACATATCAAGACACACAACCCATAAAAGGGAAGCATTAAAATAATGGTCAGCCATTTTCCCCTCCCTGAACATCCATGTTTTTACAAAATACCCAGAAGAGTACAGTGGTACCTCGGGTTAAGAACTTAATTCATTCTGGAGGTCCATTCTTAACCTGAAACTGTTCTTAACTTGAGGTACCACTTTAGCTAATAGGGCCTCCCACTGCCGCCGCGCCACTGCCGTGCGATTTCTGTTCTCATCCTGAAGCAAAGTTCTTAATCCTAGGCACTATTTCTGGGTTAGCGGAGTCTGTAACCTGAAGCGTCTGTAACCTGAAGCGTTTGTAACCTCAGGTACCACTGTACTCACCTGGCAGAGCATTCTGCAGGGTGGAGGCTACTGCTCCTAAGTAGTTGCCCATCACATCTCAGATGACCAAGGGACCTGGAGCAAGGCCTCAGAAACTAAACACAGTGTGTAGGGAGGAATACAATAATGTGGTCCTTAAGGGTAGAACACCTGTTTTGCATCCTGAAGGGTCCAGGATCAACCTCCAACATCTCTAGCTAAAATATAATTGGGTAGTAAAGGTGAGAAAGACCTCTAAGGCTTAGATACATATACAAAAGGCTTAGAGAGGCTGAAGATTGCACTATATGACATCAATCTGCATGAACAGTAAAAAATGCATTGTATTTGGGAAAATTGTTTTCCAAAAATGTGATATTTGCATATGAAAATATGTTGTTGGCATTCATCTGTCTGGGGAGACAATGGAGTGTGCCCTTCAGGCGTGAAGTCATACCACTGTGTTAGCAGACCAAAATAGGTATAGAAAGAGAAGATCGCACTAAAATGCTGATGCATTTTCATAAGACCTTTTTTAAAAAAATCACATACCAATGTGGAAATGTGTAGAACTGAATTTAATATTTGAAAAAACGAGAAACTGAGAGAAACTGCAATGGACAGATTGGCCCATTCCTAGTTAAGACTAAATTTTGCTTAAAGGCCCCCCTCATTCTTTTTCCTGGGTTTTTGCCCCTCAGATGAATCTCTATTTCTCCCCTTCAGATACCCTTCCTCACATCCCTAGTTTGAATGAATGAATGAATGAATGAATGAATACTCCTGTAGAATCCAAGGGAAACAAGACCCAAAAGAAATGTTCTTCTGATACAGTGCCTTTTCTCCACTGATTAATTATTCCTTTAAAAGAAGCAAACAAACACAATATCGAGAATCTTGATGTGCTTGCTGCAATTACAGTTTTAATGTTTTGTAAAATAACACTGAGATTTTAAAACTACTTCCTCATATCACTAATAACCTGCTAGGGTGCAGTTTGTCTCAAAATGAGTAACTGTGGTGTTAAATTACATTACTTTTCTGTAAGAATTCTAAAAATACCATGCAGCTGAACCACATTCTCAGTCTTTTGAGGCTCTCCCCACATCCCTATTCAGCCAGAAAAATGGCACGAGACTATAATCAAAAGAAGTTTAGAAGACTTTATCAGCTCTTCTTCGTTTGACATTTTTATAAAATCTGTTGTCAAGATTTATCAGAAAATTCTTGGGAGAATTCCTATTTTCCCTTTGGGACCATGACAGAAGTCAATAGTTTATAGAGATGTGGATGTGAGCAAATGTATTTTCTGTCAAGTTTTAATTTAGCACCAACAGACCTTTTGTCAGCATTTATGCTTATTTCAGTTCGTTGGTATGTCTCTTTGTCTAACATCAAGGGGCTGTTGTGTTTGAAAACCGAAACATTAAAACACAGAAGATTCCGTATAAATATAAGATGCTTTTGGGTAAGCATCTGAGGCAGTTTTCTTACATAATATGATGTAGAGGCAGTGCTTTGTCTCAAAAGCCTTTCAATTTGCCTTTTCCGTAAATTGTTTATTTTGCAACAGCTAGTTCACATACATCATGACATCTCCCAATTATTTCCATCAGCAGAAAGGCTAAATATAGGCTGCAAAGAAGAAAGCAACAGTTTCCTTCATTAATATGATTACACAAAAGAGCAAACATGAAGCTTAGCTCATTGTGCCCTATATCTGGTATAAATGATGACATTCCTAATTAAACTAAAATCCCAACAGTACAAATCTGAGCTTAGCAAGAGTGTTTATACAGTACTTTGAAATTGCTGTTAGCCTTCTTGTAACAGACAGGAAAAACAAAGAGCACAGAGGATGTGGGTATGACATTTTCTGAAAAGGTGCTGCTTTTCATGCCCAGGCAATTTTGTCACATTTGCAGACAAGATGAGCTTTGGAGTTGATCTTATTCTCTTACAGCTTGTAATATACTGCAGGAATGGACAAATTCCCTTTGCATTCTGTCTAGGAAATAACTGGCAGGCAATGCTTTGTTGTAAACAATTTGACTTCAGTGCTGCTGGAAACTTTTAAAAATGTAAAATAAGAAGAGGATAAGTGCAAAAGATCAGGGTTGTTGTCCGCCCCCCCCCCCAAAAAAAACCCAGTAAAGAATATGATGGATTCGTCCAGATGCATGCTGTTTGTAGTTATATAAGACTATTAAAGACTCTGCTTCTTCGAGCTTTTATAATGCCATGTCCTACTTTATATAACTCTATCTATTGTGAGCAAAGAGAACAAATAACAGAATACTTCATATTTCACTTTGTCAGCAAATTTGATGGGGGGGTAGGAAGTACACAGACTTAACACAATAGACACTATACTTTCCATATATAGAATTGACTTAATTTATTTTTAAAAAATCAAAGATGCCTAAGAGGAACAGAAGGTTGAGAAGATCCCACCCTCCTTCCCCCCCCCCCTACAATGAGCAGATGTGCTTGTTACTGGTGATGGACAAGCTTATACTTTTACATCAATTAATATCAACAGCATGCACATCAATATGGAAGCTTGTCCTGACGCCTTGATTTTTTCTCCCATCTGACAGGTAATAGTAGGGCTGGGAAAATGTCACAACAATTTAGTCATGCCTCAGCAGCTTTAACTAGTTCAGTGACAATGGGAATGCATCATGCTAAGATTTCTTATGATTCATAATGGTGCTGCATTAGTTCGCTATTGCAGGGAATTTAAACTAGTCTTTGTCAATTAAGGGTTTAAGGTCAAATCCTCTTTATGGGGTGTGTGTGTGTGTGTGTGTGTGTGTGTGTGTGTGTGTCCCATTTTGTGCATTAAGCAAAAGCGACTTAAAATATTTATGAATAGCACTAAAATGTAGAAACTTTCTTTAGGAGCTTGTCTTTTCCTATTGAGTCATAACTGAAACCAACTGTGTTTGACAGAGAGAGGCTATTTCATCACATGGTTGAGCTGATCCCTCCCCATTTCAAAATGTCTCAGCTACACCCTGCTAGGCAGACTGAGAAAAGCAAGCAGGCAGTCGGTGCAGACCACAACACACATTTTAGAGGAACGTGAAAACGCACCTCAAGCCTTTTGAAAAATGAGTATGGGTGTGATACTAACATTCGAAAGCAAGATGCCAGGTGACATGCCATAAATAAAAAAAGGGGGATTTAGAAGCATGTCAGAAGGAGCAGTGCAGGCAGCGGAAACACTGGTGTGTGGGTGGGTGGGTGCGTGCATGTGTGCGCATGCGTGTGCGCTTTTCCATACATCAGGCATGATGATCTTCTCACCTGCTGGCCAAATTATTTGGCCTGCAAAGCTGTTTTTTCCCCAGCCACCACCCTCCACGCTTGTATTATATTTTATTTATATTGTTTTATTTATTACATTTATATCCCACCAAGGAGCTGAAAGTGGCATGTGCAGTTCTCCTTCTCCCTGTTTTATCCTTACAGCAACCCTGTGAGGTAGGTTAAGCTGAGAGAGAGTGATTGGCCCATGGTCACCCAGTGAGCTTCATGGCTGAGGGTGGATTTGAACTCTGGTCCACCAGGCCCTACTCCAACACTCTAACCACTACACCACACTGGCTCCATATGATGTCAGGTCATATAAAGGAACAACTGGTCAAGGAAGAGTCCCTGGGAAGGGCGGCAGGATCACCTAAGAGCTCTGGAGGTCAGCAGCATTTTCTCTTCCAGGCAGATTTGATATTAGTTGATGCCAGAGATCCACATATTCATAATATTTCCTACAGAAGGCTCCTCTCTGCCCTCTTAACAAGAAGTGCATATTGAACCAATAATGATTGGGGACGGCCTGACAAAGCTGCTGGAACCCGCTACATAAACACAACCTGGATACTTTATATCAATTTTCCCAATAAGTTAATTGTTCTGATGAATTTAAAAATGCTCTAACACATTAGCTAGGTCACGACAACCCTTTATTAACAGTGGAAAGAATTGCTCCTGTGTCAATATGGAGAAGAATCTATACTACATTTGATGAGTCTCACGAGAGGTTTTTCCCCCCTCCATTGAAAGCCTTATCCTGTGTGGTGTAAAATTCAAAAAGGGGTGTGTGAGTGGTGGAGCGACACTTTCCCAGTTGCAACCACAGAATGCTCATGGAGAGGGGGATGAGGTGACCCCCGCTGACCCAGAGCTTGCCCCATCCCATCTTCATCCTGGTAGGCGAAAGGCTTGAAACAGCTTCATTTGTTAGCTCCACAAGATCTCGTTTTTCTTGTGATGAGATGGGTTGTGGTAGATATCGTTTACCTGGCTTTAGCATGCATTATTATTTGATCTTGTGGTTTTATTTTAAACTGTCTATTTTCACTTGTCAGTCACCCAAATAATATATGTTATAGGGCAACACAAAAAATATGATAAATAATAAAATATCTGGCAAACAGAGCTGCTTCTTTCCTCTTGGAGCTGATGAGGTCCTGGCAAAGTGTATGCAGAATCAGGCCTTGCCATGTGTGCTTCCTTTCTCCACTTCCTTCACTGGATCTTGGTCCTCCTCCTGACTTCCTTTTTGAACCAATACTCAACTTCTAAATCTCTGGATTCTTATCCAGCATAGGGTTCAACAAAAAATAACTTTGGGTGCTGCTCTGCTGATGCATCACTGAAAGATTTCATACAATTGCCAACATGTTGGAATAAATATACATGAAATTGTTTCATCTTGTTCTTCATATATACACGATGCAGATACAGGATGTGCGTGTAGTTGAAATAGCATGTTTTGCATGTTCAGTACAAGGTGCTGAACAGATCTTTGCCATTACTGCTGTCAGTTATCAGAAGATTTTTGTTTTCCCCATAGTGGAAACCCATGAATTCACAGCACACATCTTTCCCATAGGCCCGGAATGGAAACTCAAGCATTCAAAGTACACATTCTAATTTTCTATGGCCCCAACTGTTCTAAATAATCCCTGTTCTAAACAACAGTCGAATTTCAGAAAGGGTTTCTGTGCTTTTTGGGTTTTAAAGGGTTACCCATGCTTCTGCATTTGGTTGGAATAAAAATGGAACTAAATAAATAAAACAAATCTTAAAACCAATCTGTAAGGCATTGAGCAGTTGTAGCGGTTGGGAGGGGGTGAGCTTTGCGCTATTTATGCCAATATTATGTTTCACTGACTGCCTGGCATTGTGCTACAGGTACAGTAGTTTTCACTTCCAGAAACTGGGAATACTTCCAGAGGAATGCATCTGGATAACATTTGCCTGTTACCTTCCCCAGAAAAGAATTAGTCACCAAGGGCCCTATTCATAAAAAGTAATTGAGGCCATTTCCACATGAATATTGCATCTTTTAAAGGAAAAAGTGTGGTGTGTGCTTTTCTTTCTCTCTTTTCACATAAATAATACTTTTCTGGGCTTAATGGGACCCTTTCCCTATACTTGTCGTAAGTAGGCACTACACTATTAGAAACTAGAGAAAGGGGGGGCAACTTATTGGAGGGCTCATTTATATTTAGATTATACTTAGCTCTGAATTGTATACATCATCAGGGTTTCAAAATACAGTGTTTATGATGCTTCCCTACCAAGTACAGATATTTTACAGAATTGCAGAATGAACCAGTTTGGTTAAAAAAAATAAAATGCACTGGACTGAATTTTAAAAGCACATCTTTTCCTATTAATTCCTTGGAGCTGACCAGTATAATAAGACTTTCAAATCTGTATTATTTTGCTTCAGAAAACCTTAATTCCCAATATCAGTGGGTTAAGCTTCACAATGTAATACAGTTTTAATCTGTCCATAAGGTTGATAAATGGACTTGAATGGAATCCCGTTATTACCATTTGGATTTGGGTAGAATTTTTACTTGCCACTTAGCACACATAAGATTTATGGCAGAGTCGATTTATGGTTTTCTTTTGACCGAACGCTTATTTTACTGCCTTGTAATACATGCTAGACCTTGCTTACTGTTCAATTAGCACTGGGACACAGGGTCTTAAGATATAATGTAAGTTCATCATTACATTTCACACGAGATGCAACAGATAACAAAAATATTTTGTTTAGCTTCAGGGAGAAGGAATAATTTTATTGGAGTCATTTAATGTTACAGCTGCAGCTGCAGAACACTGCTTACATATGCATAGCTTGTTTAGGGTTCCCATACGTCTGGAATTTCCCGGACATATCCGGAATACTGCAGTCGCAAGCAATGTCTGGCCAGAAATTGGCAGCTGATGTTGGCAGTGTTGTCTTTGCTGATTTCCCTCAGGAATAGCTAAAAAACACCCAATTTCTTCGCAATTTTGCAAAAAATGCTCAAGAACTCTTCCGTATGGTTTTTCACGTTTTGAAATATGGCAGCTCTAAGCTTGATGGATCTAAATCTCTTCATTGTTTTAGCAAGGAAATATCCAAAAAAGTTCAAATGCATTTTTTTATTAAAAAAAATTCTAGATCATATCACTAGTTTGGAAAGTGGAAGGATTGGTTAAATCAAACTACAACAATGGGGGATGGGAAGCAGGGCCATTCTAAGGGCTGTGTTGAGAAAGTAACTCTATCAGGCTCCCGGCTCCCTAAACTGCCATCTTAGCTATAGCTATTCCATCAGGCTGCAATAGAATCATAAAATCAAAGAGTTGGGAGGGACCGGTTCCTCATCCAATCTGAAACCATACCAGACCCTGCTTAGCTTTGCAAATCTGCTAGATGTTTTATTGCTACGGGGCTGCTCTTTCAGCTCTGCTGAAATACCAGCACTGTTTGGCTCCACTTCGCCCTTAACTTTAATTCCAGCTTGTAAGTCAAAGAACTACTGTGTAACTATGTAAGAAATAGTGCCTGAATTTGCTTTCTTTCCTTTCCATTTGTATCATGGCATCTCGTGTGTCTGGTTGATTTGCATCAACCGTACCTGCAGAAAATGGATCTGGACCCATTTAAATCTGGTTCAGGCCTGGTTTGGAACTTTAATGGCCTTGGTCACCCAAAGCAGAAAATAGGATCCGGCCATCAGTGGCAAAAACTCGGGACTCTCTTAATTCTAAACACACTTACCAGGGAGTAAGTCGCATTGGCACAGTGGGGTTTACTTCTGAGTTAATATAAATAGGATTGTGCTGTTAATGCTTGAAATAATACTTCTAATGCCTGAAGGAAGCCTTTTGGGAATATAATTGCTACGCACCAAAAGTTTGAAAGAGATGAATAAATTATGAACTGTCCTAATATTTTAATACATCATCGTAAACACTGTAATTAATATACTTCACTGTATGGAATGTTAGAACTATGCTTTGCCTAGAGTGAACATTACTCTCTTTACTAGCAGAGGTCTGCAGAATGTTAAGCCGTTGATGACTGAGAACTTAAAGCGAAAGCTGACTATTTGCAGAAAAATCCTTGGCCCTCTGCTCTGAATTTGCCTTTTTGAGAGCAAGGAATCTTCATGCTGGAGGGCATATTTAGTGATCATTTTCTAACATTATAGAGACACCAGAAAACCAGAAATAAATGGACCATTCTTGGGGCAATTAGATTAGCTCGAGCTCTTTCCACATGCAATTGGAGATGATCTAATTGGCCTGTGGCAGTAAGTAAGTTATACAGAGTGTTTGAACATAATGCATGTATGTTTACAACAATAAGTACATTAGATGTAGTTTTGTTTCTTCGTCTTCCTTTTAGCATACTTTCTTTTTAATGGGAAGTTTACATAGGATTTCCCATGGCAAAATGAAATACTAAAGTCCCATTTACTATTAATCCACTATATTTGTTCTACCTGAAACATCAGTACTTTGTGGGCCTCTCTCTTTTCATAGCGTAGTGGAGCTTTCCTCCTTCTTTATAGAGCACATATGTTCAATTCCTCCACTAGCTTGAAGAAGCATCAACCAGTTCCTTGAGTTCTGCCTTTCTTGCTGGTGATAAATTAATGCTTATGCTGACTCTTTTTGAGTACTTTAGAAGAACTGAGCATAAAGAAGTATAATTCCTGTAGCCCTCCAAATGTTGTTGGGTTCCAGCTCTCATAAACTTGTATCTAAAATTGAGATTTGTTTATTTTTTTGCCTTGGCATGCATCACTTTACACTTGTTTGCACTGAATTGCATTTGCCATTATACTGCCCAGTCCCGTAGTTTGCAAAGGTCTTTCTGGAGCTTTTCACAACTCTCAACAATTTAGTATCATTAGTCAGCATGGTCAACTCATTGCTCACCCCTAACTTGAGTTCATTGATGAACAAGTTTAAAAAACACAGGTCCCAATACCAATCCTCAGGGGTCTCTGCTTTGACCATTTCTCCATCCAGATAAGCTCCATGACAGATAAGCTTACCCAGGAGTCTTTGGTGTGGAACCTTGTTGAAAGCTTTTTGAAAGACCAAGTACAATATCCATCAGATCACTTCTGTCTATATGCCTGTTGACACAAAGAACTCTAATAGGTTCTTGAGAATGGACTTGCAGAAACAATGTTGGCTCTGTGTCAGCAAGGCTTGCCTTCTATATGCTTGGTCATTTTACCTTTAACAATACTTTCCTATAGTTTTCCTGGGACAAACATTAAGCTAACTGGCTAAGTTCCAGGATTCCCCCAAGGTGAACCATTTGTCATTCCTTATGAGTGAATAATGGTCAAGGACTATCACACTAAGCCTAAACTAGTTGGTCAAGCATTCCCAGGCATTTGAAGAAACCTTTATACTTTTTTCAAAGTAATCATTATATTTAAGTATGCTTTATTTAAGTCAACCAGCAAATATCCTCAATTTCCTATATCCTAACACTTTTTTTCACACCTTTGAAAGCTTCATAGAAATATATGAAAATGGGTTATATTAACTTCATTCCCCGCCTCCTTAAAATAATTCCATTAATTCAGTTAAAGAAGAGGGGCAATGCCCTATCATCCTAATGACAGAGATCACTGTGCTCATCTTTGGCAACATAAGAAGTGTTGTGCCTGTCTGACCTGAAGGAAATTGCTTACTCATCGTAAATAATTATATATCCAGCACCAGCTTCCGGAGACTGTGTGTTACTAGCACTCCCCTACTGCTATACTTTCAGTGTGAGTGAAGCTTTATCTGGGCAGATTAAACTGCAGCCTGAAGTGCCATCATGTTTCCAACAGAAAATGAACCAATTTCACAGTATGAAGGTAGCAAAGTGTTTCGAGGAAACAAGCAATACTACCATCATTACTTTGTGGGATTCCAGTAAATGGGAGCGTTCTGAATCGCCATCACATCTGCATTGCTTTTGCATTACTACATCTAAGCAGTTAAAAAACAACAACACTCAGCTGCACTTGTGTGATACCAAGGAGTCCAAAGCTTTGCCATTTCACCTCTTGCATATTTATATGCAATCTGCCATAACTGAGCATGTGTATATTTTGGGCCATTGCTGATTTTGCACATGAAGGAAAATTGAGAGAGCTCAAGACCAAACAACAGGAGGAAGCAGGAGTTGCAGAAATTGCTGGCACCATGGGTTTTGCTTGCTTGCTTGTTTGTTTGTTTTCACATCCACATACTGGATTCTTAGCCATATTATCAAATCCCTCCTGGTGCCTTGAGTACCTCAATGCTCTTCATAAAGAAAGTTACTCTAAGGCATGGGTGGCCAATTTTGCCAAGATGCTTTGGGCTACAACTGCCATCAGCCTCAGCCAGCATGGCCAATAGTCAGGGATGACAGGAGTTGTGATCCACAGCATCTAGACAGTACTACCTTGACCACCCCTACTCTAAGGTTTGCCACATTGTTTTCCCATCCCACTCAGCGCCTGACTTAAAATTTTGCTGGTGTGGTGTCTATTGTCATGCTATTGGGGGTATTTAGAGCACATTGATGGGAACTTATTTTTCAGGGCTGCGGGAATGCACAGGAGAAAGCCTAAATCTGTCTCAGGAAGAGAAGGCTGCAATCCATAGCACAGGGCAGGTGTCGGCAGCTTCTGTGCTGTACAGCTAAATGGTTTTCCCAGTGGCATGTCTTGCCCTTAGGTACCGCTTCTTGAAATTGTAGAATATGGATGTCCTCCTCCTCCAAGTTTAACCTATTCCTAGGGCATCTCTGATTGGTTCAAAATTGGGAAAGGAGTACGGCAAGGCTCTATATTGTCTCCCTGCTTATTTAACTTATATGCAGAATTCATCATGCGAAAGGCTGGGCTGGATGAATCCCAAGCCAGAATTAAGATCGCCGGAAAAAATATCAACAACCTCAGATATGCAGATGACACAACCTTGATGGCAGAAAGTGAGGAGGAATTAAAGAACCTTTTAATGAGGGTGAAAGAGGAGAGCGCAAAATATGGTCTGAAGTTCAACATAAAAAAACCCTAAGATCATGGCCACTGGTCCCATCACCTCCTGGCAAATAGAAGGGGAAGAAATGGAGGCAGTGAGAGATTTTACTTTCTTGGGCTCCATGATCACTGCAGATGGTGACAGCAGTCACGAAATTAAAAGACACCTGCTCCTTGGGAGAAAGGCGATGGCAAACCTAGACAGCATCTTAAAAAGCAGAGACATTACCTTGCCAACAAAGGTCCATATAGTTAAAGCCATGGTTTTCCCAGTAGTGATGTATGGAAGTGAGAGCTGGACCATAAAGAAGGCTGATCGCCGAAGAATTGATGCTTTTGAATTATGGTGCTGGAGGAGACTCTTGAGAGTCCCATGGACTGCAAGAAGATCAAACGTATCCATCCTTAAGGAAATCAGCCCTGAGTGCTCACTGGAAGGACAGATCATGAAGCTGAGGCTCCAATACTTTGGCCACCTCATGAGAAGAGAAGAGTCCCTGGAAAAGACCCTGATGTTGGGAAAAATTGAGGGCACAAGGAGAAGGGGACGACAGAGGACGAGATGGTTGGACAGTGTTCTCGAAGCTACAAACATGAGTCTGACCAAACTGCGGGAGGCAGAGGACTTCCGGGTTGGCGCCATCGCCGAATGGCGGACTCCCTCCGAGCTCCGGAGGGAGCCTGCTCGGCAGGGGCTGGGTCCTACCGCACCGGCGATGCGGGGACCCTTAAAAACCACGGCCACGGAGGCCGTGGACATGGAGACTCGGCTGGCACCGCTAGCGCCCTCCCGACTCGTGAAGGAGCCTTTTTAAAGGCTACGGATCGGGTGCCGGGGAGAAGCGTGGTGCTTTGAGTCCTCTGCTATCCCTGCCGAGCGCAGCCGCATGCCATCCGGCGGAGAGCGCTGACTTCTTCTATTGAAAATTCGGACTTCTTAACAACAACCCGTGAGTAATTTGGAAACCGGGTTCAAAAGGAGAAAAAAAAATTTTTTTTTTTCGGATTGGACACGAGCGGGGGGGGGATCCAAAAAGGAAGTCAGTCCCCCTCCCTACTGTAAACCTTCCAAAACAAGGACGGGGAAACCAAGGTCCAAAAAGATTTGTATTGCTGATAAAAACTAAGAATTCCACGATGGGGAACTACAAGAACTGTGCTGGAGGAAGAATTGAGGGAGAAGGGAAACGTGACCCCCCCCCCCCTGGGAACCGGGGTGATTGAAGAGAGAGCCTGGTGAAAAGAGTCGGAGATTTTGACAGCTGTCAAAGTAGCTGTCAAAGTCGGAAAGCAGAGAGGATTTTATTATGAGAACTTTGCTGGTTAAATTTGTTACAATTTGCTATAACCCGTTAAAACTTGGATACAAAATGGCGAAAACATGGATAACAATCGGACTTTTGGACTAGAGAAAACAAAGTTACAACAATCCCCCTAGAGGAGTTTTGGGACATTACAAAGATGGTCGTAAGTGGAAAAATACCATTGGAATTTTACAGGACTGGTTATCTTCTGGGAAAGCTGCAAAACGGAAATAATATTTTGTCTACAGGGTGTTCAGCTAAAGGAGACAATAGAATTTTCTATTGAAGAAAGGAAGGGACTGAACGCAAGTTTTTGTTCCTGAATAACAATAATCCCTGCAGAGTTACTAAACTTCTGAATTAGAACGTTTCAGCAGCGGAACAAGAGGAAATTGGACTACAACTTGGAAAGAACAATGGGGGGAGTTTTATTAAAGATTTGAAGTTAAATGTTTTAAAAAATAACTATAAAAAGAAAAAGCCAGCAAGGAGTTGGGGGAAATAGGTGATTTATGGATTTTAAGAATTCCAGGCAGATAACATGGTTTGGTGGTCAGGGGGAAATTAAACCGGGGACAGCGGGGGGAGAACTAAAATCCAAAGGCTTGTCAACTTTTTTTTTTTCTGAACTGGCTCTTTTTCACCTACTATACTTTTTATTTCTTATTTCTTATATTTCTATTGTGTGGGGTGTCCTTATCTTTAAAAAAAGGGAAATTGTGGAATGAAAATGGGGTGGGCCCTGGGGAGAGAACTTTTGTCTTTTATTAAGGGTATTGATGAGGAGTGTATAAATTTTAAATTCGAATAATGGTCTAAACAAATTAAGTTTTAATTAGAACTGAGAGCTTGTGGAGCCAACAATATGAAAGGGGAATATGGTAGGGGTGGGGGAAGGGGGGAGTCCCGGAAAATGGATGTATGAAAATAAGGCTTTGAATGTACTTTAATCTTTACTTTCTGTATTTTTGAAAATCTTAATAAATATCATTTAAAAAAAAAAAAAAAACAAACTGCGGGAGGCAGTGGAAGACAGGAGTGCCTGGTGTGCTCTGGTCCATGGGGTCACGAAGAGTCGGACACGACTAAACGACTAAACAACGACAACAAAGGGCATCTCTGAGTGGAATGTGACATAGGGGAAAATAGTAATATGTGATTGTATGCACATTCAGTCCCATCATCTAATAATTTTGTGTACATCCACTTCCACTGGTGACTGTATAATTACTGACTTGCCTACAAAGATAACATAAAGTAAGTTTATCACTTTTCTCGTCAGCCTTAGGAAATATATGACCTTCCTTATGTACTCTTTCACAGCAAAACTGAATAGAAGCAATCACTTCTTGAATAACTGCTTGTCGTTTATAAAACTGGTTTCATCCGTCTGGCTCAGAAAAGGATTTTACCTGCTGAATTTGGCCTACCAATTTCAAAACCTGTATAGAACAAAACATTGTTAGTAGTGTACACTACAAGTGTTCAGGGATGGAAATATGATAGCTTTGAAAAAATAGGGGTTGTTTTATCTGACTAAGAATACAGCCATTGGAATGCATGGGCTTAAGTTACTCAAGTCCACTGATTTCAATGGGTCTTTTCTGAGTCTGAATTAGACCCCATCTGCAGCATACATTTAAAGTAGCAGCATACTGCTTTAAATAGTCATGGCTCGCCTTCAAGAATCTTGAAAATTGTAGTTTGTTTAGGATTCACAGAACTGCTAAGAGATCACTGTTCCCCTCACAGAGTTATAATTCATTTTCATACTTTCAGTGCTTCACACTGAATTTTCCCTAACCACACATCTATGTGCATGCACACACATTTCCCTCTTTAAACAGCCATGTTCCCTATCACCCAAAAATTTAGATAAGCTCCAAGAATATCTAACAATCAGGGACAAAACAAAAAACAAATGTATATTTCACAGCTGCTACCTACTAACATGTTGACAGTCCCTGGCAGATGTGGCTGAATTATATTTAATGTAGATGCAGAGCAGCTGTATTTCATTTAAATTTAATTTACAATGGAGTGGAATCATAGATTATCAAATAACATATTCCAACTAAATCCAAGCCATACGGGACATAATGGTTAAGTCAACCTGTGGGATGCAGTATTATTCATTGCTAGCAAGGAGAGTATAGAGGCACTTACTAGAGAACCTGCAGGGGTTGACAGGAGCACTTATGCTTGGAGGAGACCAGAATTTTGCACCACTCATGGTAAAGCTGATGTCCTATAAAATGCTGAAATTATATGCCTGAGAAATAAACCCCCTCCAAGTTGATGCTGGTGATCAGGAGCAACTGAACCTGAGGGAAGCAGGCAGGAGCCCAGTGAACCTACTTCTCACGTAGGAATCTGCTTTATAATGAGATCATTTGGTCCATCCACCCCAGCATTATCTACAGGACAAACAGTGGCTCTGTAGGGTTTCAAGCAAGGGGTCTTTTCCAACCCAACCTGGAGATGCTGGGGTTTGAACCTGGGACATGCTGCATGCAAAACAGATGTTCTGTCACCAAGCTACTGCCCTTCCCTCTACACCGCAGGGTGCAGAGAACTGGAGCCAGTACTCTCACAGATGCCTTTCCCTGGGCCTGCAGTACTGAGCACCTTCCTCTCACCAGTCCAACAGTGCATGAGAAGCGACCATCTCCAAGCCAGAGAGTTGGACCTTTCAGAGACTCTAGTTCTCAAAAAGTGGGTAGAGAAAGGAAGAAGTCAACAGGAAGCAGGAGCTTGAAAGCAATGGCCTCACTTCCAAACCCTTGTTGGAGAAAGTTTCTCGCTAGGATTTCTCTTTGCTTGATGGTGCAACAACCATCCAACATTGCTGCCTTACCCTGTGGGTTCCTGCATTCAACAAGAACAAGATATCAGTTTAGTAGAATGGAGAGGGAAATATTGAAAAGCCACCCACTCACATCACCCTGACAGAGCCTAGGATATGATGTAACTCGTGGCCCAATCCCACATCAATATATAGAGTATAAAAGCTGATGTTGGCCCCACTAGAATCTGGAAAGCGTGACACACTCTCCCTGGCCAAGTGATCTTACACATGCGACTTATCCTCTGTCTCAAGGCTGCTACTTGATGCCATAAGTATTACAGCTGGGATGGAGATTTCAGACATGCTCTTCAGAATTCCGGTCAGCACTGCCGGGCCACCTCTCCTGTATACACTTGTCATAATTAAGACAGCGGGCCAAGGAGCTTGGCCATGCACGCTCCAATCGCCACCTACTTCATTCCTAGCCGGTCATCAGCATGGACAGGTGAGCAGCTGGGTGATCACAATAGCAATGGGGGCAGTGAGGCTGGGAAAGGCTGGCCCAGTCAGATGTAGCATTGCCCCAGTATGAGATGTATGATTTTGAAGTGCAAAACAGTACAAGGATAGACTACAAATATTGACTCTAATTCTGAACCACATATAGTGAAAGGAAAAAAGATGCAGGCATTAGACATGTGCCGATTTACTTTAAAAGCAACAGCAACAGCAGGTAGACTACACATCTTTTAAAAAAGAAAAAGTCCTAAGTATTTTTTGTTTGTAAAACCAGGAATGTTTCTGAATTGATAGTGAAGCCAAATGATATATTTTTTAAAATCTTAAGCTCCTCAAACTCCAGCGGGGAACTACTACAGAGTAATATAATATAATTTTACTTCTTAGAACTGATAGTATGATAGGATATAACATCATATGAAATAAATCAGCTGAACTACAGTTCTTCTCTAGATTTAACAGTGATCTATAATTAAGTGGCTGATTGTTAGTTTGGGGTCTCTTCCCAAAATGAACTTCCTTGATGTGTCTGCAGTGTTTTCACAATCTGTCTGTACATAATGGACCTCACCAATCTGCAACTCAACTTCAAAATGTTGAAAGGAATGCAATGACTTCATTATTTCTATGTATGATTTCTAATAGCTTCGCATATCATTGTCATGCCATCTGTCTTTTGGCATCTTGTGCCATTTGTCTCTTGTATTCTGTGCCCTCTGCTATTTTTAAATGCTTTGCATCACTTATTTTGCTTCCATTAGTAATGGTGAAAAGAAGCAACTCTACAAGGAACTGAAGGGAAGCAAATGTGGGAAAGCTTACAACTCTTTGAGCTCCTGAAATGTGACTACACATCTTCAAGCCCATCTTCACAGTGATATGGTTAAGAAATGCGTCCCTTTTGTTTAAGAGAGCTGAGATTTTTCAGAAGCTGGATTCTGTAATTAGAACATTCTGCACTTATGTGGAATTGCAGAATTAATGCTCAGGGCACTGCTAAAATGGCACATAAATAAACTATTTATTTCATCTACAGAAGATCTTGGCATGATCTGTAATTTGTAATAAAAAAAGTTAAGCTTCTTCAAAGGATAATGTTAGGGAGGGATTTCCTTTAAGTAACTTGCAGTTTAAGATACGAATGATATAAATGTTGTGTGAAAAAATGCAAATTGAATGCACATTCAATGCACATTGAATATGAAATATTGAGTAGCTTAACTTTATTTCAGATAATCCAAGAAGCCCTGACACACTGATGGGCTTTTCGTATGGAACTCTTAGCTTCAGAAAGACTTTGCTAGTCATATGTGATAGTGGCATAGGTTGGGGGGTCTGGGGGGCCATGGACCTGGGTGTAGAATCTGGGGGTGGTGGTGGCACAAACCAGGTGCCCACCAGCTGATGGCCCCAGTGCACTGGGCAGGGGCAGGGTGCCCACTCTTCACCCAGGCAGTGGTGAGGACTGTGGTATCGCACTGAGGGGGCCATACTTGGGGGGGCCACGCACCCCCCCACACATACCCTGAGCATTGGCGGACAGTGCTACGCTCCTGATTTGTGATCGAAAAGCATATTGCTTGGGTGGAGAACGTCAGGTCCCTGAAATTCCCCTCAGGAGAGACTCCCTCTTTCCAGGCCACCTCTCTCACTAGCCCTGCTTCACACAATGGATGGTTTTGCCTGGCTGTAATGCACCCTCGAAAACTGATATAATGCCTCTTGGTTGCCTGGATGGGGAATAGAAAAGGGTGTGAAAGTGTGTGCAGAAACTAGCCTGGTGTAAAAGATATATTAATTGCTCCACCTTTGCCTATGACTCTGCCAGAGATACCAGCTTGAGTCGCAGATTGGGGAAGCAGTGGCTGTGCATGCGCACATGACATCACACATATGCCACATGATGTGCGCATATGACATCGCAAGCACGACAGCAGCCAGAGACTCCTTCCACAGCAGCAGCAGCAACTGGCCACAGAAGCCACACCGAGCTCAGCTCCATGTTTGGTTTCCTCCACCCCCTGACTGGAACATTGGGCCTCCCCCCCAAATATTGTGGGGCCAACATAGCTCAGCGCCCATGAGATAGCACCCCTGGACTTTGTTCACACTTGGCATATGTTGAAAATGCAGCCTTCAGGCTGAGAAATCGTGTCCTCCCTAAAAGAGGGCATGTGTTGCGGTGAGACCTGAAAACTGACCTCCTGGTTGTGGGTGGGTATATGGGACAGCCACAACACCCAATTGGTAGGTCCCTCATTGCTGGGTTTAATCTGGCCAATGGGGTGCAGTCTAAACGGACCAAGGGACCTATATATACCTAAGCATGTGACCCAGAGCTTCCTCTTTTGGCTCGTGCATCAGAACACCCGTCCACTTCTTCCTATATTTAGGGCATTTTGCAATTGACCTTGCTATGCCGTCATGTGTCGACTGTCATTAGGACAGGGGCATGGCAGGAATTTTCCCCACTTGGCTGATTGGCTGTGGCCATTTGGGTTTCGCCTGCCGCGTAGCAAATCGTCACAACTTGTAAGGTTGTGGATAGGCACTGGTTCAGGTGATAGGGATGGGAGAATGGTCTTGCCATCCCTATGTGAAGGGTATTCCATTAAAGGAATCCAGGGACTCAACTTGGTTTGGTCAACCCCCGAGAGGGGGTTGTGCCTGTGCCTGAGTCCAGGGGAGCATCTGGAGAGTGGACATAGTCCATTCCCAGGCTTTCCACCTACCTCAGGTGTTCACCCTTGGCTCACCTATGATAGAGCTCTGGGTCAGCGCTACCTGCAAGGGTGCAGGGAGCTAGTCGAACCAGAGCCTATGCAACCACTCACTTTTCCGTAATCAATAAAGTTGTGGCCTAAATTCTGCCAAAAACCAAAACTAAAATTTGAGTCAAATGTGTCTTTATTTAGGGGTGAGGTCTCTGGGTCTCAACACGCAAAGGTGCATCATCCTGCGTATGGTATATGACTCTACAGCCGTCCTACTCTGTGGAAGATGCTTTTGTCTTTCTGCCCTAGCTTGAAGGGACATTCTTTCCTGGATAACTATTTGGCAGTTGACATTTACTTATTTTACTTCTACTCCAGCTGCTAATTGCATATTTACAATCCTTCAATCAAGAGGCAAAAGAGAAATAGATTAGAATATTTTTTTTTAGTCTGTCACTGAAATGATAAAACATAATGAAACATCCAGTCATTAAACAGAGAGAACTTTTATAACGTTAATAGTATTATAAAGTGCACCAAGGTATTATTAATTTTGAAGGAATGCAAGACTGGGAAAACACTAAGTCATTTTGACAGTTGCTATGAAGTCTATTACCAAATATTATGTTTACTTGTCTAGGCTCCATTTATAATAGAATAACTATTTAAAATGGGGGGGGGGGTACCTACCACCTAATCAATTGAGGTTTTTTTCTATTAGAAAGACTGGCCAATGGACTAAGATGCTGATACATTGACTAATGATTGACTCTGGAATGTGGATTTTTTTAAAACAACAACAACACCAGAATAATTAGCAACTTGGGTTTATGACTGCACAGAAAAAGAAAAACCCGCGTCCAAGAAGTAAAAGTGTAGCAGGAGATTTTAATGAGACTATTAAATGCTTCTTTTTATGTTAATGTAGGCTAAGAAGCAAGTCTTTTTCAATATGTGATTACCTTTTTGGAAGCTATTGGCAAAGGTATTTGTTTATCATGCAAATTGAAGCACAATAGTTGTCTTAATTTCTCCACTGTAATCACCAATTAAAACCTTCCTCTCACACAGGATTTTAATTCAGGAAGGCATACAAAACATTGTTCAGCTTTTGTCTTTGTTGGTTTCGATCCTGGATGCAATCAAGCAAGTTGACAGTATATGATTATATATGATCTCTCTCTGCAGGAAGCTGCTCCAATATTATATTTGCACCTTTCCATTCATTATTAGCAAGCATGTGCCTGTGAACTTATATTGCATTGTTGCAACTGGCATTTTGAAATACTGTAATTCTTTCCTTCACAGAGTCAGATCTGGGATTCATGATAGGATTAATGCACCCTGGGCTATTTTATTCAATACATGTTCATAACGCCAACATTTTGGGGAGTTATGTGTGCATACTGAAAGGCGACTAACGCTTGTGGTGTGCTGATGAAAATATAATATTACTATGAGACGTGAAGGAAGCAAAATAGGAACAGAAATGCTGCCACAGCAAGCAAAAACTACACACACATACATTGCAGTCCTGGTACTGAGAGCTTAATTTGAGAGTGGAGCTAGATATCAGGCCTCTCAGAATTTTGCAGTGTTGCCACTTACAAAAAAAGAGGAGAGAAAAGTATGTATTTGCATAAAATTTGCATATTCTAATTTATACATAAAGATTCAGGTTTTAAAATAACTATAATAATTTAAATAGAAATACAATTCACCTCACCAAAGCAGGGAGAACTGTCACCACTGCCTGCTCAGGTGCAGGGCCAGATTAAGACCTTCAGAAGCCCTAAACCCTTAAAATATTTTGGTGCCCCCATTTATATCTTTCAAAATATAAACAATAATAAACCGTAAGATAAAATTTTATTTATTGAAATTTTTACAAAACTTACAATAAAATGGAATATAATGTATGTAATATATGTGTGTATTTTATTTTATTTTTCATTTTTGTGGAACCCAGTTCTGCTGCACCATATGGTCTCTGGTAAATCCAGCAATGGAAAAAATCAGTGGTGCCCCCTTTCCCTAATCATGCCCTAATCATGTGCTTATTTTGCTTAGCCCTGCTCACGTTGTCAAGGTGGTAACAGTAGATGGGCAGCTTCAAGGCCCCCGTTCTCCTTTCATTCTTTATTTTTCAACTAGACTTGGACAGACAGGCCCCCAGATAAAGGATACCTTCAAACAGAGGACCTCCTTCTTCAAAGTAAGACACATGGTTACCCTTTGTCTTCTGACCCCTGAAGTCTTACATAGTAACCCCAGACATGTGTGGCTTGGGTCGGTGGTTAAAACAGAATGTGCTATGTACATGCTCAGAGAGACCCTAATCATGAATGATTAAGCTGCTGAATTTCATCTTCTTAGGCTGGATCTTAAACATGCACCCCATTCATAATAGAAATTACATGTCTAATGAAAGCTACAATGAAAGCTACAATAAGAGGGACTTATTGTTAAACTGAAGTTCCGTGATGAGAATAAGATGTCAATTTGTATAACCTGGAACCTGTTTTTAGCTCAAACATGCATTTGGGAGTCCCACTTCCTCCTTTTTCAGCCTTCTATTTGCACAGTGCTATTGCTGCTGGTACAACTCACAGTAACTCAGTTTATGCACCACTTGTGGGTCCCAGTCCACCATCGGAAGACTGATGCTCTTGCGGCCCCCAGGCTGGTTTCAAATGGCCCCCCGGGCAATTTTGGGAAAGCAATCTCTTGCGACCCCTGAGCACCTGCCCACCAAAGCCATTTCCTTTTGGGGGGCTCGTCACAAACTCGCTCCTCTGTGCATGGGGGGCAGCTAGCCCCTGTGCCATTAGGGAGTCCCCAGGTGCGTCACTCCCTGGGTTGACCATGCTGGTCGGCTCGGGGGGGGGGGCATGGCTAAATAAATAAATAAATACTGCAGTACACGTACGGGACGTTGATGCTGCAGCAATGGTGGTGGCAGAGGGGCGGCTGCTGCCTTGACCCAGTGCCACATTTATGTATAGGCTAAGTAGGCAGAGTGCCTAGTATCTGGTGGGCAGACCAAAGCACTCGTCAGGAGAGCTATGAGATTCAGGTGAGGGTCAGGTGCCTTGTCAATCCCAGCAGGTATATAACAGGAAGACCCGGCCTGCCCATCATTGCATGTTAAGAGTTTAAGTCTTTGCAACTGTTGAATCAGTTTCAGAATCAACAGGAAAAGCTTCCGCAGACATTTTCTTTTTTAAAAATGTTGAAATTCAAAATTTATAGTAACTAATATGGAGTTAGATCGCCTGCTGAGCTTTTGACATCACTGGTACTTGCACTGAGCAAAGGTGAAAATCTGTTCAATCCTTTAATTTTTTTGAATTCACTTGTTAGAAACTCAGGTTTAGGATCCCCTCTGCTTTTTTCCACTGAACATATTGGGGGTTTTTTTGCATGAACAGATTGCAAGGAGGAGGAATTGAAGGGCATATTCTGATATACTCTCTGTTTCAGAACATCCTTCCAGTTGTCAGCATCTGCACCCTCTAGAAGTATGGTTTCAATTTTACTTTTGAAATCCAAGTCAAGCATTGTTGCCAACACATATATTTCCCTGTCAAAACATTTCACTTATTCCTAGGTCTGCAGACAGCTTTTGGGTTACATCTTTCCCTTGGTTTTATTGAAACAGGATCTTCATTCCTTTTGAAATCATTTTTCATTAGTGTGGAAGCAGAAGTAGATTCTATACCTGATAAGTGGCAGCACCTGGTTTATAGATGTGCTATCAGTTCTTGTTTTCTGTGTGATCATTTCTGATAATTAGACGATGAAAAAACCAAAGTAGCAGTCACATTCAAATCAGGGTAGGAGAATATGCAACCTCCTCCCTTCATCTTCCCTCACACACTGCCTACATATATATACATAACAGCTGTTTGATGCCCTGGGGCATAGAGGGGGTGGAATACAGAGTAAGTTGACATCATAACACACATTTTCAGCAAGAGAGGTTTTCTGCATTATCTGATCATCATGAAACATGAAATGACTTGCGGCATGGGTTGCCAACATCCTTGGGCCCATGGGCCCATTTGCAGTCTGGAGAAAATATTATGGACACCACATGCACTCTAAATTTTGTCGTGCAGTTCTCACGTGAAGTATACAAAAATGCATACACTGGGATAGGGTGTGCATAAAAATGCATATAATGGTGAAAGCAACATACCAAAATGCATTCAACTTGGGGGAAATTACCGTGTTTAAAAAATTCACAAATTGGTGTGAAAATGTGGAGAACTGAACTTAAGATTGCAAAAGGGAGAAACAGAAACTGTCAGATTTGCCTATCTTTAGCAACAAGTAATACATCTGGTAGGGACGCGGGTGGTGCTGTGGGTTAAACCACAGAGCCTAGGACTTGCCAATCAGAAGGTCGGTGGTTCGATTCCCCGTGACAGGGTGAGCTCCCGTTGCTCGGTCCCTGCTCCTGCCAACCTAGTAGTTTGAAAGCACGCAGTGCAAGTAGATAAACAGATACCACTCCGACAGGAAGGTAAACGACGTTTCCGTGCACTGCTCTGGTTCGCCAGAAGCGGCTTAGTCATACTGGCCACATGACCTGGAAGCTGTACGCCGGCTCCCTCGGCCAATAAAGTGAGATGAGCGCCGCAACCCCAGAGTCAGCCACGACTGGACCTAATGGTCAGGGGTCCCTTTACCTTTAATACATCTGGTCTCCTACCACACCTGTAGATATATATATCTATTGAAAGGTCCCCTGCTATCCCACTCAAAGGGGACAAACTTTTATGGCCTTTTTGCAAAATCAGCTAATATGAGGATCCTATGATAATAATAATGATAACAATTAATAAACACTAGGGTGTATGGAAGTGGAGGGGGAAAGCAACGAGGTTGTTAAAATGCAACAAAGAACAGAATTGAAATATAATAAAATGTCATTTCTGCGAATCAATCATTCGCATCTGGAATACTTCTTTCAGTACTGGTAACCTCATCTCAAAAAAGGATATTGCAGAATTGAAGAGGTTTCAAACAAGGCCAATAAGAAAGATCAAGGAGATATTGAAACTCTCAAACAAATAGAAATTGGAAAATTGGAATTGTTTATCTTGAAAGAGAGACAAATAAGGCAGGACAAAATATGATCATATAAAATATCGAATAGTATTTAGAAGGCATATCAAGATTATAGTTATTTATACTGCATAGCTCAAGAATAGGGGGACAATAAATGAAACTGATAGCAATACATTTGAGACTGATAGAAGAACATGAAATGAGGGTCTCTGCCAAAATATGTAATTAGGGACATTTCTGCTGAATATTATTGCCCAGCTGAAACAAATGGCATATTTAGCTTGGACCATAGGAGCCAAATCCTAGGTGTCGTGGTCCCTTTGCCCCCCCCCCCCCAATAAAATATTTGAAGGGGTCAGGTCTCCCCAAGTTTGATGGGCATTGCCATTCAAATGGTGTGCATGCACTGTATCTTGGCTTGGACTATTTCCCCATATTTTCTCACAGAACCAAGCCTTTTTAGGATTCACAGTTTTCATGCATACCTTCCTTTAGGGGTGCTTTAATGGCTCCAGTCCTCTGGGAAAGGCATACCATGTTGTGAGCATTAGCCACAACACAGGGCAAGTGGTGACATATTAACTTCCCCCTCTCTCAGCTGGCTTCCAGAAGACGCTGCTCCAATTGCTTTGATACGCCCCCCCCCCCCCCGGTAGAAGCTATTACAATAAACTGCAACAGAGAAAGGAAGAGAATGGATTCACAGGGGCAACCATCCACTATGCTAAGAAGTCAGGCTTCTCCCTCTCTCTACTGTCATTGGCAGCAGTCATTGCATCCGGCTACAATAGAGGGATGGAGGAGGGATGCAGGGTCACTCCACTGGAGCAACTGAGAGACCTCCTCTTCTTGAATTTTTCCACCCCAGGCGGCGATTGCAACAATTCTCAAAAACATGAACATTTCCTCTTCCCTCCCAATCAGTTTTCCTTTTGTGTCATTTCCCCCCTCTGTAAGCCTGAGGGCAGAGACTGTCTTTTTTTAGTGCTATGTATGCTGCTCTTAGAGCCTTTTATTTTGGCTGAAGAGCAAGATTTTTAAAATATCTAAAGGCGACATTTGTTATCCCTGTTTTTATAGGGAATAAAGACCCTTTGGGCTGACTGCATCAACAATATATCCTATGAATGTACTACAACTATGTGTTACCTTTCTTTCGTCTTTCAACACACAGAAAATAAAATGTGGAGACAATTCAAAAGCACCCGAAGATAAGAAATGGCACATTCCAAGATTGAGAACGCTAATAATCAAGAAATGGATGGGTAGTTGATTTGATTTGATTTGATTTGATTTCAATTGGATGACACATATCCAAGTTTGCATCATAAATGCACATACATATTTTTTGCAATTTATACTGTAAAACAATTTTCTGAATGTATTTCTTCTTTCTTTCTTTTTTGTAGAACTCAAGGAGAGATTTTGGTCAGCCTGAGAAAACAGCTGATTGCCTGCAGATCATGCCGAGAATGTAACCTGGAGTTTAACATGTGTACAGTACACTGATATATTGTATATTTAAGGAAAAACACTTGTTTTTTGTACAAATCCCCAAACGGACTCCTGCCCTTGAGTTGGAAATGTGCCAGACCTATGCTTTTTGTTAAAGAGCAGCAATATAAAATGTATCCATTTTTAAGGCCAACTGGCATGCAATATTTACCAAAATCTGAACCACATGTTTGCAAAAGTTTAAATCGTAGAAGGTGGCTCACATCTGGAAGCATCCATTTCTCAGAGGAAGGCTTTGGTAAATATATATGAAATGCACTGTCTCTGAACCCTGAGTTGTACGGGCAGGAATAATGCACTCCTCCATACTCTCCACACTGATGTAATCAAGTGCTCTGACACACCATTCATAGGCTTTCCCACTTCTTTGGGGATAATAGCTAGGGCCAGTTCACAGATGCACATTCATCTAGTGAAGATTTGGATGTGCTCCTGGGCATGGTTGGCCAATTGGTGCCAAAGAAGGATAGAACTTTTTTTATGTATGCAACAACAGCAGCAAGAATACTTATCGCGAAGTATTGGAAGACACAAGATTTACCCACCCGGGAAGAATGGCAGATGAAGTTGATGGACTATATGGAATTGGCGGAAATGACTGGCAGAATCCGAGACTGGAAAAAGTTTAAAGACTATTTACAGAAACACTGTAAAATTAATGAATGTTAGAAAAATGTTGGAATGAAATTATATGGCTTTAGTAGAAATGTTACAAGGAATTAAGTATAAATAGATTAATAGAGTATTAAAGGAAAAAATAAGGTTAGAATGTGTTATGATAATTATAGGATAGAAAACAGAGGAAGATGGAAAGGAATTGCTGAAATAATTAATAGAAGTGGAATACAAAAAGGGAGGTAGGAGGAGGTCGTGGAAATAAGTGAATGAAAGATAAGATATTGAAATTGTTTGATTTATTTTAAACTGTTTTTGTTTTGTTTTGTTAGTTTAATGTATTTAATGTGTTTTATGTGTCAATGTTATGTAGTGTTTTTCTATTGTGTTGTATTGTATTGTTTTTGTAGTGTTTAAATTATTAGAAAAGTAATAAATATTAATTTACTAAGATTTGGATGTGCAAAGGAGCTAGAGATTGGACAGAGAAAACTCTGAAATCACCTCCTTTCACCTCAAACACAGTGCCTTTTGGTGGTTTGGGGTTTACATATTCTGCTGAGAGTTACCTAGAAGTCAAATAATCAATATGTACAGAGTCTGCAGTTGGCAGACAGACATGCTGTTCATTTTCACTTTAGACACCTGCAGGATAGCCACGATGATTGCAAAGAGCCCAATGGCACTGCCAAAGATTTCCACAATGAGGATCTTGACAAAGAGGCTGGCATTCTGGGCATCTGCCAATGCTGCGCCACTGCCCACAATGCCCACACATATAAAACAATGTCCATGCCCAAACATGGAGTAGCCTGCATGGTAGTTCCGGGAGCCAATCTCCTTAGGAGTTCTACCAGAAAATTCCTCAGCCATGTTGGTGCTGACGATGGCTATGATAATCCCATAGACAACCACAGCTTCACAAAAGATGATGCTAACCAGATTTTTTGTTTTGATCCTAGGTGCTTTGACACCACTGCCGAGGATGCTGGATCCGGTAATATTAATGCCCCAGGCAGCACCCACCACTGACAGTGAGATGGCCAGCCCCCTCCCTGCTCAGGATGGACCACAAGTACTGTGAGATCTCCATCAGGAACCATGCTACATCGAAACAGAAGTCAAGGTCAAATATTGTGTAGCAGATTCTGATGCCAGTGTTGGAGCAGCCGTGGTCAGCCCCAGTCCTGAATACAGCAGTGAGAGCCCAGCAGCTGGAGAAACAGCAGACATGCACACCTAAGGAGGGATTGACAAATAAGGTTTCTCTCAATTTATGCATTATTTTTTTGTTGACTCTTGTACATTGCATTGGTGGTTTTCAGGAAAGCAGTGACACACACACACACACGTTAGAATAAATATTTTTTCCTAGAAAGTGTAAAGTCAAACTTTTTATAAATGGCATTTACTTGCAGTTAGAAAAGCTCTGCACAAGGCATGATAGTTTGGGCTGTGGGAGTGCATTCCTTTCTCATAAAGTTTGTGATGGGTTAGTGGAATTCCCACAGCCCGAATTGTTAACCTTTGTGCATAGCTTTTCTAGCTTTGTCCTGCAAGTAAATGTCTCTCTCATATATTTTCTCTCTCTCTCTCTCTCTCTTTCTCTCTCTCTCTCTCTCTCTCTCTCTCTCACACACACACACACACACACACAAATATGCCCTTTCCAGGAAAAAAAATATTCCTCCCAACATGCATAGGCCACTTTCCCACCACAAGGCCCCCAAAACAGGTATGGTCATGCATTGGCATTTAAGCCAAACTATTATATTTCTGTGCGCTGCTCTGGTTCGCCAAAAGTACGCTGGCTCCCTCAGCCAATAAAGTGAGATGAGCGCTGCAACCCCAGAGTCGTCCACGACTGGACCTAACGGTCAGGGGTCCCTTTACCTTTACCTATTATATTCCTCTTACAACATTGTGTTCTTTCTTGATTTTCAAAAACTTCTTTGGGGTGACTTAAGAAGTGGAGGAAACAGAGTTCAATCTTCTAATGCCAACACTCGGCCTTGGCTAAGCTACTTTATTCCCCAATGAATATTTTTGTGCAACCATCTTCTTGACACATTCTTCACCTGTTCTTAGTTACATTTTTTGAAATCCCAGCTCTTGGCTCTGATCTTTCACCACCATCTATTCCTTTAAGTGAGTTTTTAAAAAAATAAAAAATAAATAAAACACAACATGGAAGCAGAATGGACCATTTATGCATAATCTCACAGTTCATATCTGTGTTGGTCCCTTACCTTTCCCGCCCCGACCTGGCCACAGTGATCCATGCGACGGTCATCTCCAGGCTTGACTACTGTAATTTGCTCTACGCGGGGCTGCCCTTGAAGCTGTCCCAGAAACTCCAGAGGGTGCAGAATGCTGCAGCGAGGCTCCTCACGGGGTCTCTGCCATGGGAGCATATTCACCCAGTGCTTCTCAAGCTGCACTGGCTCCCGGTGGAGTACAGGGTCAGATTTAAGGTGCTGCGTTTGACCTTTAAAGCCCTTCACGGCCCAGGACCCTCGTACCTACGGGACCGCCTCTCCCGGTATGCCCCACGGAGAGCCTCAAGGTCCTTAAATAGCAACACTCTAGTGGTCCCGGGCCCTAAGGAAGTTAGACTGGCTTCAACCAGAGCCAGGGCCTTTTCAACTCTGGCTCCGGCCTGGTGGAACGCTCTGCCTCATGAGACCAGGGCCCGGCAGGATCTGATTTCTTTCCGCAGGGCCTGTAAGACAGAGTTGTTCCGCCTGGCCTTTGGCTTGGAGCCAGTTTGATTCCCTCCCTCTTTTTCTTTTCCTCCTTCTGCGATGAGGCTACATTTTAATATTTTAATGTTTCAGTATTTTAATGCTGTATTTTTTAATTTTGTTTTTAAGTTGTAATCATTTAACTTGTTTTTATTATTGCTTGTAAGCCGCTCTGAGCCCAGCCTTGGCTGGGGAGTGCGGGGTATAAATAAAAAATTATTATTATTATTATTATAGAGCAATAACTCATTCAGGCACCTTAATGTGGAAAGTACAGTAGCAAACGTAATCACCAGAGTTTAAACTTTGTAAATGCAAAGGAGGTATATCAAATTCCACAAAGTGATCCCATATTTTTACAGAGTGCTGACAAAATCTACAAGAGGCAGCAGGTCATCTGAAGGTTGCTCACACTCTCGGCAGCATTACAGTCACTTTCATTATACAAGCTGGAACCTTTAGCAACGTGGAATTTTTAGACTAAGCACTGGAATCCGCAAGCTCCCATAAATTCAGATTAATGTGCAAAAACTCTGTGAAGAAAATGACTTCCCAAATTTTACTACTGTTGAAAAATAAAATTCTTACCAAAAGAATTATTAACCAGGAAATGCTTTTAAATTAATTGTGTGCATCTTTCAAGTACATGCATTTTTGTCCTGCAGCATATCAAGTACTATCAACTTATTCTGGAAATATTGCTGTATGCTGAAGGATGGACACTGAAAAAGCACTCTTAATTTGGTTTTAAAGAATATAATTATATTTGTCTTCTAAAGCCATCTTATTGATAAATAAAAACCCAGAAGCTGGACAACTTAATTTTGATGCTCCAGTAGGCTGCCATCCTCCTGTCTTTAAATAAAGGACAAATGCACATCTAGCTCGAAAGAAAGCTATGCTTTCAATTAATAATCTTGAAAACATCTTTCTTTACATGCTGTCAGAAAGAAGAAATTTCAAACCCTGTGTTGTATGCTCACTTAATTAATTTCTAACATCTAGTACTGATCTACTGTGGTGGATGGAAATATGGAGGCCTATAGTACCAGAATCATGGGGAAAGATTTTTACTCTGTATATCTTACCATCCACAAGGAATTGAAGAGCAGTATCTGTCCCAAACCTGATTTGGAAACCTGGTTGAATTGGGTAGCCTATGTTCATTACCCTAAATGTATTCTTCTCATCACTGTGCCAAGGAGGTTATGGAAGTACTGAACAATTGTTTGACCACAGTGATTTATTGGATGTGGACTAATAAATAGAAGCCTGGCCCTGACAAGATGGAGGTTCTTTTGGCTGGTCAGTAAAGACACTAATAAGGGACTGGGGGCACAGTTTGTTCTGGATGGAGTTACATTCCTTTTAAAGGACCAGGTTTGTAGTTGGGGGAGGGGCATTCTGGATCTGGCATTACTCCTGGAGGGCCAGGTGTCTCATCCAAGAGTGCCTTTTACAGCTTTCCTGGAAAAGGTGGATTTGGCCCCAGTGATCCATGCCTTAATCACCTCCTGCTTAAGTTACTGAAGTCTGTTCTCTGTGGGGCTACCGTTGAGGAGTGATAGGAAACTTTAACCAGTGCAAAATGTGGCAGTCAGATTATTGCAGATTGTAGAACACTGGTCTTATATCAACTGCACTGGCTTTCTGTTCGTTTCCAAGCAAAATTCTTACACAGAGCCCTAAATAGTGTCATGCAGACACTACAATAAACCTGCATACATGCAGAGTACTGATCGCACCATAAGCACCCATCTTGAAGCACTATAAAACAGGAAAAAAAACCAGTATTAAAACCAGAGAGCAGAATTAAAAACCCATCAAAAGCCAGGTGAAACCAATTAGGAGTTACAGCCTGCCTCAAAGATGCAGCCTAAGGAGGGAGTTACACAACTGGGATGCTGCTACAAAAAAGACTCTGCCCTGGGTATTCACCAGCCTAGTTGTTATTGGGGAAGGGATATATAGCAGGGCTTCTGATAGAAATTATAAACACTGATAAGGTTCATATGGGAGATAGCGGTATTTCAGGTATCTTGGCCTAAAACCATTTGTCATCAGAATGTCAGTCACTATTGACCCCTGTTTATTTTTATTTATTTATTTTTTTTAAAAACAATTTATTGGGTTTTACAATAGAAATAAACATAATAAACAATATAACATTTGTCTTAACATAGTTTCACATTTTCTTTGGACTTCCTCACATCTCCCGCTCCCACTTTCATCGTTATAACATTTTGTCAGCAATTTATCATCTTATTTAGATTCTTATATCCCTTCTATGTTTCATAATCTTATAGTTCTCGAAAGGGGTTAAATTTTCACAGTCTTACTTATTTTCTTAAAAACTTCTAAATTTAGTGGTGCTCAGTTATTTTGGTCTAGCATCTTATTTAGCATTCACTCAAATTACAATGTTTTTGTAAATAATTCTTAAATTTCTTCCAATCCTCCTCAATCCTCTTTTCTCCCAGGTCACGAATTCTGCCGGTCATTTCAGCCAGTTCCATGTAGTCTATCAGTTGCATCTGCCATTCTTCCAGTGTGGGTAGATCTTGAGTTTTCCAGTGTTTTGCGAGAAGTATCCTTGCTGCTGTTGTTGCATACATAAAAAATGTCTGGTCCTTCTTTACCACCCCTTGGCCGACAATACCCAAAAGGAAAGCCTCTGGTTTCTTAGTGAAGGTATATTTAAATACCTTTTTCAATTCATTATAAATCATTTCCCAGAACGCCTTCACTTTAGGGCAAGTCCACCAGAGGTGGAAGAACGTTCCCTCACACTCCTTACATTTCCAACACTTATTATCAGACAGGTGGTAAATTTTTGCAAGTTTGACTGGGGTCATATACCATCTATAAATCATTTTCATTACATTTTCTTTCAGAGCGTTACATGCAGTAAATTTCAATCCATTACTCCACAACCTTTCCCAGTCCTCAAACATGATATTATACCCAATGTCCTGTGCCCACCTTATCATAGCCGATTTAACCGTTTCATCTTGTGTATTCCATTTCAACAGCAAGTTATACATCCTTGAAAGTACCTTAATCTTTGGTTCTAACAATTCTGTTTCTAGTTTCGATTTCTCCACCTGGAACCCTAGTTTCTTATCATTTTTAAAAACTTCTTTAATCTGAGCGTAATGTAACCAATCTCGCACTTTGTCTTTCATTTTCTCCAAACTCTGCAATTTCCAATTATCTCCATCCTTTTCTAGTATTTCCCAATATTTTGGCCATTTAGCCTCCATATTGGGTCTTTTTCGGGCCTTAGCTTCCAGAGGTGAAAGCCACCTTGGTGTTTTATTTTCCAGCAAGTCTTTATATTTTGTCCAGACATTAAACAGTGATTTTCTGACAATATGGTTCTTAAAGGCCTTATTTGCTTTAACCTTGTCATACCATAAATATGCATGCCATCCAAAAGTATTGTTAAACCCTTCCAGATCTAACACATCAGTGTCTTCAAGAAGTAGCCAGTCTTTTAGCCAGCAGAACGCTGCGGCTTCATAATACAACTTTAGGTCTGGCAGGGCAAAGCCCCCTCTTTGTTTTGCGTCAGTTAGTATCTTAAACTTAATTCTGGGCTTTTTGCCCTGCCAGACAAACTTAGAAATATCTCTCTGCCACTTCTGAAAGCACTCCTTTTTGTCCAAAACCTGAAGTGTTTGAAATAAAAACAACATCCTTGGCAATACATTCATCTTGATAGCAGCAATTCGGCCTAACAAAGAAAGTTTCAATTTTGACCAACTATCTAAGTCTCTCTTAATTTCTGTCCAGCATTTTTCATAGTTGTCCTTAAATAGACTTGGATTTTTTGCTGTTATGTTTACCCCTAGGTATTTTACTTTCTTAACCACATTAAGTTCCGTCTCATTCTGAAACCGTTCTGACTCTGTATCAGTCAAATTTTTCCCCAAGACCTTAGTTTTCTGTTTATTTAATTTAAACCCAGCCACCCGACCAAAGTCATTAATCAGTTGTAATACTCTTTTCGTACTAGGCTCTGGCTTCTGCAGGGTCAAAACCAGGTCATCTGCAAAAGCTTTTAATTTGTATTGTTTCTGTCCGACCTGAATTCCTTCCACCAACCGATCCCCTCTAATCATGTTCAATAGCACTTCCAGAACCGAAATGAATAACAAAGGGGAGATAGGGCAACCTTGTCGTGTCCCTTTTTCAATTTTGAACTCTTCTGTAACCACATTATTAACTATCAATTTAGCTTTCTGTTCTGAATATATCGCCTCAATCCCATTCTCAAAACCCCGTCCCACTCCCATCTCTTTTAAATTTCCCATCATAAATTTCCAGGAGATATTGTCAAAGGCCTTCTCCGCATCTATAAAAATTAAAACTGCTTTTGTATTTATATCTGTTTGCAAAAGTTCCAAAATGTCAATAATGTTCCTTGTATTAGCAAACAGATGTCTACCTGGGAGAAAGCCGGCCTGGTCCTTATGAATTACTTCATTTAAAACTTTTTTAAATCTACTTGCCAAAATGTCTGCAAATATTTTGTAATCCACATTTAGAAGGGAGATGGGACGATAGTTCTTAAGTTGTGTCTTTTCAGCTTCCGACTTTGGTATTAATGTGATGAACGCTTCCTTCCACGACTCCGGTGCCCTCTTCCCCTCCATAATTTCATTGCTGACCTCCATCAAAGGTTGTATCAAATAGTCTTTTAATGTCTTATAGTACTTGGAAGTCAGCCCATCTGGCCCTGGAGATTTGCCGAGTTGCATGTTCTGAATGGCTTGTTCAATCTCCTGTCGTGTTATTTTAGAATTCAGGATTGTCCTATTTTCTTGTGACAATTTAGATAGTCCATTTTTTGCCAAAAATTGTTTAATCTCAACTTCGTCTTGCGGCCCTTGGGTGTATAGTTTTTTGAAGTATCTCTGGAAACACTTTCTAATGTCCACTGGATTCTGAATGTTTTTTCCATCAACCTCTAAGTTTGTAACCGTATTTAATCTTTGTCTTCTCTTCAACTGCCAAGCTAGCAGTTTTCCACATTTATTCGCCGACTCAAACGTTTTTTGTTTCATTAATTTAACCTTCCATTCAATTTCCTGATTTATCAGTTTAGAATATTGTGTTTGATAAAGTTTAATTTCTCTCAGAGTTGGCTGTGACTTCGGATTCACTCTTAATTTCTTCTCTAATTCTTTTATTTTATCCAAGATCTTATCTTTTTTCTCATTTTGTGTTCTTTTCTTTACTGCATTCTGTTGTATCAAGAATCCCCTCATTACAGCTTTGCTTGCGTCCCAGACGATTCTTTTTTCCACCGTAGTATTCATATTTATCTCAAAGTAATCCTTCAAAACTTTTTGGGCCTTCTTAATAATTTCCTGATCTCTGAACAAATTGTCATTCATCTTCCATCTAAAGGATCCGGTTGGAAGTAATGTCATCTCCATCTTTACTGCATTATGGTCGGAACAGGTCTTTGGGCAGATTTCCACTTTTCTGACCTTAGGTGCCAGGCCTCTAGAAATCCATATTTGGTCGATTCTTGTCCAGGTCAGTTGGGCTTCAGAAAAGAATGTTCCCTCTCTTCCTAGTGGGTTCTTTGTCCTCCAAACATCAATCAAATCCATATTGTCTATCATTTCAAAAAAAGTTTTAGGTAGTCTGCCGTCTTTTGTAACATTTTGACTTTGTGACTTGTCCATGTTAGTTGATACGACCCCATTCATATCTCCCATCATTATGATGTTGTTGTAGTCCAGATAATCCAGCATTGTCTCCTGCAGCTTCTTGTAAAATTCCGATTTCCCTTCATTAGGTGCATAGATTCCTAATATCAACAGTTTCTCTCCTTGATATTGTATCTCAATAGCCAAAATTCTTCCATGTTCATCTTTAAATAAGAATTTGGGTGACAGGCTCTCTTTTGCATATATCACCACGCCTCTCTTCTTGACTTTATCCGACGATAAAAATTCCTGGCCCAATCTTTTATTTATTAACACTTTTCTGTGGAGCCTCGTCACATGTGTTTCTTGTAGACAGATAATGTCCAATTGTTCTTTTTTTAATATGTGAAATATTTTCTTCCTTTTTTCCGGAATGTTACAACCATTAATATTCCAACTCAGCAATTGCAGAGACATCCTGAATTAATCTGGTTATTTCTCCAGGGGTGGTATCTTCTCTGAATCTTCAGGTTCCCCAGGTGCTGGTGTTGATGCTGGCGTTGCCCCAGGCCCAGAGGGTAATTCAATTCCTTTTTGAAGGTCCTCTCCGTGTGTAACCAAAAATTTGTCTCTCTCTTCCAATGTTCTAATTTTAACCTTTCTCCCTCTAAAGGTAAAAGATATTCCTTGGGGGAATTCCCACCTGAATGGAATTGCGTTGCTCCTTAGTAGTTTAGCAAGTTCAGAGTAGGCGGCTCTAAGATCCAGCAGTTGTCTTGGAATATCTTTATAAATTTCAATTCTTCTATCCAAAACCTCCAGTGACTTTCCGTAGTGTAGGCCCAAAATCTTGTCCCTTTCCTCCTTTGATCTCAATGTTATCAAACAGTCTCTGGGCCTCTCCTTCTTTGTGAATCTTCCAAGTCTGAAAGCTGACACAATTTTAAAGTCCTTTTCTTCCAAATTCCAGAACTTGGAGAATTCTTTGGTCAAAAACTCAGTTAGATTTCCTTCTTCTGCCTCTTGTAATGATCTAATCCTCAGATTATTCTCACGATTTCGCAGTTCTATCATAGAAAGATAAATCTGATGTTCCCCAACTTGTTTAGTGAGTGGTCTTACCTCTTGCTCTAAATTTTCCAATTTTTGTCTGGTATCCTCAGCCAATTTCCGATTTTCTGCTGAGGCTTCCGTTAACTGTCCAATTGCTTGTGTATTCTGTACCACTTGTATAGTTAATTTATTTAGACATTCTGTATTTTTGTCAATCTTTGCTGATTGCACATCTACTTTCTTGTCCAAAGCTTCCAATTTTTCAAAGATTTTGTCTAGAACAGAAACAGATGCTCCTGAGGCCATATCTTCCAATTGTAACTGCTCTGCTTCACCCTCTCCCTCTTTTGCCTGTGACAAGGCAACTTCTTCAACTTCTACTTCTGAGGGCAAAGTAGGTACAGATGATCTGCGTGTCTGCGAGGCTGAGGTTAGAGTTGTTAAAGTTGTTTGTCTAACTCTCCCTCTTTTTCTTGTGCCACTCATTCCAACGTTATCTATCAGTCAAGGTCACACTGAGTTATTCCCATGGGAATAGAAAGGCCCAGAGCAAGCAAACAACAAGGGAATCGAAAGTAAATGTACATGTAAAGTCACTGTTTTAATCCAATCCTCTAGAGGGAGCTTAAAATGTCTTTCAGAGTCTAATTTAATATCCAAGAACCTTCAGATACAAATGTTTAGCAGAGTTTATAAATGGTCACTTTGTTACAGACAGTGCTTATTTGTCTCCAAAAAGAATGTTTCAAATTTAAAAGGTCTCAATACCCTCAGATTGTTGCAAGTTCCAATATACAATATCCAAATCTGCAGTATTGACAGCTCAATCTCTCAATGCTCAGGCAGCTCCGGACCCTGGGTTTCACCTTCTAATTTGTAATCCAATAAAAGGAGGAAAGTCAAGTGCAAGTAATAATTCCAAATCTTTAACTTAAAGTCTTTACTTTAGGTTGCAAGTTCAGTAGATGCTTAGATCTGTAAAGTTTAAAATCTCTTTCTTTCAGCCTCCACTCCTCCAACTAGTTGCTTTTTTCAAGTTCAATGGCTGCGGAAGACGGACTTCCTGTTTCCACGTCTCTCCGCTTTCAGCCAAGTTCAAGCAAATTAAGATTTTTCATTTAAAGTCTCTAATTTCAAGTGATTCAGTCTTTACTCACGAATAAGTTGCTTTTCGTCCGAATCCGAATTTTGACAGGAAAAGGGATCAGCGCTCACCGGCAGCAGCAGCGCGGCTTCGCTCCGCAGACTGTGAAACAGCTCTCAGCGCCGCAACCCCCCTCCACGCTCCGGAGCCCCTTACGGGGTTCCTTTCGCGTTTGGAGGGTCGCTTAAGGCGCCCACCGAGCCTCAAGACCCCAGGCTCTTGCTGCCTGGGGTTTTCCGGAGTGGGTCTCCGCTTCGCCGTAGCGGACGACCCGTTGTCTGTGGAGCCTCCTCTCCCGTTCAGAAGAGGACCGCCATTGCCGTTCGCGCCGCCCCCGGAAGTCCCACTATTGACCCCTGTTTAATCCAGATCTACGCTTTCCAGTGAAAGCACCCTTGCTTTGATGGGTTTTTGGGCCTTCTCGGTAGTGGCGCCGACCCTGTGGAACACCCTCCCATGCAATGTCAAGGAAATAAACATCTACTGTATTTTTCGCCCGATAGGACGCACTTTTTCCCCTCCAAAAATGAAGGGGAAATGTGTGTGCGTCCTATGGGGCAAATGCAGGCTTTCGCTGAAGCCTGGAGAGGGAGAGGCGTCGGTGCGCACCGACCCCTCTCGCTCTCCAGGCTTCAGGAAGCTATCCGCAAGCCTTGCGTGCCTGGGGGGAGTTCCCACGAGGTCGCAAGGCTAGCGGGCGGCAGCCTGCAGCCCGGAACATGGGGTGCCCTACGGAGGGTGCCCCGTGCTTCACGCAGGTATCCGCAAGCCTTGCGAGCCTGGTGGCAGTTGCCGCCGGGCTCGCAAGGCTTGCGAATAGCAGCCTGTTCTGGGGGCTGGGGTCGGGGGAAGCTCAGGTTTCCCCCACCCCAGCCCCGCGGCTGGGGGGGGAAATAATTTTTTTTATTCATTCCCCCCCCCAAAAAAAAACGAGGTGCGTCCTATGGGACAGTGCGCACTATAGGGCGAAAAATACGGTATATGGCTTTTAGAAGACACCTGAAGGCAGCCCACAGGGAAGTTTTTTCATGTTTTTTGTGTTTTAATACTTTGCTTGAAGCCGCACAGAGTGGCTGGGGCAACCCAGTCAGATGGGTTGCATATTATTAATGTTGCTGTTATTGTAGTAGTTACTACTACTATCTACATTGTTGTTTTTATATTGTGTATTGTTTGTTTCTATATTACCTACTACTCTGTAGGCCCTTGTAGGCAGAAAGATAATTAAGAAATACTTTTAATAATTCTATCATAATCAGTATCATCTGTAAGTGGTGGTCTAGAAACGCACAGAAGCAGTTTTGATCTAAAACATATTGGATCTAAAACCAGTGGTTATTCTGTAGGTCATTTAATAAGCAGGGAGAATCTTAGACATGAAAGTCAAGCAATGATCACTGCCTGTCAGAAAAGCAATCCATAATGCAGATCACACACAAAACAATAAGTACCCAGTGCTTCTTCTGTAAATAGGACTAATATTTAATCAATACTGTCTTCAACAGCAATGTGCGTTCTAATGAAAGCACTTTGACTTCTCAGGTTTTGACAAATACCATTGATTAAGCTGGTATGGGAGGGAAATCCAAACTACATTTAAAATTAAGTGCTAGCATCAAGCATTGAAAATTGTGTTTATGGTAAGTTTCAAATGTTATTAGGACATATTAGCGAAATCCAATGTTTCAAAGTATTGTCAGTTGTCAAAACCAATTGATTCCATGTTCAGAAATGGCCACCAGTCATTCAAGCATAGTATCGGATGCAAGCACCATTTGTTGTTGTTGTTGTTGTTTTGTTGTTGTTGTTGCTGCTGCTGCTGCTGCTTATCTGTTTTAGAATTTGTTTAGAACCTTTTGCACTGGAATGGTACCCCCTGCAAAACAAAAAACCCACTTTGTTCTTATTTCACAAATTCAGGGCCAGTCCAACCATTAGGCAGAATGAAGCAGCTGCCTCAGGCAAGATATGGTGGGAGGGGGAGTGGCAGCAGCTCCCCAACCATTTCTCCTATGCTCCCTAGCAGTTCCCCTCTGTTGGAGGACAAATCTTGGAAATAGATTTTTACAGGATGATTTGTTGCATTCCTCTAGAATAAAATAAAATAACAATCAACTCAATATAGTTGTCTATATATCTTTGGTATTATTTTGCTCCAGAGGGGAGAAGAGAGACATAGCTGCTTTTTCTATTTTTAAATGAGAAACACAGCATTGCTAAAGCCATGAAGCATCAAATTTCCAAGCAAAAAACAGTCATTTTAATTGGGTCAGCCTATTGAATCTTTAAATCAAATTCTGTACTCATTAGGATCAGAATTCTGCATCGTTTTGGGACATCATAGCATAAATGAAAACAGGCAAATTTAGCAATTATACCCTTCTAAGAGCCACAGACAGAATTCTTTTTATTAGATATACCATAGGCACATCAAAAATAATTTACCTATAGACATGGTTTTGGGTTTTTTGTTTTTGTTTTTTTTACAATCTGTTTGAGATCCCTTTGCAAATCATCTAATTAAAGCCATTTTGAAATGTGGACATTTTTGTGTTTGTTGCGCACCGGCATTTGCAGATACCTGCTCCTCCAAATCTGGAATAATGCACATTCCAAGTCTTCACCACCTGCAATCCAAAAGGGATAGATGACACTATGTCATTTAGTATTCCCTGCCTAGCACTTTGTTAAGTTCTGTGTGGGGGTTTTTTGCCATTAAAAACTGGGGGCTCATGAAGCCCCCATCTATCCTTCAGATTCATTAAGTAAATATATTTCCATTTATAGTGGAACCTCCATCTTCGGAGACAGTATACCTCTGATTAAAAATGCTGGTAACAAACATCAGAGGCTGAGGTTCTTTCTCTGTTTTTTTGTATATGAATTTCCCAGGACGCCCAGTGAGCTGCTAATGCAGGCACCCCCAACCTGTGGCCCTCCAGATGTTTTGGCTTACAACTCCCATGATCCCTAGCTAACAGGACCAGTGGTCAGGGATGATGGGAATTGTAGTCCAAAACATCTGGAGGGGTGAAGGTTGGGGATGCCTGGGCTAATACAGTGGTACCTCGGGTTAAGTACTTAATTCGTTCCAGAGGTCCATTCTTAACCTGAAACTGTTCTTAACCTGAAGCACCTCTTTAGCTAATGGGGCCTCCTGCTGCCGCCACGCCGCCGGAGCAAGATTTCTGTTCTCATCCTGAAGCAAAGTTCTTAACCCAAGGTACCATTTCTGGGTTAGCAGAGTCTGTAACCTGAAGCGTATGTAACCCGAGGTACCACTGTATATGAAAGGGAATGCTGAACAAGATGGATCTTTGGTCGGGTCCAGCAATGCAGTTCTTATGAATAGACTTTCCAGCCTGCTTAATAATCCACAAATAATGCAACTGTTCATCTAATATAAGCAGCACGCTTTGAAAAGCCCTCTTAATTCCTTTACCCTTATGAGCTTTATTCCGATAGTGAGTATTTATTGTTGCAACCATAGCAATAAAAATATTTATTGGCAGCAGTGATGCAAATTGTAAACAACCATCTGTCTTTGGTTTCTTTCACTATGTTCCTTCAACATTTTTATAACATCAGTGTAATAAAGTTTGGGAAGAAGATAGCACTGAAATAACTCTTTGAACAGCTTTCTGACATAGGACTTAGTATGAGCCAGCGTTTCAAAACTTCTGCCTCTCTGCTTCTTCCACAGACCTGTCTGCTCTGCTGTGATAGGAGCAGGTAAAGCCCTCTTTCATCTCTCAAATAAGGAATATTGTGAAACGACCCTGCTGAAACTGTTCCTGAACCCATGCAAACTCATCACTATGATCACACCTGTCATCATTCTGATTTGTAACATGGACACCATAGCTTGGGTGGATCCCATTGGAAATGTTATGCTACTGGATCTACACCAGTGCAGACTTTTCTTTCAGTGCAGATGTTGTTAGACTACAACTCCTTTCATCCCTGCCCATTGGCCAAGCTTGCCAGGGCTGATGGGAGTAAGAATCCAACAACATCTGAAGGGCTACATGTTCTACACACTTGCTTTTAACTATTAACTTTTTGATGTTTGTGTAAAGACTGGCCCAGTTCAGATGTATAACCAAGCTATAGTTTAGGGTTACAAGAAGGAGACTTCAAGAAGCCTTGCAAAGCAATTCTCCCTGTTCTTCTGTTCCTGCTTTGAGACAAATTGTAGCATGTATATGTTTGTGTGGCTGATCTAAACCTGCAGATTATGAGTTGCACTTGTCCTTCAAACCAGGTTTAGAAATAATGGTTTGACCTTGATTTCTAATCTTGGACTGCAGAGCAAGTGCAAACCATGGTTTGAGTGAACGGGCAAGCCATGATTTCCCTCAAACCAAAACAGAGATGAAATTGTCATAAATGAGGGAATGGGAAATGCCCTGAACACTCATTCTTGTCGCATGACTTGGTGTTATGTCTGAACCAGTCACTCTATACTGAGAAAAATGCTAGGGCAAGAAACATTTTACATTAGAAAGCCTGAGTTGAAGTCACATTCCTTTCATTGGTATATTGTCAGACGGCATGATTTACTTGAATAGGGGGAGAAGAAACTTTGTTCAAACCATCAAATTTTATCAACTGTAGACAAAACTGAGGTAGATTTCTAATTAATCATTTGATTCCCATATTATCCAAGCAGCCATGCTGACTGCAGTTGATAGAAATTGTTGTCAAAAACATCTAGATGACACCAGGTTGGTAAATACTGATCTAGAACTCCAACTCATACATAGCTTGAGTTCAACAGTGTTCTTGAAGTCTCTCCCCCAGTATCAACCCGAGAAGATGAGACCCCATTTAAAGCTCAGCAGGTGTTACATCAGCAAATAGTACAGTCAGGGTTTTCTGAGATGTGGCTTCAGCTATGTGGAAGATGTATATTTTAAGAAGGCTCTAAAATCTCCTTTTGGGGGGGGGTGTTGAGTTGATTAAGCTGTTTTACTGAGATATTACCGAAATGCAATTTAATTTCTGTTTAAACTTTTATCAACCTTTAATGTTGTGATGATTTTTGAATTCTGAAGCTTGGTAAGACTGAGTGCTTATTAATAAGGAAAAGAATACATAAAGAGAGACCACAGAAGCATAATCCTTGTGGAAGGTCTCCTGAGCAAGCTCTGTTGGGAGGCGTTCATTTCAGTGGGCTCATACAGCAGAACTCCCAGGCTGATAGTGCCATAAATGAATAAGCAAATTAGCACAACATTAAGAGTGTCTCAGTAATTTTCCCCCTTTGTATTTGCTTCACGGTGTGGCTATGAACTCCACCTGTAAACACTGCAAGTGCAAGAATGGATCAGAGAGACCTCAGCAGTTAGATCCTCAGATTGTGCGTACCATGGTAAAAAGACTGAGATGCATGGGAGAAAGCCGAGGCATTGTTCAGCCCTTAAAAGACCCAGGACATAGGCCCATGACACAAAATTCCATAAAACTTGCATGTGCTAATTTATACGTATAATGAACATTTAGGGCAACATTCAGAGTGAAATTTTCACTTTAAGCAAAAGAAAATGCTTTTATGTTTAAGAGGGGGAAGGGGGAGGAAGGAGCAGGAGGTCCCGGGCTCAATGCAAAAGGCCTCAGCTTGGCCCCTAGACAACCTGCTAACAATGCCCCCGATGAAACGAATTACTTTTCTTCTATTTGTTTATTCATTACTAAAGCAGAGTTTCTTTTGGAACCATTTAACTTGCTATATGCAGTGAGTTTTTCAATCATGTCTATACCTTGTGTATCCACTTCACTCTTTTCTGATTTAATTGACTTGAGTTAATAAAATTTAACAACAAAGCATAGATCAAGTGGAAAGAAGCACTTTAGGAGACGTGTTTCCCTCCTCGAGCATTTGATATATAGAGAGCACAGTTTAGATAGAAGAGCAGGGAAATGTAGCCTAAAAAGTAGACAAAGCACCTTCTCCCGATTACCCTGACAATCGGAGTGAATTTGAAAAATGGAGGAGATAGGGATTTGGAATGGTAAAAAAATCTAACAAACTTGAGGAGATATTAAACTGAAGAGTTTTTGAGCTTATATGTATTTGAGATGCTTGGATAATATAGCACAATAGACAGTCCTGATATCCTGCATTAATATTTTTTAGTGGTTTGGCTTTGCAACAGTTATTTGACGGCTTTGCGATCTTACTGTGTTTTCATTTGTTATAAGGAACTACTGTATATTTGTATCTTGCTGTACTACACTCTGGGTTTATTCACGGGGAAGGTTGGGATAGAAATGTCCAGCTCTGAGGGCCTTCTGGCGGTTCCCTCATTGCGAGGCAGAGGGCCTTCTCCATAGTGGTGCCTGCCATGTGGAACGCCCTCCCAACAGATGTCAAGGAAATAAACAACTACAGTGGTACCCCGCAAGACGAATGCCTCGCAAGACGAAAAACTCGCTAGACGAAAGGGTTTTGCGTTTTTTGAGACGAATTTCCCTATGGGCTTGCTTTGCAAGACAAAACGTCTTGCGAGTTCTTGCGAGTTTGTTTCCTTTTTCTTAAAGCCGCTAATCCGCTAAGCCGTTAATAGCCGCTAAACCGCTAAGCCGTTAATAGCCGCTAATCCGCTAAACCGCTAATAGCCGCTAAGCCGCTAATAGCCGTACTTCGCAAGACGAAAAAACCGCAATACGAAGAGACTCGCGGAACTGATTAATTTCGTCTTGCGAGGCACCACTGTATCTGACTTTTAGAAGACATTTGAAGGCAGCCCTGTTTAGGGAAGTTTTTAATGTTTGATGTTGTCGCTTTCTTATTATTAATATTCTGTTGGGAGCTGCCCAGAGTGGCTGGGGAAACCCAGCCAGATGGGCAGGGTATAAATAATAAATTATTATTATTATTATTATTATTATTATTATTATTATTATTGAATTAATCATTGTGTGACAGTACATGAGCTTATCGAATTATAGAATCATAGACTTACAGAGCTGGAAGGACCCAAAGAGTCATATAGTCCAAACCCCTGCAATGTGGAAAGCTTGCTGAGGGGGCTGAACAACTTACGATGATAGGAGGCAAAAAAAATAAAACAAATCCACTGTGGCTCTTGGTCATTGGTTTTTTTAATGTTAACTGGCCAGTCACCATCTCTCAATCGAACCATGCTAGGGGTTGTTAGGAAACAAACAGGAAATAAAATCGTCAATATGAGAGCCAGTGTGGTGTAGTGGTTAAGAGCGGTAGTCTCGTAATCTGGGGAACCGGGTTTGCGTCTCCGCTCCTCCACATGCAGCTGCTGGGTGACCTTGGGCCAGTCACACTTCTTTGAAGTCTCTCAGCCCCACTCACCTCACAGAGTGTTTGTTGTGGGGGAGGAAGGGAAAGGAGAATGTTAGCCGCTTTGAGACTCCTGAAGGGGAGTGAAAGGCGGGATATCAAATTCAAACTCTTCTTCTTCTTCTTCTTCAATATCATAATGTGGTTATACAAATCTATCATACAAACACATTTGGAATACTGTGTCCTGTTCTGGTCACTTCACTTCAAAAATGATATTGTAGACTTGGAAAAGATTCAGAGAAGGGCAACCAAAAGGATGAAGGGGTTGGAGCGACTCCCCCAGGAAGACAGGTGGCAGCATTTGCAACTTTTTAGCTTAGGTAAAAAGTAAGTAAGAGGTTGCACAATGGAAATTGATAAAATTATGCTTGGCGTGGTGAAAGTGGGTAGAGAAAATCCCCACCCCAGTCTCATGGCCCTCTATCTCATGGACATCCAATGAAGGAGAATGTTGGAAGATTCTGGACAGACAGAAGAAAGGACTTCCTCCCTCATGACATTGGTTAAACTATGAAATTTTCTCCCACAGAAAGCAGTGTAACCAAATAACTGAGGCCCAGTAACTAGCATTTACTGGTTGGTGCCTTTAAATCCATCTCTAGCTTATAGCCTTCAAAACTTCAATGCTGAAGAGGTAGATATTTCTGAAGTTTAACTTTGGGGGTAGGGATCAAAACCGTATTCACCAAAAAGTCTGTGTGGCTATTCCATTTCAAAATAAGAGTTTCAGAGGAAAAGATTCAAGAGGAAAGACTGAATCAATAGCGGATCCAGAAAATCCTTTAGGAAGGCATCAATGTATCTGTGCAGTTTTTCAAACCGCTCAAGTTTCTAACGCAAAGCTCGGAATGTTTTAAATTGTGGCTGAGCTTATTCCATGATTTCCATACATTTAAATAGCTGCTTGACGAGAACTGTTGAGAACTGTTGAGAACTGTTGAACTCTCTCTTTGGCGATCACTCATAGCCGAGTAAGATTGTCTTCCATGAACACGGTCTTAATAGTGTGTCCATAGGTGACTGTGGAGGCCAATTCCGGATCCACACTTCCTTCCACAGTGGGGACAAAGGTTTCTGTGCGGGAGTTGATCATGGTGAAGCTGACATGATTTACAGTGTTGAAGGCCTTAGTCAGGTCAATTAACGCCATATACAGGGGTTGGTTTTGCTCTCTGCATTTTTCTTGAAGCTGTCAAGCAGTGAAAATCATGTCCACTGTCCCCCTAGAAGGTCGAAAACCATTTTGGGATTGAGGAAGGGTAGCCTCAGATATAGTTAGAAGATGGCTTGCTAAGATCCTTGCAAGAATTTTGCTGGCTGCAGCTAATAAAGAAATGCCTCAATAGTTTCTGCAATCTGTTCTATCACCTTTCTTAAAAAGGTTGATAATTTTGGCATCCCTAACATCTGCTGGGATCTCCTCTCTCTCCCAGATTTTTTCCATGAGCTTGTGTTGCATCTAAGGGGTTAAACTTAGTATTCAGGTTTTTTCTATGAGCTGGTGCTGCATCTAAGGGGTTAAACTTACTATTCAGAGCTGAGCCAATTTTACTTGGTGTTTTTCTGCACTGCAGTGAAAGTTAATTCATTCTAAAGCAGAGAGCTTTCCAGCAGCATTGTTAATATTATAATGTTCTTTTGCAGCACAGGCCTAGCTAGCTTATTAGATGGAGGAAAACCTAGAGATGTGCTGACAAGCAGGGTTCAACATTCTGTACTGGCAGTAGACGGGGGGGGGGGGGGAGATATTTTTAATCAAAGTTGCTCTGTTTGATTTTCTATACAAAATCAAAAGTACCTTCCTAAGTTCCAAAGGCAGAGTTGTTAGCAGTTCAGCTAAAAGGCAGCTTATGTACATCAGCATTAAAAAATAAAAATAAAACAAAGCCTTTTGATGAGAGTCTAACCTGAAATTGTTTAATTAAAAACAAAATATGCTAGGGAATGGTACAAAGCCAAAGCCAAGCATCAGTTTTGCTGCTTCAGACAACAGAAAACGAAACAAACAGTTTCAGAATGACTGCTGCAGAAAATACAAAAAAGAGTGGGGGGAGGTTTACACTGCAGCGACGGTGCAACAAAATTCTGCAGGGATGAAGAGAAGGCTGACAGCATACTTGAGGTGTAATTCATTCCTTGAACATTCACATTCCTATCTCAGCACTGGCAGCCTGATAAAAAGAGAACCAGTTTATTAACAATACACACAGGTTTCTAGGAATGTCATCTCCCTGGGTAAATCTGAGCACTAGGTTAGTAGGCAGTAAATGACTCATGGGCCAGTATATTTAACAAACCGCACGGCCTCAATTGTGCACGACCTAGTATTAACTTAAGGCTAATTCGCACATACATGTTCAACATTTGATGGCTCTTAGCTGATTGACTAGCCTCCATCAAAAAGAACTGTGCTTTGAGGGGCAACAGATGACACGTCTTCCCCACTCCCGGCAATAATTTGTCTGTGATGACTAATTTGGAAATAACTGACATGTGTGCAAACAGGTTCTTATAGTGACATTAGCTGAAAATTATGTGCACAAATGTGGTAACAAATCTATGTAGCTCTAGCAAGCTTGTTAACAGTGTAACCAGCCCAGGCAGGCTGAATGGTAAGTGCAATATTTCCCCCAAACAGATTATATTTGATTCTAAAACTAATTAACTTGAGGAATTTCACAGAAAGGGAATGACCATTCAAAACAGGGAAGAGAAGACCTCAGCTGATTTTTTGCTGTTTCTCCCATCCATCATCAGTCTTCTACTCCTCATCCTGTTCAGAAGGGCTTCTCAACTTCACAAGAGGCTTTCCAGGGTTTGTAGGTGACTATTTGTGGGGAAGGAAAAGGGAAAGGGAAAGTTTTCTTCTGTGAGCTTCCTTAAATTAGCTAATCTTAGGATCAAAGCCAGTGGTCTTAAATGAGCAAGAACAAGACCCCAAGCATAGATTGCCAATATGGTGCCTGTGAGTGAGATGGTGCCCTTGAATCTTTCTCTGGTATGCATGAAGCACATTGAGGTCCCATCTCACTGCCCCGTGGTCATGTGTGGTTATAATTCTTCTCCCTTAAAGAGGAAGTAGAACTGAAGGAGGAAGTTGGAAGAGTAATGTTCTTTCCAACTTACTCTTTCAGCTCCGTATGCTTTTCAGAGCTCAGATGAATCCCAATAGAACTAACTTTAACACAGCCCCCTCAGAAAAGTAAATAAATGGCTGAAGTTACAAAAAGATGACAGAGGGCAAAACGTTTATGGCATTTTCACAAAACACCTGTTCCTCAAAATTTTAACAAGCAGGATACACATTTTTTTCTGGATTGTAACTGACAGCATACACAAATATCCACAGTCAAACCCTCAGATCTCTCCCCTCTGGCTTTGCCTCATGGGTAAGGGCATGATTTATGAAGACATAAAGAGCCCACAACCTTGCCTAACCTATTGCGATATTAGCTTTAGCATTTGTAAGCTGCCTTGGAAGGAGTTGTTTCCTGAAAGACGAGATACAAATAATAGTAATAAAAGTAAGAGCAACATGACACAAAAAAGCTACATATACTTGTATAAATCTGAAGCAAAACATAGAAACGTTTTTCCTTTTACACGTTCTCCCAGGGAATATGATAAGTAAGACGGTGTTGTCCATCATGCAGTTATTTTTATCTCTTCCTTTTCCTTCCAAGCTCTAGGCAACTCTGGTCCATGATAGTTGATGTTTCTGAATGATAAATATTTAAATAATATGATTAACTATTCAATGTAAAACTGGGGTGAGGGGACTCTAATCAGTTGACAGGTCTACCTAAAACATTTTAAGCAATATTTCGTTTTCCCATTACTTGTATTTTTTTCAAAACTCTCTCCCCGGCTTCCTGTTTCCTTGTCCCTCCAATAAATGGACAGCACAGTTCCAAAAATCTTTGTTGTTTTTTTTAAAAAACTTCTTTCAGTTAATTTAGATAATTGTGCTGTTTGCCAGATTTTCCTTATGCAGCCTCCCCAATCAATATTTTTACATTTTCCCATTTTTAGCTATTACCAATATTCATTTGGATACTACCAGCTATTATATTACCAGATTCCCATTGGGATCGTGACAATAAATCATCACTCAAAAGCGTTCATATAATTCATTTATTATTCATTTTTCAATTCATTCATTTATTTCCCAGCCAAAATCCCCAAACATCTTACAAGATAAAACACATGAAATAAATTACAAAACATAAGCAAAATACAAAAAAAATTAGCTCCTAGGGATGAGCAAGGGGTGCGGGTGGGGGGATCAGTTCCATTAAACTTGGATGTAGTACCATTCAGATATTTGGGACTAAAACCTGACTATTAAGCATGCTGGCTGCAGCAGAAGGAAGCTGTTGTTGGCATCATCTCTAGGGCAGCATGTTGGTACCTGCACTAAACAACTAGAACTCAAAAGTCTCCCTGGAGTTGAAGGGCAAAGGCTGCCCTATAAGCACACAGAGTGACATGGAATCTAGTGGGACCTTACTTGGGAGAGTGTTCCAAACAGTGGGTTTAAGAAGAGATAAATCCCTCTCCCTGGTCGGCTGTGACTCTTCAGAGGAAATGGCATCAACAATAAGGCCTATCTTGGAGAGATTAAGGAATGGGAAAGGATATACTGAAGAAGTTAAGGGATGAGAAAGGATATGTTGAAGGTGATGTTCCTTTAGATGTCCACTATTTGGACAACTTAAAGCAGGAGTGCGAAGCCTATAGCCCTCCAGATGTTGTTAGACTGCAAATCTCCTCAGCTCCAGCAGCATGGCCAATAGGTAGGGATGATGGAAGTTCTCCAGCAACATCTGGAGGGCCTCAGGTTAAATGTTTTTTTAAAAAAACCAGGGGAAGACATCTCTCTGCAATCCCACTTACTTAATTTTCTGAGAACGAAGTCTTATTTGGATGTCCACTCCAATCATCAACAACCCACATGATTTACATTAATAACCATGAGGAAGGGAGAGTGGAGCTGCACCAACTGGCTTCATTCCCCCTGTTGTGTTATAGTGAAGGACCATGGCTCAGTATTACAGCATCTGCATTGCATGCAGAAGGTCCCAGCTTCAATCCCTGGCATTTCCAGGTGGGGCTGGGAGAACCTCGCTGCCTGAAACCCTGGAGATCTGCTTCTGGTCAGTGTAGACAATTACTCAGCTAGATTGACCAATGATCTCAGCCAGTACAAGGCAGCTCCCTACATTTCCCATCAACTCTGCTGTCCACACATTGAAGAGAAATCCTTGCAGAGGAAAGCCTGTTGCAGGCAGATCAGGCTTCCCCATTGCAATGGGAGCCTACTCAGGTACAGCAAACTCGCCTCTACAGATGTTGGCAGGAGGCAGCGTGTTCTCATTCAAAGAGAGCACGTGTTGTGGTGGGGTCTGCCAGGCCACCCCTCTGTTGCCAGGCAGAAAAGTATAGATGATCTTTGGCAGTGATTGGTCTATTGAGTTGCTGGGGTAAATTCGATGTTGCCAATTTGGGGGAGGGATCAGAGGTTTCATATGCAGGGCATGCAGCTTGGGGCTTCCTCTTTTGCTGCATGCACCGGATCACCCGCCCACCCTCCCTAATTTTAGGTCTTGTGTGTCTGACCTTGCTATGCCCGTCACGGGGTCATCTGCCGTTGGGGCAGGGGCCTGGTAGGAATTTTGTCCATTTGGTTGATTGGCTGGTGCCATTTGGTTTTTGCCTACTACGTAGCAAATCATCACAACTTGTAAGGTTGCAGTTAGGAATTGGTTAAAAAATTATGCCAAAAACCTTAAACAAAAATTCTGTGTGAATTTGTGTTTTATTTGGGACCCCGAGGCTTGGCGACCTCGACACGCAACCAACAGAAATGCAAAGAAGGCTATCAGGCACAGACCCTGTCTCCCCCTCCAGTCACTACTCAATTGCATTGAGTGCATGTCCAAATAGGACATGATGATAAATGAAGAAGGTATTGGTGATGCTGGTTAAGGGTTTTTTAAAAAAACTAAGGTACGTGGGTCAACTGGCACTTTCTCTGCCCATTGCCCACAATTACCACTGAGTACACTGCAGGGAAGGTTTCCTGAGGCTGGCCATATACCTGGGAGGTTCTGCTTCTTCTGCAGAGCAGGGCAAGAGGGAAGATCACACAGAAGGCGCTGCCTGAGATCCTGCTGCAACCCAGCACCTTGAAAGCTTTTCAGGCTCTCTCTCTTTCCCTGAGCATGTCAGGGAGGGGAGGGGAGGCCGTCTGCAGTGACATCTCTCAGAAGCACAATTTCTCTCGGGAGGCCAGCACCACCGCACTCCTTGTTACTATCCTTCTTTCAGAAACTGATTTGTTTTGTGCTGTTTTCTATTCACATCACAATCCAATCAAACTGTAGAATATAGGAAAGATCAAAGCAGTACAGCATACACATCTACAGTAATTCACAAAATATATGAGGCATTAAAATTTTCATTTCTCATTCTTGAAAGAAAAAACATAAAGGTAACAGAAAATGATGCGGGATATGAATCTATCCCTGAGACAATGATTGCAGCAAGAAGTAGAAACTGTATAAGCCAACTGCTCCTTTCTTGTTAGATCCCCTTTATCACTAAAGAGAGGGACTTTTTTCGTAAAAAAACAACAAGCCTCCTTTCCACAGTCACCTGGAAAGGACAAGTTCCTATTACAGCTGGAATGGATCTTTAAAAAAACTCAATTCCACTAGATAAAACAAATTTTCTTACAAGCAAATCAAGAAAAATGTTCTTACACAATTGTGGGGTATTTATTTTGGTTTGGCAAGGGAATTAGTGGAGATGAAGCATATTTCCCAACCTGCTGCTGGTCCACATTCTTAGCCCCCTTCCAACTTTGAATACTTATAAAATCATTTTTGCAGGTGCAACGAAGGGTGGACAGATATGTCAATGTTGACTTCTCTCGGTTTCTCATTTTTCCAATCTTCAGTTTGCCTCTTTTTAAAGGTTCTTGTGAAAATTAACCCACATTGTAGTGCATATTTCTCCCAAAATACAAATTTCAGCAAGCAATCTTGCCTAAAACAATGCATTTTTGTATGTTGTTTTCACTGTTTTCAGATCATATAAATCTTTTGAATTTTACTACAATGTGCATTTTATGCACACACTCCCTTAATATATACCTTTTTGGACATTTTTGGTGCATTGCAAAATCTAGAGAATTTCTAAGGATAGCTGCATTTTGATTCACAGCTTGTTTTGTGAACTGCAGATTGGGTAGGTCCACATTGAAATGCTCAGTGAACAGAGTTTATCCTCTATTCCCACCTCTAATTTGCCACAATTTCCAGTTTTTCCTCTCCCCCCTTTACTTTTATGATTACCAATAGGTTGTTTTGAAGTTGTGTTTTAATGTTGTAATTCACCCTGGGATCTTAGGGCAAAGGCTAGGTAACTAGTAGTAGTAGTAGTAGTAGTAGTAGTAATAATTAATGAGTGCACCTGCCTATTGATTGTAAACACCAGAAGAAAAGGGAATTTTGATGAGATCACATTGGGATTCCTTTGAATGCTGCAGTGGGAGGGAGGAGGAGAACGAGGGATTCCACTTGCAGCTACCAGGACTGAGCATGCGCTTGCTGATCGCAACCTTCCTGCAACCAATGGGCTGAATATACGCAACCTGTGAGAATAAAAATGCCTAGTGAATATTGCAGGAAACCTCAAAATGATGTCCAGCACTCTGAACAATGTCCAGAAACTAAAAGAGGAAGTGTTAGTAGGAATCACTAATGAATTGGTGCCACTCCAGAAACAAGATCTGGTAATCCGGAACACTAAAATCCAGATTACATTCCCTAGCTATCAGTCATAATTGCTAGATATTAAAATAACTTTATATGAAGGCTAGTTCCTTGATTAAAGCAATGACAAACCTAGACAGCATCTTAAAAAGCAGAGACATCACCTTGCCAACAAAGGTCCGTACAGTAAAAGCTATGGTTTTCCCAGTAGTGATGTATGGAAGTGAGAGCTGGACCATAAAGAAGGCTGATCGTCGAAGAATTGATACTTTTGAATTATGGTGCTGGAGGAGACTCTTGAGAGTCCCATGGACTGCAAGAAGATCAAACCTATCCATTCTTAAGGAAATCAGCCCTGAGCGCTCACTGGAAGGACAGATCGTGAAGCTGAGGCTCCAATACTTTGGCCACCTCATGAGAAGAGAAGACTCCCTGGAAAAGACCCTGGTGTTGGGAAAGATGGAGGGCACAAGGAGAAGGGGACGACAGAAGATGAGATGGTTGGATGGTGTTCTTGAAGCTACCAGCATGAGTTTGATCAAACTGCGGGAGGCAGTGGAGGACAGAAGTGCCTGGCGTGCTCTGGTCCATGGGGTCACAAAGAGTCGGACACGACTAAACGACTAAACAACAACAAAAGTTCCTTGATTGTTTGACCAGAGAGCAAACAGACCTGAACTGAAGCATACTGAAGGAGACTGCACCACAGAATTCATGTTCTTGTGGCTGCTTTCTGGTTGTATGTCGTTCTTCCATTGACAGGATCGGGGGAGAAAAATTGTTTTTCTCTGTGTGGAGCTCAGCAAGAGCTTCTCAAGCATGTGGCTGCCAGCACCTTGCTTGTTTCTGCTACTTAGGTTTATGTCTAACGTTGTGGAAGGGGGAAAGGTTTTACCAGTTGGAGGATGCAAACCAGCTACCTCCAGAATGTGCTTGGGGCTGCTTTAACAAACTGCACCACAGAACTCTCTCGGCTGTGGCTGCTGCGTTATTTTCTGTGTTTCTTCTGTGTTGTCAGGGAGGAAATGTGACAGATTTGTGCCCAGGTCGGTCTATGTGGATTGGCTCCCTCAGTGTGTGGGAGATGCCACAGAAGTCCCTCATTGGTGGCCACCAGTAGTATTTCCAGGTACATGGGGCGGGGAGAAGTACCTGTCATTTCCCCACTATTTTTGTATTTTCGGGCTGAATGTTTCCCCCTCCTCTCCCCTCCTATGCTTTTGCAAATGTTTCACTGCCGTTATCTACAACTCTAGCATAATGCAAGTGTAGGATTTGTCTACCCATTAAGTGTGATTGTTTCTGCTAATTGACTAGCAATTTGTTTCCCCATATAGCATCTTGTGCGCATGATGAGCATGTCTTAAATCTACCCAATGCTTCTGAATGTTGTGAGCAACCTTCTAAGATAATAGTCTTTGAGCCTTTTGCAGTTTCCCCCGTTTGCTGTTGTTTCAGTTGCATTGTCCTCCTCATTTCCCCTTCCTACCCCCCACTCCCACCCTGCTCCCCAGTGTTGAATTTAATATGCTGAGCTTTCTCGAAAGGTCTAGTTAATCTGTCCAAAGACTGTGTGATCTTTGAAAAAGATTGGCTGTGCACTCATAATTTACAAATTGCTCCCATATATCAGACATCATCAGCTTTCTATTTTTCATATTGCAGCAAATACAAAAGGTGAAGGAGACATAAAAGGTAAAGACCCTTTGTAACATAAAACAGAACGCAAGGTTGATGTATCCTTTGCTTATTTGTGTGTGTGCATGTGTGTGTGTGTGCAAAAGATACAATAGTCCAAGGATCTTTCTGATTGATTAAAGTATTGAAGCGTATTTTTTGCTTCATAAATAATGCTCTATTACTTTTCCTCAAAGACAAGCAAACCTTGACAGACTGACCTTTTTCAGGGCAGGGAGTTGTTTCAGTGCCATAAATTATACTGTAAAACGAGGGGAAATGCTACTGAGAAGTGTGTGACAAAATAAGATTAAAGATTACTACACACAAAAGATTGTTGTTTTATTAATGGAGTCCTGTCAGAAGGATGAAAAATCCTCAGCTTTTTACTGGATGCTGAGATCACGTCAAACAGGAAATTATGAATGCCTTTTGTAACAGAAAACAAATGTGTCAAAACAATATACTCATTACATCTTCCCCAGCCCCACCTGGCACATTTCATGTTTTCGTTTAGAGCTGTTTCACAGTTTTTTAGTTGAAGTTTAAGAACTGGAGTGCAATCCTATAAAAGTGGGACCAATTCAAAGTGCTGGTTTTGGCATATGAAGTCCTTCATAGCTTGGGACCTCAGTGTTCCAAAGAATGTCCCTTCCCCCCTAACCTAAGATCATTAGTGGAGACCCTGCTATGAGGGCTCCGTCCAACTGAAGTACAAAGGGTGACAAGGAGAGAGAGGGCCTGAAGAGGCCTGTCTGACACCTATATTGACATCTCTGGGGCAGCAAGTGAAGACCATTTTTTTCATTCATGCAGGCCCTTTCCCCGTTTTTAATATTGGGCATCTAAATTTTGTTTAAAAGCTGACATTATGAATTTAGTCTAGTCTGACAGTGTCTGAGCACTCTGGGTTTTGTTTTGTTTTTTTACCCCTGTGGGATCACTGTACCCCCATTTGATGTATTCACATTTTTCATGCTGATATTGTATTTTATCTGTTTTGATATTTCATTGTATTCTTTGATTCACATTTTTAATTTGGCTGACTGAATTGCTGTATTTTGACTACTAAAGGGTTAGGTTAAAAGGCAACTCATAAATGTAAATGATTTCTAAACTGTACAGACTGCTCTCCCGCAATATTACATGAAAGTTTGCCATCTACCTGTTTTTTCAACCACAGTCTTATGGAAACACAATCACGAGTTTGGTTGGGACTCTCAGACATCATCCAACCCGTCCCCACCAATCCTATAACAATATTTAAAACAGATTTGATATTCTTTCATGTAAAATGAACAACTTGGTGAGCACTGAATAATGACACAAAGGCAAACATACACACAAACAATTTTTTCTGTAAAATTTCCCTTTACCGACTTTCAGACTAATGTCTCAGAATGGCATGATCTTGTTTTGATGGGGGGGTGGTAGGCAGAATGCCTGGACCCCCTTCTAATTCCTGGATCCAGTGTGGATTCAACTGCTGGAATAGCCAGTCTAGCCTGGGTGACGAGCCATTAAGAAAACCAAGGAAAGGGGTATCTGTGCCAGGTAATAAATGGGTGTCCCCCTTCCTGGGAGTCATTTTGGACTCACACCTGTCCATGGAGGCGCAGGTCAATTCTGTATCCAGGGCAGCTGTCTACCAGCTCCACCTGGTACGCAGGCTGAGACCCTACCTGCCCGCGGACTGTCTCGCCAGAGTGGTGCATGCTCTGGTTATCTCCTGCTTGGACTACTGCAATGCGCTCTACGTGGGGCTACCTTTGAAGGTGACCCGGAAACTACAATTAATCCAGAATGCGGCAGCTAGACTGGTGACTGGGGGCGGCCGCCGAGACCACATAACACCGGTCTTGAAAGACCTACATTGGCTCCCAGTACGTTTCCGAGCACAATTCAAAGTGTTGGTGTTGACCTTTAAAGCCCTAAATGGCCTTGGCCCAGGATACCTGAAGGAGCGTCTCCACCCCCATCGTTCTGCCCGGACACTGAGGTCCAGCGCCGAGGGCCTTCTGGCGGTTCCCTCATTGCGAGAAGCAAAGCTACGGGGAACCAGGCAGAGGGCCTTCTCGGTAGTGGCGCCCGCCTTGTGGAACGCCCTCCCATCAGATGTCAAAGCAATAAATAACTACCTGACATTTAGAAGGCATCTTAAGGCAGCCCTGTTCAGGGAAGCTTTTAATCTGTGATATTTTACTGTATTTTTTGTCTCTATGGAAGCCGCCCAGAGTGGCTGGGGAAACCCAGCCAGATGGGCGGGGTACAAATAATAAATTATTATTATTATTATTATTCCCTCTCTTAGATAGTAAGTAGGACAAAGCAGGAGTTTTGAGGGCAAAGTTGGCTGTGATGTGACCTACAGGAAGAAGCTGCAGGCTGGAAAAACAGAGAAAAAGCCATGGCTAATTTCTGCTTTAACCAAAGGCTGTGGCTATCAGGGTAGCAAGGCTGTCTTGGGGCGTTGATGCTGTGAATCCTTCTATCAAAAGCTCAGGTTGTATATATGTGTAAATATACCATTTATCCTAAAGACGCCACAGTCTCTGCTGTGCCTCATTTCCAAAAGGAAACTCAAATCCTGTGTAAGCATCTGGAACTCCCAGAATCTTGCACCACTCAGAGATGGTGGTGGCATGCAACAATAGAAAGGGCTGCACTTTTGAGAAAGAGAAGAGAGTGCAGACACATGTGTTTGGTTTTTTTAATATGGGTATTTTAGTTACTACCTTTCAGTCACGTCATCAAGTCACATAATAAAAACATGTTATAATCCCATCCAATCTGGGCTACTACACATTGTTATAAATTACTTTTCAGTCATGCTCATTATTTAGACAACTGGATAAGATAGCCCTCTTATTAGTATTCATTCCAGCAAACAAACAAACAAACAAAAATAGCCAGTTATCAGAAATGTGCTTATTATAAAAAGTACTGTAACCAACAGTAGGATGTACTTCCTAAGTCGTAAACACATTTCAAAAGACATGGCAGTTCTGGAATACAAGAGCTAAAGGCTAAAATAATAAAAATATATGATGTGAGCACCTGCAAGTTGCCATCTAATGCTAATGCGACTTTATACCCTGAGCTGGCTCCAAGCCTTTTAACTGCCCAAGGCAAACTACAATCCATGGTTGTGCTCATTCTACTCCATCACATCATTATTTTCTATACCTTTATTTAATTTATCATTTTTGCATCACCTTTTGATTTTTTTAAAAAAAATAAAATTCATGGTACATCATTTTTAAATTTTGTTTTATTTCCCTTTCTTTTTTGCCCCCCTCCCCCCACATCTGAATGGTGTAGGGTTGATACACATAGCTGGGAGTCAAATCAACAGATGCATAAAAGTTTACCACATCATATCCTATCATATCTGTACCCATGTGGGTAGGTAGTAATTGGTAACCTCGCATGAACACAGTAAGCATTATAACGCCTCCACTTTCACAGATTCTTGACAAGTTGCAGATGGGAGGAATACTGAGTTTAACCTTCTGGGTAAGATTCACCTAACATACCCTATCAATGGAAGCAAAGCTTGATCATGGATGAGATAATGGATAATAAATGACCTGCAGGTATTATCAAGACCTGGGAGAGAGAAAGCAGGATTCCTGAATGCACTAACTGGCTCAAATGAAAACATCTCCAAAAGTGGATCAAGAAGAAGAAGAAAAACCCCACTAACTACCCATTATTCACTTTTACTGAGAATTTGGCATGGTTGAGAAAAAGTGCTATGGGATACAGTTCCATATGAAATGAGCTAAAGTGAACAAGTGTGAAATTACATTCCACATTTCAAATACAGTAATCCTGTATTCTAGTTCATCTTAGGTCCCAAAGTTCTTGATCATGAAATGAAAAGTACTGTACTAAAAAGATTGACAAATGGATTATATATCATTTAGTCAACTTTTGTGTCTGTAACACTAGGCATAATTTTGACCTATACAGAACTGCTCATTTCACAGGAAAGTTCTGGTGAACAGTTTTGTGCAAATAAGGATTATTGCTTCACCCACAAATCTTGTTACCCTGAAATCTCTTACCTTCCCCCCCCACCCCTTACAAACTATAGGGAATCCCTCCCCAAAAAATGTTTACAAATAAAAATAAAATATATGTGAAAGGGAAATTTTGATAGAGCAGTGTATCATCAACATACTGATGGCACCAAACCCCCTAAATCAGGATGATTTTTCTCAGTGCTTTCAAGTATATGTTAATTAGCATGGGGGAGAAGATGGAGCCTTGGGGGACCCCACTTGTCAATAGCCACAGAGTTAAAAAGGAGTCTACTGGCACCACACTCGCCTCTCCAAGTCCAACCAAAGCCACTGTAAAATACTGCCCCAAGCCTCATCCTAGACATGCAGTCCAGAAGCATGCATGGTTGATGGTATCAAAAGCTGCTGAGAGGTCCAGCAGAACCAACAGAGGTACACTCCCTCTGTCCAATTCCCAGTGTAGATCATCTACCAAGGTGACCAAAGTAGCGTCTATTCCATAACCAGACCTGAGATAAATCTAACTAATCTGTCTCATCCAGGAACCCCAACATACGCTGCATTCCATCCATCTTTCTCTGACGCTGAAAGTGGCACAAATGGCAGGAATGTCAGTAAAGACATCGTCTAGGTTGCCAGGACAACGTGGGACATCTGATACCTAAAATGGGCAAAAGGCTTACACACTTCTGGTCAACCCCAAGGTGATAGTGGAGGAAGATGACATACATGTCTTCTATTCCATGGTCTGTAGCCTTTCTTAATGTATGTGAAGATGTTTTATGACTCTTTGTTTGCTGTGTTTGAACAACTATATAAGCTTTTGTTCTGAAGTGCCTTGAGGCACTTTAACCGGCACGTTGAGCTGAGTGAGCTCTGTCTTATTGCAATCGCTATAATAAATGTCAGGTCCCTAAATCTGGATACTGGACTTGAAATAGTATATTTGGTTCTGTGGTGTATTGAAAAGGTGGGTAACAAACAAGGTGGAGTAGAATTGAATTCTTACCACACAAGTCAGAGCTAATTCAAATGATTTTGTCTGTGAAGTGTCATGCAAATTCTTTGCTATCCAGTTGTCTGAATTGTAATATTATGGACAATAGGCCATTGACCACCCATAATATCTCCATTAGATGACTTTGTGCAGTTGCAAGGGTGGCAGAGAAGAATTATTTCTTTGCTGCCTCCATTACCATGGAATAGGCCTTCAACTGGGTTCTAGCTCATGTTCAGTCACATTTCCTCTGAGCATTAATAACAATAACACACACACACACACACACACACACACACACACATATATATATATATATATACACATACACCCACCCCACCCATCTGACTGGGTTTCCCCAACCACTCTTTAGCTATATTTGACTTTGCTGTTTTGCAATATTCATGACTCAGGAATATAGATTGATAAATGTGCATGTACAACTAATGATAGCAGTGACTCACCATGGAGTCAGAAAAAGAACATGATCTCTCTCTCTCTCTCTCTCTCTATATATATAGGCCTGCTGTTTGATGGGAAACGGATATTACTTGGATAATGACAAAGAGACATTTTGATTCTGGAAATAATAAATGTCAAATCTAATATTCTATGGAGAAAAGGTTACAATTTACAAAAAAGCAAGGGAGAGAGCAAATACTTAGATCCCAAACACAACAACATAGGAGTAAGGTCAGGATCTTTATTCAGAGCTTAAGAGGCAGAGGGGGTAGGTAGTGCTTAACCCTTTCCCCACTTCCTGTTCTTCTGCTCCATATGACTTCTCCACCAGCTGCTTTCTTCTCTGTGGGGTTCCAGGTCCATGCTGACAAAGGCAAGGACATGTCTGAAACCTCATATGGGTTCAAGCTACTTGAGGGAAGCCATTTGGAGCAGAGAAAAGGTGGGTGGGGTGGGTTCCCCTCCTCTACTATTTATCTATTTACTGTTTATCTGGTCCTGTCACCTCTGCAGCCCCACTTCCAAAGTTTTATATGGGTAATCAGGCTATAGATATGGGTAGGTTTTCCTTTAGATCTTGTGCTGCTAGGGACTGAACTGGCATTTCAACCATAAGAACTACCGTATTCACTCCAATACTAAGCTACAGCAACTCCTCATACAAATCATCATTCCTTCTAGTCTTTGTTGAAATAAACATACAATCTGTGGCTAAAAGATTTGTACTTTTATCAATGCAAACCTTAATGCTCATCCTACATTTTGGCATAGGGAAAGAGAGCTACTTTCCTGTCACAGACTGAAACCTGAAATGCATGGGCAGGTGCTCGAAGTATAGGGCATCAGTTCAAAAAAACCCACATACATACAAAAACATATATCAGTGCTCAGTTATTAATAATAATAGCAAACACACACCTGCAGGTGATTCAAAGACCAGGGATCAAGAGTGAGGATAGGAAGACACCACCACAAACAGATCACAAATTAGGTGGATGCCAAAGTGAGGTATTTTTGGTCTGGTGTCTCCAGAGGAAAGAAACACTGACCCTGTCTCTCTGGAAAAGATCAAAGGCACTCTGGTAATTACTCTGATCCTGAGTCCTGCTGCCTCTGATAAAGGCATGGAAGCATAAACTGGATGTTAGGAGAACCAAGGGAGCATCTGGAGAGAAATCACTGGCATCAGTGACACATTGGAAGAGTGGCTAGGATCCACCAATCCACTTTCACAGTGGTTGGATGCACAGTGTTGCGTGCATCCAACCCACAACACACATTCCTACCCCGGATGTCTCACTTCAAGTGAAGTTTCTCCACAGATAAGAAACAGCAGGTTTCTAGCATCAGGAGAGATTCACAGGGTTTCTTACTTTTGCACTCCACCGTTCTCTGTAGCTCCATCTGCAAGTCAGAAGATTCAAGCCAGGAGATCCAACAGTGCTTTCTTTAATGTAAGTGTGTTAGGCTTTCCCAGTGATGGTGTCCTGACTTTTGAATATCCTCCCAGGAGAGGTGCATCTGGTGCCTACTTTACAAAAAAAAACCCAAAAAAAACAAGAACCCAGGCACTAGGTTAAGAAATACTTATTTACTCAGGCATGCTAAAGCGAATGCAATATCTCAGTGTACATTGCATGCTTTTGCATTTTACATTAGTTTTGCACTGCCCTGAAATCTGTTCTGATAGAAGGTTTATTGGACCAAGACTATAATGTCTGAGCCAGTACTAAGTGGCAAATGTTGACGTGCGCAAGGTAGTTGGGCCACACAAAATACTGCCTTCCTCCTTCCATCCTCTGGGTATGCAAAGAAATGTTTCTTTTCATAAGGTAATAACTTTACACACACACACACACACACACACACACACACACATTATTGCATGGTGTACATGTGTGGAAATAGGCAATATAAAAATTGTTATGAAATTTTCAGTAACCAGCATTTAATCCTTGGCTCCTTGCTTATTACAAAATGTTATTTTAAAAATGGTACTATTGCTTATTATTGCATGTGCATGTAAGCTGAAGTCCAATATAAACTCGGGGGGGGGGGGAATGAGCACTAGAAGAATGTATATTTGTTTAATGTTCAGCTACAGCTTATCCTGCCTTCCCAAGACATTTGTTCCTGCTTTACATACAACAGCCAACCAGGTATCTATCTTGCAGTATTTGGCAACTCCCAATTCTTCCAAAATATTATCTGGATAAGTGGAAGCAGGAAGAAGTTTAGGTAATTAAAGGGTTGCATTGTAATATTAGGGATAGCTGGTCCAATCACTTCCTTATTCTTCTATAACTAGAGTTTTATTGGTTCCAGAATATTTGCTCTAAATAAGTTAGTAATGTGAACAGGATAGATGTTCAAACAGCTTTCATAGGTACAATCCATTTAATTTCCTCACATTTGTTCAGCAAAATAATAATAATATTCAACCTCCCTTTATTGTATATATTGTTATAAGTTTGAGGGTGCTAAATGCCTGGGTTTAGTTAAAGTTGGGATATAATTATAACTTGTATGTTAAAATGAAATGTCAGAACTTGCTTCAAAACAGATATAAAACAAATAATGTTACAGCCAAATAGTTGTGTAATACCATGCACAGGCAAAACATCTTAGAAATATTAATTTCTTCAATCCAGAGGTAAAAAGCAAGAGCTCTGTCTCTCCAAACAGCCTCCATTAGCCTGAGGGCTGTTTTCCTGGAGAGAGATTAAGCACACGTCCTTTCTTCTCGGATGCTTCAGAACAAAGACCAACTAACACACCCAAAATGAAGATCTGCAATGTGATCTAAGCAGCCCTGTGAGAGCTAGCAAAGATACCTACATTCTCAACTAAGTATTGAACTTTTGTTTAGCTCGATGGAACTTTCCATACCATGCTTTCAGCAATATGCATACAGACATACACAGAGTTGTTTTCCATTTCAATGTACAATTAAACAACTGCACTTAACAAGAGAGACATTACGGTACTTTTTGCTGTTAAGCTGCAAGGCTGCAGTTCAGAGAGGAACAGAAACCTCTTGGGGAGTGGACTTCCGGGTTGGCGCCATCGGCAATGGTGGAATTCCTCTGACCGGGAGGAATTTGCCCCGTGGGAAATTGGGTCTGGCCGCCACGGCGAAGGCGGAGACCCGTAAAAATCACAGGCGGGAGAAGCCTGTGAACCTGGGATTCTGCGGGCACCTTCTGCGCCTCCCCTACTCGTGGGGAAACCCGTTTTCGGGGCTCCGGAGCGACGTGGGGTGAGTGGCGCGGTGCTTCGAATCGTCTGCTTCTTCCACGGAGCGAAGCTGCACAGCCCTTGCCGGAGAGCGCTGACATTTTCCTGTGGACAATTTGACTTTAAAGTAATTACCCGTGAGTAGAGCTGAAACGGGAGAATTGGATTTCTAAAAGTATAATTTGGTATCGAAGCGGGGAGGTTCAAAACAGGAAGTCCGCATTCCCCTTTTGTAAATAGACTGAGGCAATGAAGTTGCAAGCTGGAGTCCTGGAAAGTCTTTTGTAAAATATTAAATTTCCATCAGTAAAGAACAAAAACCCCCTTTGGAGGCAGGAGAAGAGGGGGGGAGTTGTGGACTGAGTATGCCTGCAGGAGAGAGCGAAGAGATCTAAAACACCGCCGCTCTGACCCTGGAAACGGGCTGCTAGTAGGACTGACGTATTTTGGAATGTTCATTGACAGTGTTTAGAACGTTCATTGGCAGCTAGTTAAACAAGAGAAGTACATTGTTTCTACTGTTCCCGGCTGCTTTAAAAAGGAGTAAAAGTAACTGAAAATTGAAACTAACTTGAAACTAATTTTTGGATTGTTTAAAAGAGGATACTATTGACTATTACAAATAAAAACTGTTTCCCCCTAGTGGAAGCCTTTGAAACCGGTTGCTTTACAAGAGTTGGGTTAGGGAAATTTCCAGCTGCAAGTTAAAAACCGTGAGACTCTGGGACTGACCTTGAATCTTTTAAGTGTTATGGTTAATGGAAGAGGAAAAACAGACCAGTCAACTGTTGACAAAACATTAAGGTCTGGGAGGACTTGGCAACAATCCAGGAGAGGTCCATCATCAGGCCCTCCTCCTTTTTTTTTTTTGTTGCAGCCTTTGTACCAGTATATGTAAAACCAAAAGAAATGTTGACAGAAGAGGCTCTAGTGGCTGCATTATTTAAGATAAATGATTCATTGGATCAGCTTCATAGGAAAATGGACACGATAAATGCGAAAGTGGATGTTTCAATCATTAAAACTAACTCAAATATAGAAAGTATAAATAATACTAATATAGAAACTACCCAGAAATTGACACAGGAACCTATTTCGATACGGCAAACTGCGGAGGAGGCCAGGGAAAAAGCTGTGGTTGCTGAATGTAAAGAAATACAACTAGAGAGAAAGAGCAAGAGAGCCCCAGCCCTACAGAGGCAACTTGATGAATATAAGTTGACGCTTGCTATGACTGAACTTAAAGAAAAACAGACAAATTTGAGGATTAGAGTTCACCTTTGGTGGACATGCCCAAGGATTAAGACACTTTGGGAGATGATTCATAATGAAATGAAAAAGGTATTTAAATATACCTTTTTGAAGAAACCAGAGGCCCTTCTCCTGGGCATGGTCGGCCAATTGGTGTTAAAGAAGGACAGAACTCTTTTCACGTATGCAACAATAGCAGCAAGAATACTCATTGTGAAGTACTGGAAGACACAAGATTTATCTATCTGGGAAGAATGGCAGATGAAGTTGATGGACTATATGGAATTGGCGGAAACGACTGGCAGAAATCCGAGACCAGGGAGAAGAGTCGGTGGAAGAAGACTGGAAAAAGTTTAAGACTATTTATAGAAATATTGTAAAAATAATGAAAGTTAGAAAAATGTTGGAATGAAGTTATATGGCTTTAGTAGAAATGCTATAAGGAATTAAGTATAAATAGACTAATAGAGTATTAAAGGGAAAAATAAGATTAGAATATGTTAAGATAATTATAGGATAGAAAACAGAGGAAGATGGAAAGGAATTGCTGAAACAATTAATAGAAGTGGAATACAAAAAGGGAGGTGTGGGGAGGTCGTGGAAATAAGGGAATGAAAGTTAAGATATTGAAATTGTTTTGTGTTTTAAATGGTTTGCGTCTTGTTTTGTTAATCTTATTTTTTTTTTTTTTTGTTTGCTTTTGCTTTTCCTTCTTTGTTTTTTCTGTTTTATTGTGTTTAAATGGTTGGAAAATCAATAAATATTATTTTTTTTAAAAAAAACAGAAACCTCTTGGGGAGTAATGATGTGGACTTCTCCATGTAGGCCTTAGATTGTATATATGTGTTAATAAACCACATGTCATAAAGACAACACGGTCTCTGCTGTGCCTCATTGTCCTAAAGGAAACATAGACCCTGGTTAAGTGTACCTGGTACCCCTGAAATCTCACACCGCTCAGAGATTGGGGTGGCATGCAACATTATGTTTGAACTCTCAGAGGCTGCTGTGTTACATTCTAACGAGAATATGGCAGGATTGTTTTCATAAGATTTCTTTGGCTCTGTCAAAAAAATTATGTCCGCTGAAAACTGAACAGTTACTATGAGTTGCTGCCAGATAACACACCAGGCTTCATTTCTGTTTTGTTCCAAAAGACTCTATGTGTCTGGATAGCATCATAAAGCCCAGCTTTGTTCTACTGATATATTAACTTAGCATGGCCTATGGAAGAATTGTGAGGAAGCTGCTCAGAGGGGGGTTGGGGGGGAATACTGGTTGATTTGTGGTTTCTCTGACTGGGAAGAAAAGTGTAGCATGTAATTCTGGGTAAATGTATATTAGCTATATTTCTTGCTATAAATATTAATGTTGTTAGAACTAAATTACAAACATGAATGGCACTTTATTGCATCAGACTCCTATATTAAAAACCCTTATTTAGAATGCAGATGCATGTAATGTAACTGCAGTCAAGTAGACAGGTTTAAGCCTTTGTGTGTTTTGGTATTACAAGCAAATTCTGAGTTTGGCACATGGGATTCAGTACCTAGACCTCTCTCTACAACTCAGTAAGCATGCAAGCATCTGTGAGGGTGGGGGCAAAACCTGACACAGCTGGAAAGAAGTGTTTACTGAAATGGATTACTAGGCTGAACAAGAAAGCTGGTTTCAAATGAAAAGGTATACACCTATTCCACTGAATAAATGGCAAAACTTCCCCAAAATGTCCAGCTACTCTTGTGCTGCTTCTATACCTGCATGTCTTGCTAGCATGTGATGTGAAATGATGGCAATGCATACCTAAGAGGCATTTCTCTGCATATACATTCACCTTCATATTTGGAAAGGTGGGGATCACAAACCCTTGAAAGTTGCAAAAATATTTGTTTTAATTAATTATTTACTCCCATTTATGAATTTCTATGAAACAACTCAAAGCGACTTAACAACTGTAGGTTAGCAGAGCAATCGCGTTGGATACAGTACAATAATTTCTTATATAAAAATCCATTTCAAATCCAACACAGATATAGGCTATGATAATTAAAAACAAAAAACTGGAGGGAAACTGCTCCAGGAATTGGTACTTGTAGCATGTTGGTGATCTCAGAGGAGGTAGCCAATAGGTACCATCATGCCCGACAAGCATGAAACATGAAAAATCATATATTTTTACCCCAGAACTTGTTTCAGGAAGAATGTCTGTGCTTGTTTTCAGGGCTCAAAGCCACTTCTGCAATGGTTTAAAAAATATTAAGGTGTCTTCATGCTAAGGCTTCATCCTCTGTCTCATTGTAACTTGTCTCATTGAGCTTGAAACAATCATGGTATTTGGAAAGCCTGGATAGCTGCTAAGTCAGTACGCAGCTGCCCAAGGAAAAAGACATCTAGTGAAGACATTATTCCCATTATTCTTCTAGTATAACTATAGCCATAAAGATTAACACAATTAGCAGTATCAAGAGAAGTACCAGCAGGCAAAGGTTAGGAGTACAGAGGTACAACATGGAAGTTGAATACATACTAGTAGTCAGGATTCTTTACAACTTTAGTAAATTCCAAGTCTCACACAAGTGTTTATGTGTGGTAATAGTATTCTGGATGAGGCACTCTTAAATTGCTCACACTTCTACCTGTCATAGCACCTTGCCACTTTTGAACGGATCACTTGCAGCTTGGTGATGCAGGGCATGAAATTTCTGGATCATGCAATGGAAAGGAAGTACTCATACCGTAGCATACTATTTGCTGCTCTTATGAGGTGGGGAATCCTGAGGTTTCATTACTTCTGGACAAGCGTCCAGAGGCCGCATTTACAGGTGTAGGGGGCCCCAGGCAAAAGTGGGCAGAGCAACAGTTGTAAAGCTTACTTTTGTATGGTAGGCTGGTTTCTACACACTCTCTCACATACCCCTCACTTGGACCAGGCAAACACTGTCAGAGTTAGGGACATACCCCTGCCGAATAAAAGCACCCAAGAATGGTGAAAAGCAGAATTGATTAGAGGTGTGGCCTGGGGAGATGTAGTGTGGCTGGGGAATGGGGTGCAGTGTGGCAAAAGTCCCACAAGTCAGAGAAACTTAGAAAAAGGCATTTGGTACTATTACACTATGCCATGCTATAGTATATCATATAGAAATGATTTGGACCTCAGAGGCAGCACAATTTCTTAAATTGGACCCCTTTTTCCTTCTGCATTGTGTGCCCCCCCCTTCCCTTTCATTTAAGAGGTTTGTCTTCTTAGTTGCTGAGTAACCCAGGTAGGAGAAAATGAGCTAGATACTATTCATTTTTATGTGCTATCAAAAATGTTATATTCCAATTACCTGGCCTGAGGCCTTCATCTGGCCTGCAGAGAGTTTATTACTGATGATGATGCATAGAAGGGAAAGAACCCAGCTTGACTCTCCGATATCTGGTTGAAGCTCTGGGGAAGGTGGTACATTTATATTTGTATATGAATATATCTGAATTAGAGGTAACTGAGAGACTATCAAGATACATCACAATGACTCTGGGCCTGCCTATTGGGGCTTTATGTCTGTAACATTTATTTTATCACAGACTGTGCCTTCAGGCTTAAAAGAAGCTTTTTATGAAAGGAGAGAGAGAGAGAGAGAGAGCTTATTTCATAGCCATTGCTATTAGCTGCATAAAACTACAAAGATCCATGACAAGCTTGGAGCATCAGTTGTCATTAACCTCTGAAATAATAAATGCACTGTAAATCAACCCCAGGAGGGGGGGAAATATAAAGCATAGATTGAATATTTTAGTTCTGCATAATAATACTCAGTTTAGTCTTCAATATAAATGTACCCAAAACAATCAAGAAGTATTTGCATACAGGCAGGGATCCTCCAGCTCTCAGCATCAGGCCCTGCCCTTGTTCAATCCCACTGGATTCAATGGAGAGAAATTTATTTTACTGTTATTTCTGATTAAATTGACACCTCAGATTTTGTCCAAGGGGCCCAAAGTGGTATGCATGGGTCTTCTTCCCTATTGAGCTCACAACCATGTGAGATAGATTAAACTGAGAGACATTGACTGGTCCAATGCCACCCTGTACTCTTTTTGGCTGAGTGAGGATTTGAATTCTGCTCTCTAAGGTCCTAGTCTGCCACTCTAACCACTATGCCACACTGGTTCTCAGTGTGGTCAGTATACTCCCACCATGCTTGTTACTGTGTTTGTCCAATGAATCCTAGGCATCCTCCACCATGTCTCCATGACATAGCCATGACATGCTCTGTTTTCAGATGAGCCACCAGCCAGACTTGGCCTGTGGAGCCTTCTGGTCAATTGGCTCTGGTGCAGGTCAGGAGAATCCCCAGAACTGTACAGAAGGAGAACAGGGGGGATTGTTCCATTTGGCAAAATGAAAAGCTTGAACATAGGGAACTGTTTTTCATAGCACAATCTTGAACTCTATCCCTTCTGCCCCTGAATGAGGTCTGGGCTGGGCCTATATTTAATAAGCATATATGATATTCATTTAATGAATGCATATCAGTTCACGTTATGTACATGTTGAGGCAAGGTAGCTCTGCGAGTAGGTAGATCAGGTGTGTTAGGGATAAAGAACTGCAACTCTCCTGCCACATCCCTTTGTCCAGCGTGTGAACAAAGCTGAAGAGCACTGAAAAAAATTGTGAATGCCATTTTATTTTCAAATAGCATCAATTCTATCATACACATGTTGCAAACTCAGGTTTCTTAGGAGGATGTATCAATTGGGTTCACTCTTTTTAGGGGGAAAGAAAGAAGGCATTTCTTTTTCCTCCTAGTGTCTGCCAATCGCTTCTGTTGAATAGGTGATTTCATTGCCTTCTGAAACTATTTGTGATTCTAGGACAATTGCCAATGGTGCTCCCCACCTCCCTAACTATTCAAAGGGATCATTCAAACCTTGTTTACACAAAGTCTGCCAGACAAAACATTCACCTGAAATACAGTCATTCTTTTTTGGTGGTCAACATCAAAAGTGTTAAAGGTTTTTTTTTTAATCGAAATTAATAGGAAATTGCCACCATCCATCATTTTTAATACAACTGATATTCATATCCACTGGGGAAATATATGAAAAGACAAATATCCATGTTGCTTAAGGTTGATCTCAAGGTCAGTCAAAATGATCCACAGGAAACATTTACAGGCAGCTGAAATTGCTTATAATTTGTCAGTAATCTTTGGAGCAGTCTATTGTAGATAAGTTGTGTCTCAATAATTTGGAGTGGCCAACATGAGTTCTGATTCAAAGAGACAGGCTTTGAGGAGGTTAAATGAAAGAGAACGTGTTTATGTAATCTTAAGCCTCACAAGGCGGGGAGATCAGTTGTAGACATCTCCCAGTAGTCTTTTCTTGCGCACTGGGTTTGATGCTCTAGTTTAATACCAGATTACAGAGCTATAACCTTGTACTTCTCTGTTTTCCCAAAATAAAATACAGTGTTTTGAAAAGGTGTCATTTTCTGGTGTGCGACAGATCCATCAACTGAGCATTTCCAAGAAACATTGCCCAACAAAACCAGAGTGAATTTTTAAAACTGGGATCTTCATCCATTTTTACAGTGTGTTTTGGAAATGTCAAGATTTAAGATTTTTCCTTCTTATGAAATGAGAGGCTAGTACCATACAAACTGGACTCCAAGTAAAGCCAGCTTACTGTATAATGTCCAGTGCTTTTTTTTCTGGCGGTACTCAAGGGTACAAAGTGCCTTATTTTTCTTTTCAAATCTTGTGATAAGGTAAACGGAGGACTGGGAGAGCAAGCAAGCAAAGGGGGTTTGCGAAAAGCAGCAGGCTGAGGCGGCGGTGAGGAAAAGGAAGCCCCTTTTCAGGGCTGCAGTAGCCACTCCAGGCAACAGGTTGCACCGCTCCCCCTCGGCTGCCTGCAGTGCGCGCTCTCCCCCTGGACATGCTGTTATGCCACTGCCTCACTGCCACATGAGTGGCCGGGCGGGCGCAAGTGCCACTTCCCTTTCATCTCTGCTTGCTCTTTTCATGCCTGCAAGGAGGGGGAGAGGCAGAGGAGGGAGGGAGAGAGAGAAGGGGGAGGAGGCAGCTGCCTTTGCTGCTAGCGCCGCTGTCCTCCATTTTGTGGTTGGAGCAAGCCATAGAGACAAGCGCAGGTGGTGTTGCTGGTGGCTGGGAGGAGCCGGAAGGGGGGAGAAGGAGATGAGGGAGGGTAGGATCCTGGGTGGGTGTGAAGAGGAGACAGGGCAGGGTGGGGGCGAGGTTGAAGAAGGGGGAGGGGCGCAAAGAGGAGCTTTAATTAATTGAGGGGGGACAGGAGAGATTGTGTGTATGAGAGAGAGAGAAAGTGGGGGGAAAGGAACATGGTGAGTATTAGGCACCTAGGGGGGAAAGCACTGCTAATGACTGTATGACACATCTGAAAAATATGAGGTTATTATAGGTTTACACGGAGTTGTCAAGAGGACCTAACATATAGCATTTAGAACTGAGGTGTTACTTTCTGTTTCTTTCACTCATTTCAGTTGTTAATGAGCTATTGCAAGAAAAAAGCTTCACAGTTCTGACACAATTACAATTTGGAAGATAAACAAAGTTGTGGTATGTACAGCATGGCTGTGGAATGTTTGGCCCTCCAAATGCTGTTGCACTCCAACTCCCATCAGCCCCGGTCCGCACCGTCAATGGTCAGGGATGATAGGAACTGTAGTCCAGCAACATCTGCAGGGCCTCTGATTCCCCACCCCTCATATACATATATATATATATATATATATATATATATATATATATATGTATGTATATATATATATATATATATATATATATATATATATATATCTTTACAGCAAATAAATGTGAAGGTTTTACATTTTATTGAGCTGTCTGGATAACAAAAATTATAGCACAATGAAGTGTGACACTTGGAAAACATTTTGCAGATCCTATACAGTGGTACCTGGGGTTAAGAACTTAATTCGTTCTGGAGGTCCGTTCTTAACCTGAAACTGTTCTTAACCTGAGGTACCACTGTAGCTAATGGGGCCCCCCACTGCCGCCGTGCGATTTCTGTTCTCATCCTGAAGCAAAGTTCTTAACCCAAGGTACTATTTATGGGTTAGTGGAGTCTGTAACCTGAAGCGTCTGTAACCTGAAGCGTCTGTAACTCAAGGTACCACTGTACTTTGAAATAATTTACCCTGGCCATTGACATTATATATCTATCCATCCTGACTATCAATTGTTTGTTTAAGTTAGTTTAATGTTGTATATTTACATTGTTCTATCCCACCCTGGCTATACCCTTATGGCAAAGGGCAGGCAATAAATCAAATTAAGAATAATAACAGGTTTTTTTCTGAACGTACAAAATATTTTGGGCTCTATACAGCCAAATTCTGTAAGTTTAAAGTCCCTTCTGAAGCAATAGGGCTTAAATTAGTCAGGACAAAATCCTTTCTCAGGGATTCTAAAAAAGAAGAGTTTGGATTTCATTTCCTGCTTTATCACTACCCGAAGGAGTCTCAAAGCGGCTAACATTCTCCTTTCCCTTCCTCCCCCACAACAAACACTCTGTGAGGTGAGTGGGGCTGAGAGACTTCAGAGAAGTGTGACTAGCCCAAGGTCACCCAGCAGCTGCATGTGGAGGAGCAGAGACGCGAACCCAGTTCACCAGATTACGAGACTACCACTCTTAACCACTACACCACACTGGATTCTAAAGCAATGCATTGGGGACTGAAACTGTGACAAGGATGGGGTCAAATGCACTGCCCCTGCCCACAATATATTTGCATGCACCTGCTCTCTCCCAAATTTTCTATGTTGAGACGGAAAGTCTGTAAAGTACTTTTAAGTGTATTCAGCGGACTGTTCATGGACACCTCCCAAGAATCATGAAAGCTGCATTATCCAACCCTTCCACTCAGTGAAGGAAGATGGGTTGGATCTGCTCCCATCACTTGCTCAGTTGAAGTCCTCACATGTTCTTTTTTATATATGTATGAAGGGGTCTTAAAACTTTATGTGGTTTGAGGCTTCTGTTTTTACTCCACAACTCAAATTTCAAATAATACCCACCAAATAGCAAAATTATTCAAAGGAAATTAAATCAATATAATAATTTCCAACCTTCCTGAGACTGAGAAACATAGAATTATCAAAGTATGTTCTGGAGGCTTTTTTTTTCTTCCTTCAACAGAGAAGTTTGCCAATAAAAAAAATTAATGATCTTTTCTGACTAGCAATCTTGCTATATCAAATTGAATCGCTGCACACAGATCGCTGTACCTTTGATCTTTTCAGAGGTAGCATTGTCAATTACCTTTTGCATTTCAGTTCATCTGAAATGGGGTACAGGAAACCATTTTGGTCTCATTTTGATTATGAGTTATATAAATGATATGAAGAATTTCAATCTTTTTCTTATATTAAACAACCCCCCTCCTCATATTCCTGGAGTTAAATCATTAACATTTAGAAATGTGAAACGACAGCACTCTGATTCAGTCTTTTCTAATTGGTACAGAGTTATTTCCAAACAGTGCCTTTTGCATGAAGCTCCATTTCATACAAACTGACAACTTGATCACTCTGATGTTGTAGCATTAACTTGTTTTTTTGGCAGGATGACATTTGGCAAGATGGCCTGTCTTGTAGCATATATATATGTGGATAGAGCAAGAGAGAAAAGGAGTATTTATTTGGGTTTTATTCCTAATCCTAGCAAAGTGGAATACTGTTCACTTACAGAGTGAGCAAATAAGACCTTTTATTGAAAGCATTCATTAAGACTCATGTTGCACAAATGCTACCTTAATGGGAACGTTCTGGTATTGCTTTTTGTTTTCATTGCACAAATGTGGGTTCTGGGAGAAGTCACATTGGCTACTTATAGACTCTTTCTCTCTCTCTCTTTCTCTGTCTTATGATTTATTTAAGTAATTACTGCTTCATCCTAAGAATTGCTGTGCCAGCAGATAAGGTGCTTAAAATGGGGCATGGGCCCACAAACCCTAAAGCAGGATCTCACAGCCAAAATTAATATTGTTGTTATTCCTATACACCATTGTTTATGTAATATTGTTATGTAATATTGTTTATGTAATATTGTTGTTATTCCTATACACCATGCCCTCTCCTTAGTACTTACTCCTGCCTTCCACAGCTCCATATGCCTGTTCCATTCACAGAATCACAGTACACTGTATAACAATTGTATCAGGAATGGCAGAAAATTGAGGAGAAGGGAATAGAGCTGGTGGGGAAAATTCAGGGAGGAAATTAAGGTGGACTTATGAGGTTTGTGACTCTTGCCCATAAATCTTTAGATGAATGACATATGCAGATGCGATAAAAGGTCTGGGAGTTAAGTGCAGGTGTTTCCACATTTGCACGGGGGTTACATTACAGCCCCGGTGCACATAAGTGAAATCATGTAAAATGGGGAGCCCCCTCTAAAAAACCTCTAAACACCCTTTTTTCTGCTCTCCAGCTCTCTCTCCATACAACTGTCTCTTCAACATGCGTGCTGCTTTGCCCCTGGGATTGAGGGGACCCAGGGCCACAATGTGTGTGCATGACATCAACATGCCTCGTGGTGTGCTCACGCTGTGTACATATGTCCCACGGCATGCTGCTGTCACAGGTGTACCCTCTGGGGTGTGTGGATGGCGTGCATGATGCGAGCATGCCCTGCAGTGTGTACGAATGGCTGCTGAGGAATTTTGAGGGTGCCCAGGCTCTTCACTGATTGGAGGGGGGCAGAGCCCCTGCCCCCTGCCCCCTGCCCCCTGCCCCACTCTGCACACCTGCTCTTCGACTAGAATTCAACTTCTGGGGCTAGCAGGAAGCTGGAGAATGTGCAAGAAAGTGGTGGTGGTGGCTGCTGCAGTACCCCAGACATCAGCTGTTAGGCAGGGAGGCTGAGCAGCCTAAAGAAAGCCACACTGTGCCTCAGGTCTGTTCAGGGCTTCTTCTGCCCATGCTGGTGCCCTCTTCGGGCTTCAGGGTCTCATCATGAGTCACAAGGATTCTTCAGCTCTCTCCTGCCATTTCCTGGTATGATTCTATTTATTCAATTATTTCCTGTCACTGTGCCAAGGCCTGACGGAACTGGAGGGCCAGGCCCACCCCACCTTCCCATGGACTACTTAAGACCTGTGCATCCTGAGGGGAGGCAGAAGAAAGAGACCCCATACCTCGGCACTTGTGTCAATAGTTGGCCTGAGAGGACTCCACTGCTCTAGATTTGCTTTATTAATCTGTTTGCTTTAGGATGTTAAAATTGCGAGCTGCCTTGGTTGTCTTGGCAGGAAGGTGGTACATAAATGCAGCCAATCAATCAATCAATCAGTTAGACATTATCTGGAGAAGTAGCTACTTTCCGGACTGAATTTTGTGCCCTTCCCTCCCTCCCCCTGTCCTGAGCATTTCCAACACCACTTCTTTTCCAGCTGCCTCATGCTGAGAGCAGAATTATTTTTTGCTTCTATAATCTGCTGCGGAACAGACACTGTTTCTGATACAATCCTTGCTGAGCGCTGTGTTTGCTCACTTGAAGAGAGGATCAGTTAGCCAGAGCCAGGTTCATTGTCTTTATTTGTATGGGGTGCAGTGTATGATGAAAGTCAGCAAGCAGCATTCAGAGTCACTGCTGTTATGTTGGTTAAGGCCTTCATAAATCCTATCAAGGAAGTGTGAATGCACTCTGCCTTGTTGTCTGCTGTTTCCAGGAACACTGACATGTTGCATTAGCCTCTTCCAAACACTAACCAACATTTACAGTGCATGTATTTGCACTGTAAGTGCTGTGTGCATGTGTTGTGTTGCGGAGTCTTGATTTAGTACAGTGGTTACTCTCTTTTCTTTTCTTTTCTTTTCTTTTTGCTTGTCCAAAACAATATGTTTAAAGACAGTTGCAATCACATGTGTTGTGATGATTAGGTAATTAGTGGCTGAACTCAGATGAGTCATGGAAGCAGAGAGGAAAAGATAATGGGTGGTATTCAGAGCTCTCTCCTATGATGATGGGAGGAATGGAAATGGGAAAGAGACAATTTCCAGCAAACCCCCACCTGCCAAAAAAACACACCAAAAAAACCCCATTTCTCATCTAAGGAATCCAGAGGAAGAGAGAATTGCTGAGAATTGACTCTCACCTCCTCCACTGATGGATACCTTCCATAAACAGACCAACTTGCTCAAAACACAAGCAAATTTCATAGCTATGTTTTCCCCTGAGATTCCATCTTGGTTCCACAGACTTGAACGGCAACATAGACATTTCTTGAATGAATGAAATGTCTTCCCAGCTGGTGGTCACCAGCCAGTTACAGCCCTTCGAGTTGTCAAATGTTTTCTCCTTATAAGAACTCCTGATGCAACTCATTTTGAGGTTGCAGTGCAGCATAACAGGAAGTGAGGTTTCTTCCTTTATACATCCTCAACAAGTGAAAAGTAAGTATTCCTGGAAAACAGAGATGCACTGCTATCAGACATCATTCCAGTACCACTAGTAGCATACAGTGCTACCAAAGTGTAGCACTGTGACCAAGCCCACTACTGTGTTTTCTTTATTAGATTTTCTCTCCTCTTCTCTTTTAGCTCCTTCCAAGCTCTTAAGTGAATAAACGCTTTGAATGCAAATGAAGGGATGCTCAGATGGTGATTCCAGCTGCTTTGCTTGTGATTCTGAAAGATTCGTGCTAGAATCAATTGAAAAAAAGTCTCCACAGTAAAGCTGTTGACAGTCTGTTTGAAAAGCATATATATTATTGAGCAAGTTACATGGAAAGTCATGTGTATTGATGAAAAACATTCTTGGTAACTCTCAGAATAAATAGCATCTTTAAATATTAGAAACATGCAAGTTTCAGCTCTGTAGAATATAGGTTAACTGTTGAGATGATATACAGGTCACTTTCTGCAATACAGCATTTCCTTGGCCATTCAATAGGGCAGGTGTGGCTTTTACTCTAAGGTCCAGCTGGGATGTCAACTGCGTGAAAGCAGTTGACATGTATGGTATTTTTTTATTAATAATATAAAATATTTTTGTATAAATTCATCCACTGTAGGGGAGCCCAAAGATTGCAGTTTGCAATGAGGGAACATTTAACCCTTCCCCACTGCTGGAACCTCAATGAAGCCCCCTCTCCTTTGGCTGCTATTAGCCCTGGCAGGGAATGTCCCATTGACATCAGTGGAAGCTTTCTTCTTCAGGCAAACATGCAGAAGCAGTTTCATTGAATCACTGAATTCTAGAGTTGGAAGGGACCATCTCGTCCAACCCCTGTAATGCAGGAATCTTTTTTGCCCAATGTGGGGTTCGAACCCCCAATCCTGAGATTAAGAGTCTCATGCCCTACTACAAGAGCCATCCACCATACAAGCATGATGTAGCCATTTTGCCATGTCTAGGAAGTAGATTTCTGTAGCTTCTAGGAAACTGTAATGTGGAATAGCCTGATGGTCATAAGAGTAGGGAAGCAAGAAGGAGGGGTTCAAACCCAGGTTAAGTGTCAGAATGTATTTCAGACAAGAGGAGCAACAGGCAAGAGAAGGATTCTTTGGAGCATCCTTGATGATGTAATACAGCCTTCCCCCATACTGTTGTCCTCCAGATTTGGGGAATTACAATACCCATCAGTCCAAGCGAGTATGGTCAATGGTCAGGGGTGATGGAAATTGTAGTCCAAAATATCTAGAGCAGGCATGTCCAAAGTCTGGCCTGGGGGCCACTTGCGGCCCCTGGGCTGGTTTCAAATGGCCAGGCAATTTTGAAAAAGCAATCTCTTGCTAAAAAAAGCTCAACAAACTTGGCCAGCCCTCACGCATGTTCAATTCATCAAATCTGGCCCTCTTTGAAAAAAGTTTGGACACCACTGATCTAGAGGGTACCAGGCTGGGGAAGCCAAATGTAGCATGCTTAACTTCACCATCAAAACACGCATTTCAAGAAGCTATCTGCCACAGGGATCAGAGCATTGGGGGGCAAATTTTCTAGCTTGTTTCTGTTCAACCTCCACTACGTTCCACAAGATTTCAAGCTCATACAGATCAATCCTAAATATAGGAAGCCAGTATAATTTATGCCAGGGTAAATTGCACAGGTGGAATATGCCCTAGTCCAAACTCCATTCAGAAGAAGAAGAAGAAGAAGAGTTTGGATTTGATATCCCGCCTTTCACTCCCCTTCAGGAGTCTCAAAGCGGCTAACATTCTCCTTTCCCTTCCTCCCCCACAACAAACACTCTGTGAGGTGAGTGGGGCTGAGAGACTTCAAAGAAGTGTGACTGGCCCAAGGTCACCCAGCAGCTGCATGTGGAAGAGCGGAGACGCGAACCCGGTTCCCCAGATTAGGAGACTACCGCTCTTAACCACTACACCACACTGGCTCTCAGAAGTGGGGCTACTGCTGAGCTTGCCTCAGCCTGGCAGCGTTTGACTTAGAGCACTGTTTTTGTCAGTGTACATTCTGCCCAGTTGTCAGGTCATGTGACTGACCCAAAAGAAGTTTCAGATAGCTGAGCCAGGTTCAGGAAATTACAGGAGCGATGCCCCAGCTGATCTGCGATGAGAGAGTTCTGCCCCAGCTCAGCCAGGACAGCCCAAGATTTGCCTATTTCAGATACCAGATCTTGGGTTTGGATTGGGCTAATCGTGTAAAATTATGCTATTGCTAACTAATGGAAACTACTTGCATCTTTTTGCCTTAAAATATTTATTCATAAAAATGTACAAGGATATTTGCATCCTAGTTCATTCAAGATTGCCGTGAAGTAGTTCGCACCTTGTATTCAATTAAGTTTCCAATCACACATAATATACTTTCCCATGTAATTCCTGGATTATTCACATAGTGTTTTAATTCTGAATTATCTCAATTATTTGCATGTTCTTTAATTGGAACTCATCACGATGTGTAAACATTTTCTTTCTACTATGTTTGCTGAATGAGTTCACACTGATCTCCTTTGTAAGCTAAATAATCCTGACACTAACAAAATAATAATTGGTATATCCCTCACAAAGTAATATGCAGTGAACCATCTAAGGAAATGAGGTATATTCAGTCTGTCTACATCCAGCTATTTCTTCATTTGACAATTCATTAGTGGAGTCCTGTTCGTACATCTATAATATACATATTAGCCACAATCTGTTTGTAAAGTATGCAACACCTATCATTTGGGATACAAATTGTTGTCTTGAGAATAAGGGAAGCAAAACAGATTATTATTGAAAAATTAGTAAACTTGGTTTTTAACACATATTTATCATAGCAATGAAAATGGAATACACAATAAATTAAAAAGCGGAAAAACATCTGGAAGTCTTTTGTGAAGTTATTATCAGAAGTTTTGCATGCTAAGGGATGCTATTTAAGAAAAACGGCAAGGGGGGGCAAAATCACTCTCTTTCCTGCTTTAGATCCCTTGTGACTGTTCCTGGGGGGGGGGGACTTGTACCGCCCCCCCCATTTCCCCCACCTTTTGCAGAACTTGGCAAGAGGAAGAGCAGTCCGCAAGGCCTTGCCACTCATCTTCCGTGCTCCAGGAGAGGGGAAGATGAGCAGCAAAACCACTCACCAGATCGTTCCCCTCTTGCTGAAACTTGGTAAGAGGTGGGCATTCTGACAGCAGCAGAAATGGTGGCATGTGCGGGGTGCCCCTCTTGTGGGTCTGCCAGCTGTGGCAGTTGCCCAGACCCTCCAAATGTCCCTATGCTCCAGGGACAATCCCAGATTTACAGAAGCCATCCCGTTTTCTGATTTGATCCCAGAATGTCCTAATTTTTCTCAGGACGTCCCTATTTTCATTGGAGAAATGAGTTATGTGACACCTGAGCCAAGGAGAGAAGTACCTATACAACCTTTAGAAGACATCAGAAGGCAGCCCTGCATAATTTTATTATGTTTTTATATAGGTTGGAAGCTGCCCAGAGTGCCTGGGACCACCCGGTCAGATAGGTGGGGTGAGGCATAAATAATGAAATTATTATTATTATTATTATTATTATTATTATTATTATTATGGAATAGGACATCCCCATTTTCATCAGAGAAATGCTGGAGGGTATGGTTGCCTCACTCCACCTCACAGGTGGTCTGGCTCTGCATGCATGCCAAAGTCACAAATCCCTTTGCTTTGAAAATAATAAGAGGTAATTGTCTGACATACATTTCCATAGCTTTTCTAAAACGAAGAATATCTAGGAAGTTTCAACCTGCTTGTCACCACCAAAGTTTGGCAGGCAGACAAGTGTAACAGATAGGGCCTTCTCCGTAGAGGCACCTAAGCTATGGGGTTCTTCCAAGGAAGATCTCCTTGGCTCCATTGTGATTCAAGGACCTGCCCCCCCCCCAACTTGGGGATAAGAAAGACACAAGGACACAGTATATAAGGTTAATGGGCTAGAAAAGGCCACAACTTTATTGATTACAGCATGTGAGAGGTATTGGCTTAGGCACTGGATAAACAGCAGAGCTTGACTCCACCCCCTCAGGGAGGGGTGAGTCTAACAAGGGTTAACCACCAGTAGGGGGAGCCTGTTGATGCAAATACAACTGTAAGCTCTCCCCTGATGTCACCAGGGGTCGTGTCATGGCCCCCCGCCACACTGGGCATCGGACAGGATCCACGACCGCCGGATTCCTTTAACGGAATACCCATAAAGTGAAAGGGTAGGCGATGGCCACACCCTGCCCTTCCATACACCAACAACATATTCCAATTCCTAACCGCCAATACCAAAAAGTTGTGACAATTTGCTACGAGGTAGGTGAAAAACCAAGTGGCCGGTGCCAATTTGCCAGTTGGGTAAACACTCCTACCAGGACCCTTGGGCAACCAAGGCGACCAACCAGAGGTCCATAGCAAGGTCAAGCACGAAGCGATGAACTAAAGGGAAGGGTGGGTGGGTGACCCGTTGAAACCCGGCAACACAATGAGGGGAAAGAGCTGCCATGGCCGCATTTGAGCGGCTAAACCCCGCCCCTGAGCTTCCCTCCGATTGAAAGACTGACCGGGGAGCGTGGCGCGGCAGCAATGACGGCAAGCAGGGACCGGAACGCCCCCTGTGAAGCACGGGAACGGCTCCAGATCACAACCACTCCCCTCCGGGAGGAGGAGAGGCTTTGTCATTTGTCTTTCACAGAGTGATTAAGACTTACTTATTTCAGTTGCCTGCTAATAAATTTTGACACAGCTTTTTAATGCTGCTATTCGTTTTATGTATGGTTGAATGTGATTATATTGCTTTTGTTTTGTACTGCATGATATACCTGTAAGTTTCTCTGGACAGCTTACATTTATCAAAACAAGTAACACTACAACACGCCACTGCCAGCCCTAATTGGCTTGTCCCCTGATGTACATGATTATTTTCACATTTCACATCTTGCTGCAGGATACATTGGCGCATGGTGCAACCACAGCAGACTTGGTACCTCTTTAAGGTGTGGTGTTCCTGACTTGTTACAAAATAGAGTGATACCTCAGTTTTTGAACGTAATCTGTTCCGGAAGACCGTTCAACTTCCAAAACGTTTGAAAACCAAAGCATTTACTTCTGGAAGCATTCACTTACAGAAAACTCAATACGGAAGCCGCGTGGCATGTTCAATGTCCGAAAAGCATTCGAAAACCGAAGCAGTTACTTCCAGGTATTCGGCGTTCAAAAACCGAAATGTTTGACTTCTAAGATGTTTGAAAACCGAGTGTCAGGGGTTCAGGGACAGAGGCACAGGGTAGGCAGGAGATGGAGAGCGATGGGGATGAATCCCAGGACAGCGAGGAAGAGGAGAACAATGACTCAAGAGATTCCATGAGTCTTTCCAGCGAATCAGAGGATTCCCAGAAGGGGGCGCTGGTGGTCAAGGCCAGGGGAGCCCCAGGGGGGACGTGTCAGGAGCAGGGGGCCAGCGGGGGATCCCAAAGTGGCAGCTGGGCGTCAGGACCAGCCTCCCCGCCAGAGTGCAGCGAAGGGGGTGGAGGTTCCAGTGTATCAGGGGAAGCAGCTCCGGCAGCAGAGAAGGGAGGGAGGTCGGAGCAAGCCACCCTCCCGGAAGGGGAGGGGAGTAGTGAAGGGAGTAGTGTAACTGTCAAAAGGAAGGTTAGAGGTTGGGCGCGCGCGCCAAGTTCAAATGTGGAGGCGCGCGGAAGTACAGGGAGCCCGGAGGAGGAGCCAGGTCCCAAAGCCCGCAGGAGGGGGGAAGAGCAATCTGGGGATTCCGCGTCAGGGGAATCCAGGAGGGGCAAAACCCCAGCGGGCAGGAAGACCCTGCGGAAAAGGAAAGAGAGGAAGAGGTGGAGCAGCGCAAGCCTCTTAAACTGGTGCAGGGGAGGGACTGACTCAGAGGGGACTTCAACGGTCTAAGCGTAGCAGACGTGGGGCTGCGCGCCTCGGATGTGAAGCAAACAATGAACTCCAATAAACACTTTTGTATATAAGAAGAACTTGGCGTTGGTCTTTTGTGAGCTGAGACCTGAGGCAGCCCTGACACCGAGGTACCACTGTAGTTTACAAAATGTTTTTGTATGGGGGTAGGAATTTTGCAACGCATTGTATATATTGCATATATTTTGTATATCTTTTTCTTTGTAAATGTTGCATGGCCCCTCAGGAGGTTGTGTACTCTCCTACCTTGGAGGTTTTTAATCAGATGTTGGATGCCCATCTGTCACGGATGCTTTAGCTGAGATTCCTGGATTGCAGGGAGTTGGACTAGATGACCCTTGGAGTCCCTTCCAACTCTACAATTCTATGATTCCATGATATAATCATGTCTGCAGTCCTACACATACATACTTCCAAATATGTCTCATTAAACTCAGCAGGGCTTACACCCAGGTACCATTGTGTAGAATTTGGCTGCCAGTCTTTTAAATTGATGTATCTTTCCCTGGTTTTTCCATCCATTGTGAAATCTACACTAAAACCCAGATGTTTGTCAGAGCTACTCAGAAGTCAAACATTACACAGTCCTTCCAGATAAATGTAAAGAGAAAGCAAAGCAAAAAGGGAAATCACTTTCAATTATTCCAGGAGCCCTTTCCCTCTTCCCAATTTTAATATCCACTGATCTGGATAATTAGAGACTAGAATTTTCCCCCCCTACAAAAGCTGTCCTATCTAGTCAGTCACACTTGAGTACAAAAGTATCTTAATATTATTGGAATAATTCTCTCCAGTTGTTGTACATCGACAATATAGAACATAGAATGCTGGCCTTATTCCTTTTGAGAAAATGGAATCATCCCAGGCATGGGCAGACTTCAGCCTTGTTGGATCTACTTTGCTTTTTTACTAGCATCCAACTATCTACAAACCACAACTTCTGAGGGGTGTCTGTAAGCACATTCTGAACATACCGAATTTGTTTTCAGAACGAGAACTGAATGGAGCTCATAGTAATTTCGCACAAAAGCCCACTCTTGGTTAACTTTCTTCATTTCAGCTCCACAACTGGCAAGGGACCCAGCAAACATCTCCAGTTGTTGCTTTCAGGAACCGGTCATATAGGGAGGAGCAGGAAAAACTGTAATAGAAATAGTAGGGTCATGCTTCCCCATGTTCTGCAGGGCACCCTTTTACACCCAATGCTATTTAACATCAACATCAAGCTGCTGGGAGCAGTCATTGGAAGTTTTGGAGCATGGTGCCACCAGTATACCAATGACATGCACTGCTCTGTTTTTTCTTGACCTCTGAATCAGCAGCGGCGCACATCCTAGACAAGTGCCTTAATGCAGTGGTGGGCTAAGTGAGTGCCAATAAACTGAATTTGAACCTGCTATTGGAGGCAAACAGCCAACAGCATGTGATGCCTCTTCCAAAACAACAACACCAGCTTCTCAAGTGCTACTGGGACACATTCAAGGTTCTTATATTGATAAACAAAGCCCTGAACAACTTGGGTCCAGGGTACCTCAAGGATCACCTGAGAAGACAATCACATTCCTTGCACCCATCTTAGCTGAAAGACCTTGTGAGGGGCACCTTCATACGTTTATCAGAAGCCACAGAAGAAATCACTAGAGCAGGGGAAATGTTTTTTGTTGTTCTGTTGTTGTTGTTTTGTTTTGTTTTTTGTTTTGTTTTTTTTGCTTCAGATCACATTAGCAAATATAGTTAAAATAACTGACACTGATTTAAGCAGGTTTTGAATCTGGAATTTCTGTGAATGCCTCAAGTCATTACCACTGCAACAATTAACCCAATTGCACAATTACATAAATGGAAATTCCTTGTTTTGAAATAGATTTTCTCCTTTAATTTTACATTGAGTAGTATCCCAGGCATCATACTGTTTGATTGGATCACTAAAGAACATTTGACCTTGGTAAGAATATAGAGATTGAGCAATTGTTAAAGCAGTGTGTTGTCTGAACAGTTAATATTATATCCATCCCTGTAAAAATCCCTGAACTGTCACACAAGGAAGACTATATAAGCCAAGATATACATATACCAACACTTTTACTTTTATGGTTTTGGAAACCATTAAATGGCTTTTTTTTTAATAAAAAAAATTGAAATGCAGCCAAGTAGTCATGAAAAGGGGACTCTGTGTCTTTAAGCTAGGGAGAAAAATAAAACCCAATCATTCCAAATGTATTGCTTTAGTCATCTGGTTTCATTCTATTAATGACCTTTAACATCTGCAAAAATATTGTGAGAAGCTAATTTTGTTTGTACTGAGGTGGTGCAGAACAGTTTCTGGCTGTCAGTCTAGGATGTGCTATAAAATAAAATTGTCTTTCTGGGAGCCTGACAAAAACCTACTGTAAAGGTTCAGTTTATTTACAACAGGCTGAAATGAAAAGGGAATTTTACAGCATTCTAATATTCCCCTCTAAAATGAATAGTACTTACATATTTATATACTTTTTAAAAAATACTGAAGCTTCCAAGATAACCAACAAGATTAAGAGCCCTATTTTGTACTTTGTGGTGCTCCACAAACATTCTAACTTGCAAGAAAATAAGCATTTCTCTGTAATTGCTCTTCACTTATATTGTATGAACGCTTCTTTTAAATAAGCCATTACACTGACTTCAACAGTCCTTTTATTAAATGGAAAAAGCCCTCTCTTCCTACTCTTGTTGCAGTACATTTAGTGCAACATCATTCCTGCACTGATCATGATGAAGTATGGAAAGAAACAGAGCAAATAAATTCTGCTTCTAGTTTGCTCACTTAATAACACTTAACATTTATATACTACTTCAGAGCGTTCAGGTGGCAGTACTTAAAACAGCCCAATCCTTGGCACCTTTATTTGCAAGTAACTGTCACTGTCTTCAATTGGACTTATTTCTCCTAAGCAAATCCCATCGATTGCTGTTCTCATCCCGTGCTGCAGATGGAAATTAGATATCAGCACCATAGGGGGGAATCCAATATGGCAGAGGCAGGCAGACTTCAGAATTGCTGGATCTAGATTGTTGCCTTTACTAGAACCCCAAGATCCACCAAGTTCTACCAGTCACAGCCAGCTGCAAGGGACACCCAGTTAGAATGAATGCCTGAAGGATTTTGTTTTCAGCATCAGATCTGCAGTGAGCTCACAGTCCAGTTCATCAACGTAATTCAAGTGGGGAAAGTTGTTTTGCTGTTGCTATTATTAAATGACTGGCAGTCAGAAACCCTTGCTGAGCCCCTGCAAATCACCCAAAGGTCTACATAAATCATGATCTACCTTCTACCTATCCCTGCTGTACAGGGGGCAAGTGGGTGGGGGGAGGTAGACTTTACAAGGGGCCATGGGAAGCATGCCTGAACTTCAAGCTAAGAACATAGGAAGCTACCTTATGCCTACTCAAACTATTGAGCTCTGTATTGCCTACACAGTCTGGCCACAGCTGTCCAGAGTTTCAGACAGGGTTCCTTTTCTGGAGACATGAGGAATTGACTCTGGGGTATTTCTCTTTTCTATGTATCTATGTTGAATTCGTTGTCTGATTGATTGGTTGGTTGGTTGGTTGGTTGGAAGTTGCTTTGTGTCACTCTGAGCAAGATAAAGTGACTAACAAATATAAATCATCAACACCACCATCATCATCATCATTTATCCTTTGCCCCAGCTATGTTCCTGATACTAATCAGGTACAGGGAAGATGAGTCTGCTCCTTCCCCTGGTACCAATGAAAAGCTTTCCTTCCAGGACAAATAGCAGGTGCAGGGGGTGATTTTGGCTTGGAACCATAGCAGCCAACTCCTAGGGGCCAAGGTCCCATCACCCCCCTCTAATAAAATATTTGAGGGGGCTGGGAGTCCCCAAAGATAATGGGCTTTACCATTCAAATGGTGTGTGTGTACTGCATCTTGTGATAGATTATGCAGGGGGTGGCTTGCCTAGGCCTTCCCCCAAAAATTTTTGTAATCAAATTGGCACCCTTGCTTGGGACTATGACACCATTGAAAGGTTAAAGCCCTCCCTAACCTCATGTAACAGTCTGAACCATTTTGTGTGTCCCCCTCCCCAGGCTGCTATCTTAAAAACAACAGCCATGAAGAGTTAGTGATGTGATTAACATGGCGTTCTTTTACCATTTGAAACTCTCCAACCTCTGTGGAAGAACCTATTTGATCGCTATTCAGTGGAAAGTGGAGAGCGGCTAAGATACCCTGGAGGTGAGGAGCCCTCGTTGGAACCAAACTCTCTTCAGCCTTTGATGAAAAGGGTACAGGTGACGAAGGAGCTTTAGGTGGAATGAGACCCAGCAAGTGTAGAAAGGGAAAAGGCATTGTTGTGTGAAAAGCTGAACATTCAGTTCTGGTAATGAAAGCAAATTACTGGGCTGAGCAGATAGGGATGGGTGGATATGTCACTTTCGGTTCTCTCTGTATCTCATTTTCCCAGTCAGCTTTCCACCTTTCTACAGCATTCTGCAATTAAAAAAAAATACGCAAGAATATTCACCAGCATTTTAGTGCAAATTTCTCCTTATAAGTACATTTTGGTAAGCAATTTTGCCTAATATGCATGCTTTTTGCCAACCAGCTTTACTCTAATGCAATGCGTTTTTGCAAATATCTTTGTATGCAATTTTGCCAAATATATACCTTTTACCGCAGTATGTGCATTTTATGTTGATTTAAAGCAGAGTCTCGTGCCCAGCGGAAGGATGAGGAGTACGTGCTGCATACTCTATATTGCTTTATTTACAGTTCAAAGCTGGTATATTACAGATAGACATCTTGCCTCTGCCGGAGCAGAAAAATGCATCCTCTCTCCTCGACAGCTCGGAGAGAATCACCCAGTGAAAAACAGGAAACCAGTGTACGTCACATCCAGCCTCCCTTTCCCGTGAGAAACTCCAACAGTACAGACTGTGGAATGTAAACACCTGTCTCGTGACAAGCCCTTTCGCTGCACAGTGAAGGAAAGCAGAAACCAACATCCTCCCCCTTTCTGTGAACATCACTGGGCAGCGTGTTCGTACAATATCAGTACAAACCCAACTTCTGCACATAGGTACAGTGTTGATCCTTTGATACAATCTTGGACAATACATCAGCAGGAATTTCATTACCTGGCATATAGGACACCGTTACGAGTCCCTTCTGAATACATTCCCTAGCATGCTGCAACTTTAATTGCAAGTGCTTCGTGCTTTGCTTACAACCTTCAGACTTCAGCAAAGCCAAACATGCTTTGTTGTCCTGGTAAACCTGGATTGGACATTTGACAGGAATTTTCATATCTTTGCACAATTGTACTAACCATTCACAATCCTTAAGTGAATACGATAGTGCATTCAGTTCGGCTTCACAAGTACTTAAACTAACTGTTGTTTGCTTCTTGCATGACCAATCAAACAGACCTTGATTGTACATGTAGCAAACTCCAGACGTACTTTTCCTGTCTGTAGTGTCACTTCCAAAACTTGCATCTGCAAATATCTCAAGACCACCAGACTTCTGATTGTTAAATCTCAGTCTGTAATGCATAGTGCCTTTCAAATACCGCGCTATGCGTTTCAGAGCTTTCCAATCCTTGACACTAGGATTGTTGACTTGTCTGCTTAGCAAATTACAGCTAACAGCAATGTCTGGTCTTGAACATCTGGCAATGAAGTTTAGCTTGCCTAGCACACTTCTGTACAGTGTAGTGTCAGAAAATGCTTCTTCAGTGTCATCTACCTGATAACCTGTTGTCATCGGTGTGTCTACAGGGTTAGCATCCATCAGATTTAGTTTGCTTAACACATCAGCAATTTTCCGTGACTGGTGTACTAGAATGTTACCATCTTGATCTCTCTCTATTTCCAGAGATAGGTAGTTGTTTACCTCACCAAGATCTTTCATGTCAAAGTGCTCTTTCAGTTGAGCTAGGGCGTTATTGTACATTGCGACATCTTTCCAAAAGAATAATAAATCATCAACATAAAACAAACAGTACAGTTTCTTTTGCCCCTCCTCTTTGACAAATACACATGGATCAGCTTTTCCTTGCTGAAAACCTAGAGAAAACAATACTTCAGTGAGTTTTGTGTGCCAACACCGTGCACTTTGTTTGAGACCATAAAGGGATTTCTTCAGAGCACAAACAAATCCCTGTTTTACCTGTACGCCATCAGGTGGAAGCATATAAAGTGATTCATCTAGAGATCCGTACAGAAAAGCTGTATTAATATCATGGTGACTAATGTGTAGATTTTCCTCTGCAGCTAGCTTGAGCATAAGCCTAATGCTTTCATATCTCACTGTGGGTGAATAGGTCTCGTGATAGTCTTCACCTGGTACCTGTGCAAAACCTCTGGCTACCAATCTGGCTTTGTGTCTGACTATCTTGCCATTTTGATCTGTCTTCGCTTTGAAGACCCATTTGCTTCCAAGCAGTTTCATTCCTGGAACTACTGGAACTAGCTCCCATGTTTTGTTCCTTTCTAAGGAATCAAGCTCAGCCTTCATGGCATTTAACCATGGCTCAGCTTCCTTTGAATCCAAACCCTGGATTTCTTGGAAACTTGAAGGTTCAAATACCTTCTTGGAGCTTTTAACAGCTGTTACTGCTATCGTAGCAAACTCATCAGCAAATCTCTTTGGAGGTCTGCCTTTTGTGGCTCTCTGTGACCTACGAATTAGCCTTAAGTCTTCAACACTCTCCTCTTCCTTCTTAGGAGAAAAGCGACCTACTGTGAACAATGGTTCCTCTAATTCTTGATCAGAGCTTTCAGAGGGTCGCATAGAGGCTTTCGCACTCTTGAAATCCTCTGAATCACCCGATTCAGTTTCAGATTCAGACTCAGAACCTTCATCAGTGGGTGTGGGTTGTTGTGGTTGCTTTTGACTATCCTCAGTCTCATCACCGTCACCAGGATAACATTGGAAAATTCCCACATTCTCCCCCCACTTTGCATTGTACTCAACACTTCTCGTGAGCTTAATTGTCTTAGAGTCAGTCATCATTATTCTGTAAGACCCTTTCTGATAACCTAGAAAGATACCATGCAATCCACGCTTGTCTAACTTGGAGTTTTGTGGTGAGCGAACCCACATGTCAGAACCAAAAATCTTCATGTGTTTGATGTATGGCTTCTTGCCAAACATCTTCTCATAGGGGGTACAACCAATCGCTGAAGATAATCTGCGATTGTAACTGTAAACAAAACACGAGAGAGATTCGGCCCAATAACTCTCTGGAAGATTGGCATCATGCAGCAAGGTTTTTAACCCTTGAAGCAATGTCTGATTTGCCCTTTCCGCAAGTCCATTCTGCCATGGCGAGCGAGGACTAGACAAATCGTGTTGAATTCCTTTCTCAGTCAGAAAAGCTTCAAACTGCTGAGAAGTGAATTCCCCCCCGCGATCAGTGAAAAGAGTCTTTATCTTCTTACCGTGCACATTTTCCAACCAAGCACAGAATTCCTTGAACCTAGGAAAAGCCTCTGATTTGTGCTTGAGATTGTACACAAAAATATATCTAGAAAATGCATCAATGAGAACCATGAAGTACCTATTTCCACCCAAAGAGGGCGCTAGTGGTCCAACCAAATCAGCATGAACAACCTGGTATGGTTCTGTAGCTTGCCTACTAGACACCTTACCTTTCGCAGCCATTTTCACCTTGTTTGCTGCGCATGCTTTGCACTTCATGTGGTACCTGCAGGGTTTAATAGTCATACCTTCAACCAAGGCAGGCATTTTAGATACTGCCTCAAAATGCAAATGACCAAATTTTCTATGAAAATCGTGAATACATTCTGCATGCAAACTTTTGTTAGAACCTGCAATGCAACAAGTGTCATCCTTTTCAACATCATCATAATACAAAACAAACAAACGATCAATATATTCTGCATGCAATACATAATCATTTTTCTTTGTGATGATGCACTTCTTGTTCTTGAATGACACGTCAATGTTCCGCTCATTCAGCTGTCCAACGCTGAGCAGATTATGTTTGGCGTCTGGCACGTAAAGCACATTCTGTATCGATAAGTCCAAACTGTGAAGAACAACAGTTCCGTAGCCTTTACTGGGAATAGTGTGGTCATCCGCCTGGTGAATCGCACCTTCCTGCGGTGTAAAAGACACAAACAGTCTCTTATCGTTGCACATGTGGTGGGTCGCCGCTGAATCAACAACGAAGAAAGATCTAGACGTCTTCTGAACCTCTGCAACCTTTGGAGTGAAGCGTGAAACCATAGCCTTGTGCTGCGTTGTCCTAGACACCGGACCTTTGCCTTTGCCTCGGCCTTTTCCGCGCGATGAGCTTTCGCTGCGCTGCTCTGTCTTGGCCCTGGGATATCTGCATTCCCTCTTCATATGGCCTAGACGTCCACACGAGTAGCATTTCACTGCCTTCAAAGCTTTGGCGCCATCTGGTGGTTCCACTGCACTATGGGACGACGTCTGTGAAGACTCCCCCTTGCCCATGCAGCTAGCACCCCGGCGATCTGCTTCATTTAAAATCACGGCAGTTACATAGTCCACTGTTAGCTGAGCGGTTGGCTGCACAGCAATCTGGGTTGCAACAGACTCCCAACCTGAACCCAAAGATTGTAGTATCATGAAAGAATACACAGCCTCTGGAAAGTTGAGTCCTCTCTGTTGCAGCTCATGTCTCAGATTTTGCATCTCCATCAGATGTAAACGCACATCTCCACCTTCAGCAAGAGCCATATTATGCAGCTTGTTAAAGTAAAACATAGTGGACCCAGCTTCTGTCCTTAAGTGAGCTTCTCTCAAAGAGTCCCAAATTTCTCTGGCTGAGGTCTTATCACGCAATAGACAGAGCTCTTCTGGGGATACTATCAATGTAAGAGTTCCCCTTGCTTTGGAATCCTTAGCTTCCCATGCATCTGTAACTGGAGCTGGGGGGGTTTCTGTAATCACCTCAAACAAACCCTCTTTCCGCAGAATTGCCTCTGCATACAGAACCCAGTCCGCGTAATTTTTCTTGCTGAGCTTAGGAATCCCACAAGCATCCTGAAGGGCCATCATGACTCTGGCATTAGCCTTCAGCGTCATATATGCTGCTTTAAATCTTGCTGCGTCACTGCTGCAGCTGCCTTATTCCAAAAGCGCACTTAAAAGTTACTTTCGATTTCCCCAGCATAGTAACTTGTGCCTGGGAGCCTTTTGCCTATTCCCGGCAAAACGGCTTTGAAAGTTCAAAGTCCAGCCATAAAGCCATTAACTAGAAGCTGGCAGGCTGCCCGGAGCAGTAGCACATACCTCATCAATCACTTTTACGCGCAGAGCAGATTCCGTTCCGATCTGTCCCTCTGCATTCCGATGCTTTGCCGGCACTCCGATTCGACTTCTGGGCCCATAACCACGTGTTGATTTAAAGCAGAGTCTCGTGCCCAGCGGAAGGATGAGGAGTACGTGCTGCATACTCTATATTGCTTTATTTACAGTTCAAAGCTGGTATATTACAGATAGACATCTTGCCTCTGCCGGAGCAGAAAAATGCATCCTCTCTCCTCGACAGCTCGGAGAGAATCACCCAGTGAAAAACAGGAAACCAGTGTACGTCACATCCAGCCTCCCTTTCCCGTGAGAAACTCCAACAGTACAGACTGTGGAATGTAAACACCTGTCTCGTGACAAGCCCTTTCGCTGCACAGTGAAGGAAAGCAGAAACCAACATTTTATACACATTACCAAGCTAGAGAACGTGCACTGAAAAATTTGGAGAAGTTCAGTTCACACATTGTTTCAGAAAGTGTGAATTTGGTAGGTTAGCTTTTAAATGTGACATTAATAAAATTCCTTCCCCATTCCTAATGTAGTGGGAAACGCGCAAGAAAAATTGAGGTGTAGCTTTGGCCTTGAGCAGCCAACCCTTCCTGTGAGTCCTTGCAGGAGCACTCCTGCCTTTGAGGGTGGCCCAGCTGTGGTTTGATTGGCCAGATTAGGATCCCTAATTGCCACAGGTGGCAGCTGTGGAGACATCTAGCCCCGCCTGATTGGGACAGGTACATATGGTGCAGGGCAATGTAGTTGTGTAGGATAAGGATGATGGACTAAATGCTGCTGAGGTTCACTATGGCTGGAACTGGTGCTATGTGGGTCAAGGTCTGGTGAGGGAATTGTTTCTTTGGAGTTGAATATGAGGGTCTGGAGAAGGCTGATCACCGAAAAATTGATGCTTTTGAATTATGGTGCTGGAGGAGACTCTTGAGAGTCCCATGGACTGCAAGATCAAATCTATCCATTCTTAAGGAATGAGTGCTCACTGAAAGGACAGATTGTGAAGCTGAGGCTCCAATACTTTGGCCACCTCATGAGAAGAGAAGACTCCCTGGAAAAGACCCCGATGTTGGGAAAAGATGGAGGGCACAAGGAGAAGGGGATGACAGAGGACAAGATGGTTGGACAGTGTTCTCGAAGCTACGAACATGAGTTTGACCAAACTGCGGGAGGCAGTGGAAGACAGGAGTGCCTGGCGTGCTCTGGTCCACGGGATCACGAAGAGTCGGACACGACTAAACGGCTAAACAACAACAATGAGGGTCTGGAGAAAATGTCTGTGATTTTCTGAGCTATGCTTGGTAGAACTAAACTAATATTTGCACTGAATTAATGTACCCAGTCTTCTGTATTGGCATGGTGATCTGAATTTGAATGTCTGTCTAAGGAAACAAGTAGTTTGTAAAATTGGCAATGGGTAGGGGTTGTTGTTGTTGTTCCTGTTTGCCTTTACATAATCTAGGTGTTGCTAATGATTTTCCTAATTACTGCTAAAACCATAAGTTACACTCTAATAGTCTGAAGGATCCAACAGATCATTTGTCCGCTATATCAAAAGGTTAATTGATTTATTTTAATTCTTTCCTCCAGGGACTATATTAATGTTTATATTTCTTTTAGCATTCAAAGGCCACTCATTATCCCACAAATCTGAGGATGGCATATTTATTTCTTAACTCTGTTCCAGGTCACTAACAGCTTCATCAAAAATGTATTTAGACAGAAATTATCCCTTCAGCCCTGTGACATGTAACTTCATTTGGTATCTGCAGAGAATTTTTCTGCACTGAAACCATGGAAACATTGAGGTACAGAAAACCAACACTAATTCTGATCAGGAACTCCAGATTCTATTCACATTTTAACATATTATGTTTATACAGTCTTCTCAACATATACAGCACAATAAACTATACAAATAAAATCGCCTCCTGTCTTCACCATTCTCCTGTCCACACCTCACTTTCCTCCCATCATAACACTTACCTCATACATTCTGTCAGCCCTGTCCTGATCTCCACTGACACTCAAATCCATCTCCTCCAACTCCCTATTCTACAATTCCAGAAGATCAGTCGGGAGCCAGGACAAGCACCCACTACTACACAACGGTGTAGCGCGTTGCTAAAGTCAGCTGTGATTGTATATTGCAAAATGTTAGATGTTTCCATGATTAAGTAATTGATTGATATTATATAGTACCTAAATACAGTAGTCTCTATGTGGTTTAGAAAGATACAACACAAAAAAACAAAAATCAGTTAACACTACAAAATCAAACTTTAGTTAAAATGACCGCTTGAACTTCTGTTGGGAGGGAACCAGTCTGACTTCAACTAGAAGGGAGCTTCATAATACTAAATGCATGGCTCCTGATTGGTACCAGCCATGAATCCAACTCATGGGGGACCATTAACAGTGACTCCCCTCAAAGATGTCTGTGACTGGGCAGGGATATAAGGGGTTAGGCAGTCTTTGAAGTATTTTGTTGTTGGCATCAGTCTGTTTTGAGATACAATGAAGTGTGCCTCCAGAGTGGTTTAAGTCAAACTACTGGAGAATCAGGGACATGGGTGGCGCTGTGGGTTAAACCATAGAGCCTAGGACCTGCCAATCAGAAGGTCGGTGGTTCGAATCCCCGCAATGGGGTAAGCTCCCATTGCTCGGTCCCTGCTCCTGCCAACCTAGCAGTTCGAAAGCACGTCAAAGTGCAAGTAAATAAATAGGTACCGCTCCGACGGGAAGGTAAACGGCGTTTCCGTGTGCTGCTCTGGTTCGCCAGAAGCGGCTTAGTCATGGTGGCTGCATGACCTGGAAGTTGTCTGCAGACAAATGCCGGCTCCCTCGGCCTATAGAGCGAGATGAGCGCGCAACCCCAGAGTCGGTCACAACTGGACCTAATGGTCAGGGGTCCCTTTACCTTTACCTTACTGGAGAATCACAGCAACTGCTGCGGCTGCAGAGGTCAGTAACTCATAACTGCTGCCTCACACATTGTTTTTGCTGTGTTAGCACCATAGTGACTTCTTTGGAGTGTAAGCCTGGGCAGTGTGTTGAAGGTCCTGGGCTGCCCAGACAATATGCCTTTTCTTCTCCCGAAGCAGCAGACATGGAATTTTCCTCAGGGTTTACTCCTGAAACCTTTCTCATGAATGAGTATAGCCACAAGGCAGTCAAGGTTTACGACCAGAGTTCTTCTCCATCATGGGCTACCTTCCCAGATTGATGAGTCCCATCTGCCCCTCATTTCCCTCTACAGCATGTGCTGTAACCCTCTTCTTGACCATTGGACCCACTATTGGTCTTATCCACTCAATCCGCTGGAGCTTGTCTTCACCTACGAGGATTTGAAACCCAATGACTACCCAGCCAGTCAAAGCCGTTCCCAGGCTGTGGCTGCTGTCACATGCTGACAGCTTCTAGGAGCTGCAGGTGAGAGTTGAGTGCAGGGTGGGGAGCAAAGGTGGACAAACTACCCCAGAAGGAGCGTGACATTTCCCCCACCAGAGGTACTACCCTTCCCCTAACACCCCGTACACCCAAAGTAGGGCCTTATAAATTAATACAAAATAATACAAATAATTGAACATGACCCAGTAATCTATTGACAGCCAGTGCAGTCTTTGGAGCACTGGGGTTATGTTCTGGTGATAGTCTGTGCTCATTAACAGTCTAACTGCAGTGTTTTGCATTAGCTGGACGAGGCCCAAGGGTAGCGCCAAATAGAGTACATTGCAATAACTGAGTCTTGAGATTACCAATGCAAGAATCACCATGGGCAGACTACTCTTGTCCAAGAACAACCATAGTTGATATTCCAGCAGTAGTTGGTAAAAAGTGCTCCTAGAAGAAGCAGACTCGCAATTCCCCTATCCTGCTATACAGGTCTTCCATTCAGTTCCAAAACTGCACCTGAATGCAGATTGAAACAGATCCAAGTAATTCATATTCTCCAGGAGCTGCTTGGGTTCTACCCCCTCCACCACCTTACCCAAGAAAAGGGTATTCATGACCAGATTGTGTATAGTTGTTATAAACCATAGGACCCAGGTGACTTTCTACATTATCAACGTTATTGTCTGTTTATCTCTGTGTGCATTCCACTGTATTTTGTCCATACTGGGTGGGCCCATGCTCAGCACATAGTCATTATAACACTTGTGGGTGTCATTTTATATTGTTTTCAAATATTGCTGAAGCACTTTTATGGCTATAGTCTGCTATAGTGCTGTAACTGCTATAACATTTGTTTATTAAGGTGTGATTGCACTGTAACACCATACTCCAAAGATGTTACAGCATTATGGTGTTGCAATATTGTACATCTCTTTTCTCTTTTATTTAAATGGCCGGGAAAACATTTTAACAATCATTGAAAGGTTGATTGGAAAAAAACAAAAACAAGGTCATGAAATGCTGCTCATCACAATTGTTACAGTATAATGAATGTGTGACGAGCTGGGACAGGTCCACTTTCCTGATGTCAAAGTTCCACCCCTTTGAAAAGATTGAGGAGTAGCACTAAAAGCATCTACAACTGCAGATATCATGCTAGTCTCCTGTTCCAGTGAAAAAAGTTGGACTTTCTGCAATCTGAAAAAAAGAGATGGAAGAACCACAGGGAAAATACAGGATGACAATACATGGATGATGGCATCATATGGATGTCACATAAAAAGTGATTGAATGAAGCATGGCAATTCCCCACAAAATACCTAGTGTAGAGGCACCTTTACTCCTTAACGGGTGTGCACAGGTTTGAAGCCTGAGGAATTAATGTGCTTCTGTATTGTTTTTCTATAGACTACAAACCAGCAGAGCTGTATCAGCTTAACAACAAAAGAAGTTGTTGTGGTCTGTAATATGTATGTTTTATTGATAGTGTTTGATTTGCTTGAAATGGTATGTTTGGACTCAAGTATTTTGGAAGATAGAGAAAAAGATGACAACTTATTTACTTCTTCCTTGTCCTTGTAAAATAAAAGTCCATAAGCATCATTTTTGTGCAGAGCTCCTCAAGGGCTACATTTAGGGATATTACAGCTAGTTTTTCACTGGTGGTTGCATATTAATCATAGTATCATGACAGACATCCCCTGGGCTAACAGGCTGTTCCAGCAATTCAGACAGACAAACAGCACAAGCAAGTCTAGCTTAAGCTCTTTGTTGCACTGGATCAGCCCAGAGAAGGTTGCAGTTCATCCATCAAATGAACACTCAGTTGCAAATCTAAAATAAAATTCCCTGGCCCAGATCTCATCGAAATGCCAAAACTAGCCTTTAGCTGAAACATATATGTAGAACTACCCCCTTCCCCAAATGCATTCCAGTGTTAGCTGCCTCGAGAGCTCTACTTATATCACAGAGGAGTGGTGACTTTTTTTAAGGGACTGGAAGAATGGCAGCTCTATGAAATGTCAAATGTGAAACTTCAGCAACAGGAGCTTTCAGCTGAAAATACTTTCACCATCAACCTTATTTATGCACTGTCCCGTTATATGTGCTACGCTGCCAGATTTGTTTCTAGAACAAAGCATGCATTAGAATTACGGTGGAGACATGCTTGAAACAGCGGTTCTGAAACATCATGATGCTTAAATGCAATTAGCTTTTGGCTCTGCCAGAGCGAATACTGTCAAATTACTCAGTGTGGCCTCCCACCAAGAAAGCTTTAATTGTAAGAAAATCAATGAATTAATTATTACTGAATAGATGCTAGTGTGTTCCTTCTGAAGCAAACTCTGCCACTGTATGTAGCATTTGTTCTTTGCGAAAACAACAACTACAAAACCCTCCAAGCCCAAATTTTCATTCCAGCCCATTTTACCCCTTTGCTAGCATTAGCTTTTCATAATGTAAAACATTTCTTCATTTCCAACAGTTTCAGCTGAAAAGTAATTTTTGAAGTCTATTACTTGCATTCTTAGTGAAGAGCACAATGTAGCATTTTGTTTTAATATGCCATTGAAATTGTTTGAGTAGATACACCATGGAATCAAACACAATATGTCAAAATGGTTTCCATTAACGATGCACATTTGCACTGCTTCAGTTAATGGGTATGTTTTTGTTCTTCTCCTTCATCTTTGCATTCGTAAGATGAAATGATTCAGTTAATGTAACTGAAAAGTACATTGGGAAAGGTAGAGCAAATTACAAAAGCATCAAACCGCAATTCCACCCACGTACGTTATTTTATAATGAAGTTTAATAATGACAGAAATTGTCTTTAGATTTGAACATCAGTCATTCCTGCAATTGTAGTTAATGTGAAAATCTCACCCACGGTAATGTTTTATGAAAACATGGAAAAAACAGTACATCATATTTTAGACTAAAATGTCACCATAAAATCTTAACTAGATATTATTGAAATATATAGTATGTTAAAAGTAATTTGCAACAATTCCAGGAACAGAAATGGGGGGGGGGGGGGCTTTGGTTACCATCAACAATACAACAAGGGTGCAGAATTTTTTAAAACCAGTATTTATTTCATGAACCCGATATTGTGCTTTTCTGCTATTATGGCAAAAGAGCCTTTGGTATAAGGTATAATATAAAATACTGTTATAATATCTAAATGACTTGTTTTGTGCAGATAGTGCCATAAAATGGAGAGGCTTTTTATGGGACTGAACATAACTATGATATTATTTTCTAAGAAAGATACAAAATGGGTGTATCTATTATTATATTCAGAAGAGAAATGTCTTGTCCCTGCAGTGTTTTCCAGAAATTGCCTTAGCTCCCCCAGTGATGTCTATTACTAGGCCATGTGGGCTGATTTGAGAGGAAAGATTTGTAGCCATTCATGGTCACAGACCAGGCCTCCATATCTGGTTAGGTTATTAACAGGAACAACTTCAGAATGTTGTAGTTCTATAGGCTTCTCATGCAAAATGCAAACCAGAAGTGGAAGTTCTTGAGCAATTCTGTGTCCAGTTCAGACGACATGAAGATTGCACTTATTTGGCCAAATGAAGTTTTAGATATTGAAATTTAATTTGGGTCAAGGCCAGATTAATGCCACTAGCTGAGTCATGCTCATTAATTTCAATGTGTCTACTCATCACCATTCCTTAGTAACATAAACACTAAAGAAGGGCCATTAACTATTTCTGTGCATCCTATATAATTTGTGCCCAGGCTACTGTTTCCATAATATAAAGACAATAATTATTGTCCTTTGCTCCAAATAGACCAAAGATCCATGAGCATCTTACCACCAGACACCAGATGGCATGGTGAGAAAATGCATGTTATTTGTACAAATAATGCAAAAATGGGTTCAAATTACTCTGGAACGGTACTACTGATCAGTAATATGCTGAAGGGATAAGTCTTCATTGCTAGTTGAAAAAAGATGTTTTTCATATATTCCTTATTCAAATATTTCTTGTGCTTACATTCAGAAATCTGGCTGCTGAGAAATTGCAATTGACAATGAAATGTATTCCTTCAATTGCCACCAAATGGATTTCTGAAAAGTGGAACAGTCATATGTTTTTAAAAGACATGATTTATATTCTTTTGATGGAAATAGTCATAATGTCATGGACTGGCTGGATGCAGAGGACTAGTAGGAGGCACCAGCTGGGGAACCCCCAGTGAAGAAAGCTCACAGCCAGGGAACTGGTGGTGGGATGATGATGAGTGGTCAGAGGGAGAAAAGGGGCAGACAGGGAGGATGAGGTGTTGGAAGCTGAAGAGATTTAGTGAGGCTTTAGTGAGAAGGAAGAGGCCACTCCAGACTCAGAGGCAGGAGAGGAAGGGGGCCAGGAGACAGAGATGAGACAGTCTGCTGAAGAATCTAGGGAATCTTCCCCTCCTGCTGCAACTAGCTCCTCTCCCTCCAGTCTGGAGAGCCAGTGTGGTGTAGTGGTTAAGAGCGGTAGATTCGTAATCTGATGAACCGGGTTCGCATCTCCGCTCCTCTACATGCAGCTGCTGGGTGACCTTGGGCTAGTCATGCTTCTCTGAAGTCTCTCAGCCCCACTCACCTCGCAGAGTGTTTGTTGTGGGGGAGGAAGGGAAAGGAGAATGTTCGGGTAGTGATAAAGCGGGATATCAAATCCAAACTCTTCTTCTCTTCTTCTTCTCCCAGAACATGCAAAGAAATGAAGAGGGTGGAGCGATAAGAGGCAAGACGACAAAGCCTTGGGCTGCTGGGGAAGGAACCAGGGGGAGGAGCCTTAGAGAGCAGTGGGAAGGTGGGGACTTTCAGTCCTCACAACAGCTTCATTGGGGCAAGATCTACTGGGAAGAGTTGCTGTGACCACTAGGACCGAGCTGTTTTGTTACTCTGGGTGGCGGCTTCCAACAAAATATTAAAATACAATAGTCCGTCAAACATTAAAAGCTTCCCTAAACAGGGCTGCCTTCAGATGTCTTCTAAAAGTCTGGTAGTTGTTTTTCTCTTTGACATCTGGTGGGAGGGCGCTCCACAGGGCGGGTGCCACCACCGAGAAGGCCCTCTGCCTGGTTCCCTGTAACTTGGCTTCTTGCAGCAAGGGAACTGACAGAAAGCACTAGACTTCAGTGTCCGAGCAGAACAATGAGGTGCTTTAGTGTTTTGTTGCTGACCCATGCCTGACTCCAGATGCTGGCACCTCTCTTGGCCTTTCTGTGCTATATCACAAAATAATAAGATGATAAAAGCTGATCATTTGTAGTCCCGTCAATGCCTCCTGAAACATGTGGTTGGTTGAGAAGCTTCTTAGTGACAGGTGAAAAATAAGCAAGCTGTGTGGTTACAGTTCGTATAATTTTAAATACAATGATGTTTCTATGAGGTTTTTGCTTTCAGAACTGCATTACTCACCCACACACATCATCTGAGGGATGATTACACAGCCACTGCCTTTCTTTACAATTATAACTCTCACATATATGATTGATGCACAACTCATTTCTTCAGTGAAAGAGTAAGAACTTGATATGATTGAATGTAGGGACACTGTCACTGCTCAAAAGGCTCCCACCAATAGAGTGGCCCTGTGTCCTACTTTACAGAGGCAGCCCTCTATTTCATTGGCTGTCAAAGGACAGTTCTCTGTGTCTGAAGGTCTGCAGTTTTCTGGTTCGAGTTCAGTTTAAGGATATCCATAAGAATTAACAGCAGAGGCCTTGAAGTTGTCACTCAGCAATCAGCACTTGGACAGCAAACTGAGCAGCCACACAGAACACCTGTTGAGTCTTACCTACTCTAATAAGTTTATTTAGATTATGGTAATTATTTATAAATGTGTTTCCTGCACATAAATTAGAATATGAACATTTTATAGGAATCTGTATGCCATTTTTGCTGAGGGACTCACATTGACTTTCCCCAATGAGGCCCCTCTTCCCTGTTGAGAAGCAATTAACAAGAAAGTAACAGTTCACTCTTATCCATATGTTACGACCTTGTAAATCTGAAGGATAGACAGTGAGAAGTAAACCTCCCTTTCTTTTCCCAGACTTCAGTATTTATCATCTATGAATGAAATAGTAGTCCTTTGTTCCATGGGTCGCTCCTCCCATCTTGCAGTGTAAACATTGCTTCCTACTCTATATGAAAATCACTTCCCTGATTGATATCATTCTGTTTTATTTGTTTTGCACCTTTAAAATATATGTTAAGGAAGGAAGCTCTGAGCTTTGGTGTGTGGGTGTGTGTAGTTCCTCTTTACCTTTCCAAGATGGACAACTAAGAATATTGTGATAGTAAAGTATGTGTGTATAACTGTGTGTGTGTGAACCTGTTTTGATTTATATAGGAGGTGATGGGGATTTTATTCTGTATCCCAATAGTATAACACTCTTTAAAAAGGGGGGGGGTAATAGCTCAAATGTCTTAAGGCACTCAAAAGAAATTGTGAGGGCTCAAACCATGTAGGGCAGCCATGCTGTCCCTGTAACAAACAACCCTATGATCTTGTTTGGAGGTTCTAGCAGGGGAGCGCAGCTATCGTATACCCTTGACTGAAGAACGGTACACTCCTTCTATCTGGGATGGTCGTCCTCTTCCACCGAGCGCACAGCTTCGGGAGGGACGCACATGGAGCGGTGAGGGAGGAAGGGGACACCCGCCTAGCCAGCCAGATCAGTCGAATCAACCCTGGCGATCAATGGGGTGACAGATGTCGCAGCCAGATCGCCCTCACATCCACAAACAACCCTATGTCCACTGATTCTGCTTCATCCTCTCCAAAAGTTTTGCACATTGAGAACAAAGATCTGCAGTGAGATTCTGACCATATTCAGTCAGACATGGTTAGAACCCTCCCTTTCATCATGAATTCTACATGTTCCTGGTTGCAGATTCCGATATTAGAATCTCCTGCAGACCTCTGTGCTCACTGTATGAAAGCTCAAGAGAGGGCATGGAGAAGTAGGTGATGACAATGAGGTGCAACCAACCTGCACATCCTTGTGCTTCTACACAGTTTGCACCCCCCATCTGTTCCTTTGAATTCCTGAACAAGGCTTCTGTGAAAAGTTCAACTGCTTAAGACTGTACAGCCCATGGGGGTCATTTGCACCCAGAAGGCACATTTTCTTCCAGTGGACTGGTAGCTGATGAGCAAGCTCCACATGAGAAGACCCACCCATAGTTATCAGAACTGAGCTGTAGGTAGCTTGGGTTTCAGATGGATGGAGCTCCAATCCTGTAATCATGTAGGTTCTACACCAAATGCCTTTCCACAATAAATCCTGCGTTCAACAGCAAGGATTCAATTGACCTCAACAGAGGCACGCTTTTGCTTCATGTACTTAAAAAACTACTACAGTAAATTACAACTAATTTAATTGGTTTAATTTTATGGACATTACAAACTAAATAAATCCCAGGTGCCGTGTAGTTTTTGAGCCAATGCTTGGAAACATCTGGGGCCAACTTTCAAGGCACAGTAAATGCTCCTGCTTTCGGGCAGCTGTGGCCATGTTTCTGCTCTTTGTTTATGCCACTTCAGAAGGGACGCAGACATCTAAGAGTCGAGTATGTAGAAGAGCCATTACATTGGCTGGGGTCTTTGTTATTTACTCCCCAGTGGATTTAAAGTCACAGATTGTACTGCTAATCTTATTAAGTATGTCCTTTTAATGGAAGTATTAGGTAATGGGAGTTAAATGAACAGAGCTAGAGCTAGCTGGTTGCAATTTCGAGTGTGTGAGGGTTGGATCACTGAATACAGGCAAATAACCATTTGCAGTCTGTTGTGGGATGATAGCAAAGATTGCAGATCCAGAGAAAGACAGACTTTGAAATCTATGGTGTCTCCAAGTACAATAAAATATGACCCTGGTACACAATGCATTCTGGTATCTGGCCAGCTTTGATAGTTTTATCATTTATTCAGGAATCAATGGGAGTATGCCAAAGTAAGTAGAAATATGCAGCTTAGGTAGAATAGTGAGTTCCATCATGTTATCTTCTTACTAGCACCTGTACTAACTTTGTATATGAAAGTACTCCAAGGAAGCTAAAAGGGTGGGCTTTGAGCCTGGTTATGCATTCTGCTTTGTAAGCAACAGAGCATGAAAGTCATCTCAAAGTTACCTCTTGTCCCCTTGCTCTGGCAATGGAACCTAGCCTTGTCAGTTGTCCCCAAACAGCACCAACTTCCAGACCTACATGATCAATGTTGCTACCAGCAAAGTTAGATACTTAAATGAGTATATAGCATTCCCTAACCTGATGTTCTCCAGAAATTTTGGACTACAACTCCCATCATCCTTGGCCATTGGCCAAGCTGACTGGGGCTGATGGAGTTGTAGTCCAAAACATCTGCCAACTTGGGGAAGGCAGCCCCAAAAAGAGTCTGATCCACCAATCTGAGTACAAGTTAAGCACAACCAGGAACCGCACAGTTTTTACAAATCAGCTGTTATTTCCAGTTCATAAGCTGTTTTTTTTATTTCTGGTTAGTCTGATTTTCCACAATACAAACTTGTTTTTTGTTTAGAATCATTTAATTGTAGAATTGGAAGGGACCATGAGGGTCATTTAGTCCAACCCCTTCATTGCTGGAATCTTTTGTCCAATGTGGGGCTTGAACTCATGACCATGACATTAAGAAGCTTGTGCTCTACCGGATGAGCTATCCACACCTGTCATTGATATGTATTTCATCTAGCCCATTCAGTGGAGACTGGTATGTTAGGCCAAACCTCCATCTTCCATCAGCCATCCCTCACCTGTCTACCTTCTTACTTTCAACCAGTGCAAAGAGTGGCCCTGTCTGTCTGCTTCCTCCTCATGGATCTCACCGTGCTGCCCTTGTAGAACTCAGCAGGCAGCGGGAAATAGAGGAAAGATCCAAATCTACAAGGCAACAAAGTGAATGAGCATAATGTTAGCAAGGAATTCTGAAAAAGTGGGTGGGAACAAACATACTTTTCTCAGTTCCTCATTAGAGCAATCCTGTGCTTGGATGAATGAAAGGAGATCAGGACCCAAAATTAGGATCAAGATTTCAATGCCCATGAGAGTTCAGTTCTCCTAATCCAGTAGGCAGCCCTGCAATAGAGAAATTATCCATTCATTGGTCTGATCTCCAACAAAGCATTAAATCTGCTTTTTGAGAGCTATGTGAAGGTGTATGGAGATTAACCTATGCAAAATGGGAGTGGGGGTAATGACATGAAAGGGAAACAATGGTTTCTATATTGTCAACTTTTTTACTTGTGATGCCTGGTGTAAATTCTTGCATTTGCAGTAAGCAGGTTTTGCCTTACTAAGCCTAAGATATCAATGGAAATAAATAAAGATCTTCTTTTTAGACATTCTTACCAACACATTCTTAGGCATGTCTACTTGAAAGTACATCCTACTGTTATTTGCCATCCCAATCTCCACAAGCGGGGCGAGATTCCAGGACTTGCAAGCATGCCTTAACGAAGGGTCTGTGTTTCCTTTTGGACAAATGAGGCACAGCGGAGACTGTATTGTCTTTATGATATATGGTTTATTTACACACACATATATATGCAACCTGAACTTAGATGGAGGGGCTCCCAGCATGGGCACCCCAAAAGGTCCCTGCTTCTTCCATAGCCTTGCACCCAAACAGTAAGCATCAGGCCCTGAGCCCTCTCCAGCTTACATCCCTGTTAAGTCAAGCACACTGGTCTCTAAATCCTTGGCTTTTTATCCCCTGAGGGAGGAAGTCTATTCAATATACACTTTCACACTTAGCCCCTTTGATGCTCTGAACTTCCTAATTGTTAGCCCATACTACCATCTCCAGGAAGCTCTCCTGACTTAATTAGCACCTAACTCATATTCATTTTCTAGGATTAAGGAGGGGTCATAATTTAAGACTTCTGCCTGACTTAATTAGCTGTCATATCTGATAACAAGAGAGGCTTATTGGGGATCCACCACACCTCTGACTACACCACAATACACATCCTAATACGTCCCAACCTTAATTAAGAATTCAGGGTGTCTTGCACCACCAGACTGAGTTCCTTTGGACTTACTCTCACACAAGTGTGCATAGGATTGCAGCCTACAGCATTTTTCAGCTGTGTGTTTGGGGAATAAGCAATTTTATTTTAAACTTGCAGATCAAGAATGAACAATATCTTATTTAAGCAGGGCTAGGCATCCTCCCTAATCTATGTATGCAGTCATCAACCACTCCAAGATACCATCTCAAGTGTTTAATATCATTTGGAAAACAAAAGACTACATACCTTACAGACATCCCATTAAATTATTTTTGAATGGAAACAAGAAACTCTGCAGTGATAACTGATGCATCCAGGTCTTCTTTTTGACCCTTTCACTGAATTCAAGGCAAAATAAAGACCAAAACACCTGTCAAAAATATGACACCTGGCTTTTTATTAAACAGCAATCTCAAAGGTACAAAATAGCACATGCATTCATCTGATGCTCAGATTAAATAAAGTACATGAAGCTTACAACAGTAATTATCCTGTGTTTGCTTGACTTTTGTAACTAGGAACTCAACCCATAGATATACATGGCGATCTGAATACAGGTGCTTGTTAAACAGATTGGTGTTAAACATCTGTGAAGGAAGCCATGGAACTGGATCTTGCATAAAGCTGACATTTATCTATTTGGTATCATATTTGGCAGCTGATCCAACATGGATTCGGGTCCCTCATGCAGAAGTTTGTAGCACAGTTTTACACCTGTAGGATGCACTTCAGCAAAGAAATCAAAGCCTGCCTGCACTGCAGCTTTTGCTGAATCAGTTGCATGCCAACACTGTATTTTCAAGGATTCCCATGGTGCATTTTTCTCAGGGCAAACAACTGCATATGGGAAGAAAGAGACTAACACTAGTATTGTGAATAATACTGTCATAACCTTTATCACTTACAATTACAGTAAGAACAGTAGAGAGCACTAGAGTGGGTTGGGGGATTTCCGAATCTACTTCTTAAACACAGATCAGGTTACAGTCGATAAGTTCAAAAGCAGAGTTCTAAAATACATGACTAGGAACAAGCTAAAACATTGTCTCAACACCTGACACACACCCTGGGCTCCTCTTTTGAAGAGTGGGGTGGGCACAGTCATTTGCTTCGTTCTTGTCCCAAGCAATGGGATTGGGCAAGCAAGTGGGCACTCCCACAAGTGGGTTGGATACACTGATGATGACACACCCTTAATGTTGTGTTTCATATTGCAGTAACCCACCTTGCAGTAGCATTCTGGTGAAGAGTGGGGAATCATTGTCATCTCTATGGAAAGTTGCTACTATTCCCAGGAAAAAAACCAGTGTGTCATCTGAAAAACATGTGAAAGAAGTTATTTCACAGAGAAGTTCACAAAGGGTTCCTGAAATCCAAAATACAGTATTTATTTGCAGCTTGGATGATGGGGAGTGAGCAAGGCTTGCTGAATGCATTCCACCTTTCATAAATGAATATTGAAACAGCCGTTACTTTCATTTTTGCCGCCTGTGTTCTTAAGGATCTAATGTATCATCTTTTTCACCCTTTTTCTTTTTTTTTGTACCTGAATCATACATTAGGTCTGGAAGCATACAGACGTCGAAAAGCATGAAGTCCAAATTACAGCAATAGAGCTGTTGCCACCATAAAAAGTGCATCATTTTTTTAATATAGATTTTTGAAATGATGGAAAATGCTGCTATCATTTCTGGCTTCCTTTCCGAATGGACACTTATTTATAAATGAATGGCTCTGTAATAACCCAGTGGCACCTTCATAAATCTCGGCAATGTATAGCAGTCTGTAACACATCTGATGAGAAATGTGTTTACTCTTTCAGGATTAAAAATAGAAAAACACAATGGAACAAGTTCATTGGCAGGTTCAGGTGGCCACTTAGTATATAATAGAATCAGGAAATGAAACTGCCCTGTGGCACAGGAAAAGTAACACCACAAGAACATATTTTCAGAGGGTGCGAGCAACCATCTTAACCGTGTTTTCTTAGTTGCCAGCATAAAAACAAAAAATTAACTCTGCCTCCCTGCAATCAGCTATATATTTATTCAAATCTTCAACTTGTTATTTCTTCATTAGCAAGCTTTTCCCTGCTGCTTGGTGGAATATGTGAGTAACTTTGCTAATGTCAGAAGCATTCAAGTTGAATCAACTGGGGATGTGCTAACAAGGCTCATAATCAAGTAGATGTACAGTAGTAGCACGTTTCAAGCTGAGAAATAATTGATCAATACAGAAAGTTCTTCCCCATAGGACAATATTGCCATTTGTTCGTATTTTGAGAGTAGTTGGGGGACTTTTGCTCCTCATATCAAGGGGGTTAGAGTGGGTTTTCTTTTAAGTCTCAGCCGAAATTACTTTGAATCCCCCCCCCACACACACACATACAAAATTTTGAACTTTTTCTTTCTTCATGCTCCCAAGCCTTTGAACAATTTCTGTCCACTCCAGAGAATATTTGGCAAAATGCATTCCCACCCCTGAATCTCGCTCTCTGCAAATAGTATTGAGAATTTTAGGAAGCTATGTTCACATAGCCCATTTTTATTGATCTACAAGGTTTAAAAGTTTTAGGAGTACTATTAAAAAAAAAACCTGCTGAATGAATGCCATTTTCACATTGCATTCTAATGTAAATGAATTGAAACTGGATTCAGAGTAAAAGAAAGGATTTGCACAGCGTAGTAGAGATGCTCAGGTACCTCTGGCACTGAAGCTCCAGTTCATACAAGAAATTCCAAGTCCCTTTCATTGGAATGTCAGAAACTTAAATCACAATACTCTACTATGGAGATGAATGTTCAGTGGAGGGGCAGACTGAACTCAGAAATTCTATGCAAGGTCTTGCCCTTCTCAATGTACTACAGTGCTCTCAAAATGGTGCTGGGGGGTGAATCTGCATCTAGTATCTACGCACATGCACACACACAACTACCACAACACAGATTATTATTGACACTATTACTGATGTCACTGATCATTTGTTTGGACTGTGGGACTGAATCTCATCCCTAGCTACAACCTTATTTTCAGCAACCTCAGGTGGAGAAGGGCAGATTCTCATATACAGTCAAACCTCAGTTGTCGAACGTAATCCATTCCGGAAGACCGTTCAACTTCTGAAACTTTCAACAATGAGCCGTGGCTTCCGATTGGTTACAAGAGCTTCTTGCACTCAAGCAGAAGCCGTGTCGGACTTTCGGGTTCCGAAAAACATTTGGAAACCAGAGCATTTACCTCCAGGCTTTTGGCGTTCAGGAGCTGAAACACTAAAAAACAGATCCCTTTGAGAACTGAGGTTTGTCTGTAATGCCAAATTAAATGGACAAAGGATACTTTGGCAGTCTATTTGCTTGCTGGTATGGTAGATTGATTTTACAGCCACAACTCTTTTCAAGGCCTCAACCATAGTGTACATGATAGCACTTCTTTCTCACTAGTTCCCTTTAGCTAATAATGATTATATTCTTGCTGTTGGTAGTACCCATTATCACTGAACAAAATTTAATTAGGTATTGTATTCTGTTGGTACTCTGTGGAAAGGAAACACATATGTCTTAAACACTATGTTTTGATTCTGCAGGTCTCCTTCAGATCTACTAAAATATTAAGATCGATAAGGCAAATCAATTGGATTACCTACTCTAGAAAATACAGAGGGGCCAGTCAAGGGATGCTCAGGTTTGGATGTCTTTTTCTCATCTGAACCTTCAGCTGATACCAGTTGAAATAACTTCACAGAAAGGGTTAGAAATACGTTTACATCAACTGTGAGCCAGATTCTCTTTTCCCATGGAATAAAAGAGGTACATAAATATTCAAGTAAATAATAAAGTGATGCTCTAGCATACATTTATATTCAAAATGTCTAAAAAGAAAGAAATACCAAAGCCAATAGATTAATGCATTTCTATCAATCATTAAGAAAGCTCTGGTGTACAGTCTCTAACATGTTATGCACATCCATATAATTCTTTAAAAACACTAGCAGATGGACAGGCTGCAGGGTCTCTCCACTGGTTATTCTGAAAGATCAGCAGCTTTTGGCTCCTCCTTTCCTTGAACATTATTCCATTCCAACTGGTCATTACAAAAATTCTGTAACTAAGAACTACTGTCTGAGTTTGCTTTCCCCCTCTTCCAACCTGCTCCCTCTTCCTTTCATGCCACGACTTTTAGATTGTAAGTCCAAGGACAAAGACTGTCTTATTACTGATATTTGCTTTGAGAGTGTTTTTGTTACCTTTTGTTTTACCAAAATGCAAGGTAAATACTTCAAAATAAATAAAAGGTGGCCAAGGAAGCTGCAATCCACAGCTGCCATCATCAAACAACATCCATATAGGATGGGCCTATGTACATGTTGGCTACCACAACTAAATAGCTACTGGGGAAGAATAGATTGATGCTGCAGACATTACTGTACTGTGTACATGTACAGAGATCAACAGGCATCCATGTTCCGTGCATGTCGGTATCATCACTAGGCCACAGCTTTTGCGATCACCTGTTTCAGACATAATTCCTCTTCCTGTTCAAGCTGGTTGGAGATAGCATTTAAGGCTCATTAAATACCTATTGAGAAACCTTCCTAAAATAATGGCAGGCAGGCAGGTTACTTCCTGGTTATGAATCATGTCTGCATACTTTTGTACAGATCTGTATAAAACCCTTGTTTTATTTGCCTCTTGTTAATATTTCCGTTCTCTTTGTGCAGGAGAAAGGAAGGGAGAACAAAGCACCTCTGAGAGAAAAATACAAGTTCATCAACATGATGTGCATGACTGTGACTGGTCAGGCTTGGAAGCGTTGCTGCAGGGGCGTGTATAAATGGGGCCGACCACAACATCCAGGGACGTTTAGGTGAGCTGGAGCATATCCTGATAGCACAGCTGGAGTTGGGATCACAGGATGCAACTTTATACACAGTCAGACCACTGGTCTATCTAGCTGAATATTGTCTACACCGACTGGCAGCAGCTCTCCAGGGTTGCAGACTGAGGACATTCCCAGTCCTATCTGGAGGTGCCAAAGATTGAACCGGGACTTTCTATATGCAAAGTTGGATGGTAGTCCATCCCGGTTGCAGCTGTCACTGGAGATGGGAATGTTATGGTGTACATCTTGTTCAGGTGTTTATCTGTTATGAACTCACCAGATTGCTCTGGTGCAAGACAGTTTGAGCATCTTACACCGATCCTTGTCTGTACTGGCTACCAAATAGCTTCTGGGCCCAATTCACAGTGCTGCTTTTGACCTATAAAGCCTTAAATGGCTCAGGACCGTAATACCTCAAGGACCGCCTCTTTCCATATGAACTCACCCAGACCCTGAGATCATCTTCTGAGGCCCTTCTTCGTGTGCCTCCTCCTCAAGAGGTCCAGAGGGTGGAAGCATGAGAAAGGGCCTTTTCTTCCGTGGCTCCCTGTCTGTGGAATGCTCTCCCCATGGAAGTTTGCCTGGTGCCTTCATTATATACCTTTAGACGCCAGGCAAAAATGTTCCTTTTTAACCAGGCCTTTGGTTGACTTGATTGACATCCTATAACCTTTTAAAATGTGGCTGTTGGGGGGTATTATTGTTCTTATTTTGATTTTATATATTGTGATCTTTTCTGTGAACTGCCCCGAGACCTCTGAGTATAGGGCAGTATATAAATTCAATAAATAAATGAAAATAAATAAATAAAACTCAAGTTGGTGTATTTTTGCTATTGGGACTATTTGTGTGGCACTCTCTGTGGTTAAGTAGGGTTCTCCCTCCCCTCCAATAATCTTCTGCACCAGTTATGAAGCTGCCAATTATGAAATGAATATAATGCATGGATACTGGAAATTAGATGGGCACCTACTTAGGGGTACTTTTGCCAATCTATCTCTTTACCTGAGTTTGCTTGCTTCAGTTTTTGTGATGGTTTAACTGATAATTTTGGTGTTATAGAGTTTTTAAAGTTTGGGGGGTTTTTTGTATTGTGAACTGCTTTGCTATTGTCACAAATGAAAAGCAGCATTGAAACTAGAGAGAAAGGTAGCACCAAGAACATGGCTATGTTTATATTTGTAAGTGCCCTTGTTAAAATGCTTCAGCTTGAAAATGAGGTTGGTGTGGTGTTGAGGGCGTACAGATAGGGGGCAGTATATATTTGCTTATCTGTATCAGAAAAGTGATACAATCTTCAAGAAACATGATAGTGGTTGTGATGGTGAAGGTGGTGGTGCTGATGAAATAATGCCTGTGTACTTTCTTGAAGTGGTGTGAAAACTGGCAGAGGAGTACCCTTCCACTGTTTTCAGTAAAATGGCCTTATTTCGTGACGATGGTGTGCACCTTTCCGACTGGGGGAATGATATATGGCTGGCTGACATTGCAGAGGGCCTGAGGCTTTGGTTACAGATGTGAGGATATTTGGCGGCAAGCCTTTGGGGATCTTGTGGCAGTTAGGCATTGTTTGACCTTGGGTGGGGGAGGGGAGGTGTGGCCATCACCTGCCCCTCCATGCTTAAGGGTATTCCGTTAAAGGAACCTGGGGGTGTTGATCTAGTCTGAAGCCTGGCTGGGGGGGCTAAGGCCTTGACACGACCCCGACGGGAACACCAGGGGGAGCTTGAGTTGGTTTGCATCGACAGGGCTCCCCCTACCGGTGGCTTACCCTTACTGGAGTTCCTGCACAATGGGCAGGAGTCAGATATAGTCAGGTCCAATCAATGCCTAAGCCAATACTGCTCACATTCTGTAATTTCAATAAAGTTTTGGCAAAAATTTGCCCAATAGCATAAACCTAATATCTGTGTCCTTGTGTGAGTTATTTCCAACAAGGGGGTGGCTGCGGGGTCTCGACATGCAACACAAGTGCTGAAAGTCAACGATGGCGTCCTGTTCCATGTAGCCTCTCCACTTTTATATCCAGGGCATTTGAAAGCACAATCTGCATCTGCAAATTTGATGCCTGGCATTTGCATGCCTGGAAAAGGTATATTATGGGGAGGGGATGAAAGTAAGTGTGTATTAATATATAATCTAAAGCCAGCGAAGAGTTATTTTAAAGAAAAATCCAGGGGGAAGAAAGAAAAGGTGAATTAGACTGAGGTTGCTTCCATCTGGATCTTGGTGACTGTTTTAGTGCAAAGCAGGCTCTGTATTAAAAAGCAATTACCAATAACATTATCCAAAAGTTGCATATTGAAAACAGAGTTCAACACATTTCTGTCCGAGGGACTGTAAATGAAGCTGCATAGCCTACAGACATCAACCATAATAAACAAGCACTTCTAACCTCACTAACAACATTGAAATTGAGGGTCCCCACCACCACTAATAACATTGAAATTGTGTTATAGGTAAGGTCACCTAGATATGCAATTTTATATTTAGAAATTTGTATTTAGGCCTTTTTCTGATTCTCTCTCCCACCCGGCTACCTCTCTCTAAGTATGACCATCATGTATTGAGGAAATGCAGACAGTTTTTCCCCTGAGTGACAAAAGTCTATCCAAGTCACACTTTCTTCACAATGTGATAATATTATTATGCAAAACTATAGTAGCTCTGGGACTGGCCTTCCCATGAAATAAGAATGTTTTCAGAAATGGTTTAGAATAGGTTTATTTTCAATTTATATGAAAATTTTGCAGAAGCCTAATGGTACAGAATGGTTGTCTAGTATTATTCCTGATAACCAATGCTGATGACATGGTTTCTATTTTATGCCTTCTGCAAAATAATAATAAAAAAAGAGTTTTCTAAATTTGTTTCTGCAAGCTGCGGTTACATAAAGAAGAGCTATTAAGAAGGACCACAGGGTGTCAGCAATGTTAAGGGGGGGGTGTGTACGTGATTATATCTGTCAGCTCCAACTTTTAAATTCATGTAAATATAGTTTTAGCCAGCCAACCATGCATAAATATTATTGTGTCTCTTTCTATCACCAGCCTCCAAAGGATCTCCTAAAATAGTGGTCCAGCTATAAAAGGACTGATAGAGCTGCTACTGTGTTTCCAGAAATAGGAAATTGAGCCTGATCAACATTAAAAAAAAAAAAAAATCTTCTTGCAAGCTTTACACTGACTCTCCAAGTATATTGTCTGTAATAATCCCGTTACGTGTATTCAGGTGAGTCGGCCACATTTTTGGCAGGCAGCTCTGGGAAAGGGCCCATCTTTCCAAACACTTCATCACAGGGAGGTCCTCATCAAAACTAATTTGAGCTTTACACTTAGTTCAGGTTTCATTCTCTGACCTTGCTCTGCAGAGCCCATGAATAGAACATTGTCCTCCTACTGCAGGGTCTCAATAACTGGACATTATCCGGGTCTCTGCATCTGCACAATGAGATAGCAACTCCAATCTGGGTGCATAATACTCCAGTGCCTGCCAGGAATGGCAGCAATATTGATGCTTTTCAGTGTTGATCCTGTTATTAACAGAGTAGAGCTCCATCAAACAATGCCACAGCTTACAAGTCTGATAACACCAAAGTTACTTCCAGTCACAGAACTGCTTCTGAGGGAAAGGTTGTTTATGCATATTCCAGTATGACTCTGATCCTATCGAAATGTGATCCATCTCTTATGAATCAACTATTTATTCCACACTAATGAAGCTTATGATGAGAAGGAGATACAGGCCTTTTTCTTAGTGATATGTTTTTGCCTTTCAATATGATGCCAAAGGAGCCCATTCTTAAGGAAGCAGCACATTTTGCCCAACAAGCCAAGAAAGTAGCTTCTTCCATTTTGTTTTGATTGGCATTCTAAACAAGCAGCATTTACATACTGGCAAATCCACACTGTGATCAACTCCCGCCCAGAAACCAATGTCCCCACTTTGGAAGGACATGTGGATCCAGAATTGGCCTCCACAGTCACTTAACAGACTCATTGTTAAAACCGTGTTTATGGAAGACAATCTTACTCGGCTACGAGTGATCGCCAAAGAAGAAGAAGACATATTCAGAGACTTCTCATTTAGGAGAAAGAGCATTCATAGTAAACCTCTGAAGAAGGGAGTTAAATAAGAGCAGCAGTTAGGAGAGCATGGATCTCCAGCCATCAGCTGTGCTTTCAATGTTTCATGTTTTTATTAGAAGCAAAATAAAGGGGCATCATTGTGGATTCTGACATACATGTATTATGGGGAAATGTTAAAGCGCCCAAAGAAATCTTTATTAGAAGGTCCACATAATGGCAAGCCATCACTGACAGCAAATGAAATCCACATGTGAGGTTACTGTAGTTGGAAAGACATGCAATCCAAAATTTGTTTTAACAGTTAATATATAAAAGGATGTCACATAGAGGAGGGAGAAAGGTTGTTTTCTGCTGCTCCGGAGAAGCAGACACGGAGCAATGGATCCAAACTACAAGAAAGAAGATTCCACCTAAACATTAGGAAGAACTTCCTGACAGTAAGAGCTGTTCGACAGTGGAATTTGCTGCCAAGGAGTGTGGTGGAGTCTCCTTCTTTGGAGGTCTTTAAGCAGAGGCTTGACAACCATATGTCAGGAGTGCTCTGATGGTGTTTCCTGCTTGGCAGGGGGTTGGACTCGATGGCCCTTGTGGTCTCTTCCAACTCTATGATTCTATGATTCTATGATTCTATTCTATGATTAAGAGACACAGGGCAGAAAGTTAAAATATTCCATAGAAGTGTACAGATGAGTCATGTTTTAGGGTCAACCTCCCCCAGCAGCAATATCATTAAGTCTCTTCACGGCTACAGATATTCCGCTTCTAGGACAATGCTTTCTTGGCCGAAGTGAAGGTGGCTGAATATCAGCTGTTTGTCAGGGTTCTCTGCCTACCTTGAAGCAGGTAGAACCTGTTGACAGGGCCATCTACCATAAGAGGGAAGCCAGATATGGACCATTATAAGCTCTAAACCATCATTCTCTTCCTTTGTTTCTGTTTTGCGTCAGATACACAAGAGTTGAGTTTTACTGGAACAGCTGTCTGGAACAGCTAGGAAAGTACACTCTTCATCTAAGGCACTGTTCTTCATTTTAAAAAGAAGCCAGAACCCTATAATTTATTTAGTAACAATATTTATATACCAATGATGGATTAAAATGAATGTAAAGACAAAACAAAACCCATCCTTAAAATCAAACCGGAAAGGAATGAAAAGGCTTAGCCCCAAGGCCTGATGAAATGAAAATGACAAGAAGGAAGGTAGATTTCCTGGGGAAGGACATTCAGACATTGCAGGACCACCACTGAAAAGGCTGTGCTCTTAGCAGATACTGTTTACTCAATGACCAAAAGGATGCTTTCTCATCCTCATACCCATCACTTTCCTCATCATTCTAGCTTTCCAAGATTGGCAATCCCATATTTCTGGGCTGAAGACTAACAACAATTTTCTAGACATGCTGTGGAGAAAATTCTGGAATATTTGTGTGGAATTCTAGAAGTAGCCAATATGGTGTCCTTCAGATGCTGTTGAACATCATCAGCCCCAGCCAGCATAGCCGAAGGTCAGGAGTGATGGGTGTGGAGTCCATATTGGCTGCCCCTGCCATACACTCGTGCCAATCATTATCTTCCCCAGAACAATCACAATTGTCATAGATTATTCCCAAGTAATGCAAATAAACACAAAAACACAAATAAACAGACACACAGATACTATCATTCCAAATGAGAAAAATCTAACTGTGATTATGAAATTTCCAAATTTTTAACAAGCATTTCTTTATCTCTCTGTTTCATATTCATACTAGACTAGGTCTAGCAGAATGTGGTACTTAAGGTGTAACAGTATAGTTAACATGAAATATAGAATAGTGGGGAGCCTCAAGATTAGAGTAGCTCTTCCTTTTGGCTATATTAACTTTTTAATAAAAAGAACTCAAGCCTCTAACTCTGTAGTATTATATTAGAAGATTTTTATTTTGTTTCATTTAAGCTATGGCTTATTTCATGCACACGCACACACACAAAAATCCAATTCCCTTGCTATAAAATAACTCGTATTCTGGTCTTGTAAATGCCTGGAATGGCAAATGCTGAAGAGATGCTTGGCAGTAAGGACCTATCTTCAATATTTTGATTAGTTCTGCTTGGCTTGTAGTTGAATGGATTTAAGATTGTGCACATTAAACAGAGTCATGTCTTTATGGTGACTTGGCAATTATTTAACCACTTCACTGTACCTCAAACCTTAGTAATTCCCAAATAAATGAAATACATTCTTCATCCAAAGTGAGACAGAATTACTATGACAACAATGAACTTCATAGGAAAACGTAAAGGGCATAATAAGCTTTAAGTTGTGCTTGGAAGATACTTAATATACTGCAGAATTCTAAATACACACTATTCAGATCTCTTATTTTAATCTAGAAGGGCTGAATGCCCAGAGGCCCATTTGAAACTATGGATTTGCTGGCAAAATTAACTTAAAATTTCACAATGGAAATACTAGTTCCTAGACCATAAAGAGCTGTCTAAATTTAGTATAAAATGCTTTGGCTCTTCATACTTTCCTATATATTCATTATTGTTATTTTAGCATTTTATATTGCTTCTCAGTATGCAAAGTGCTTTAAAGTTATTATGCATTTATCAGGACTGTTCTTTCAGCAAACCGTCTGTCTTCCCACCATCTGTAACTGTCTTCCCACCGTTCTCCTGGAGCCGTCCACACTGCCTTTGCAATGTGCACACTTGCAAAAACACCCAATGTTTGTGTGGATCCAGTATTTCTGTGTGTGATATTGCAGTTTGTTTGCTGCATCTTGCAGAATAAAATGAATATTTTCAGACTGCTCTTTGTCAGTGCCTGACACCCTCCCTGCCTCCATTCCTCAGCCAACTAGCAAAAGGCAATCAAGGAAGTAAAAAATGCTAATTCCTCATGTTCGGATAAGTGAATTTTCGCATAGCAGTTGTTCCTAAAGCGGAACCTCTGGGTATGTCTCTGACTCACTTTTATCGTGGAATAAGAAAGTAGCTGTTTATTGGTGAAATACGTTGGGTAGAAACTGAGAGAAAAGTCAAAAGATCTTTTTCCAGTTATAAATATTAACCCATAAAGGTCAATATATTTGAGGGTATTATCATCATCATCATCATAGCTCTACAGTTACAGTTCTAAGATGTAGTGTGAAGATGGCATTATATGGGGTGCACATATCCGTTATTAAGTTTTATTTTAAATCTAGGAATGAAATTGCACACAATAGTTAGCTTCAGTCTTAAAATCAAAACAAGTGTCTTGGGGGGGGGGGGGGACTTATCCCAGCAAAAAAAAGAGAGAAAAAATCCTAAGAAAAAGAGAAAAACTCTATCCTGGATCAGTTTTGCCTGAAACTGGACCACCACCACCACCCTCTCAGTCCCCCAAATGGGGCTATTAGCCACTTGATAATAGTTGTTCAACACTTCTGGGTCCAGAGAACCCTTCTTATGGAGGGAATGAACCATCACCTCCTTCAAGGTGGATAATACCTCTCCATCCTCCAATGAAACTTTGATCACTCCCTAGACCCACACAGACACTCCCCTACAGCAAGCTTTAAGAAGCCAAGATGGGCAAGGGTCAAGAGGATAGGTGGTTGACTGCACTTCTAGTCTACATCCTCAGACCACAATAATAAAAACTGATCCAGGGTGCAGGTCCTATTGAACACGGTGTAGGTTACTTAAGAATGAACATGTAAGAGTTTTGTCCTTCCATCATTTTGACAACCTTGATTTCCTATATGTAAAACAAACAATAAATAAATAAATAAAATATACTCTTGTTTTGTTAAGTTTGTCTTGCCCAGAATTGGTGTGACATTATATTTCTCATAGCTGTATAATATACGATGTAGATATCATCCTGACTTTTTATAATAAAATTCCGCAATAGATGATGAATTATCTCCAGTCACAGCCATTCAAAGATAATTACGCTTAAAAAAAAAGGTAAAGGTAGAGGACCCCGACAGTTAAGTCCAGTCGCAGACGACTCTGGGATTGCTGTGCTCATCTCACTTTACAGGCCAATACTGCTGGCATTTGCCTGCAGACAGTTTTTCCAGGTCATGTGGCCAGCATGACTAAGCTGCTTCTGGTGCAACGGAGCACCAAAACCAGAGCAGCACACGGAAACACCATTTACCTTCCCGCCAGAGTGGTACCTATTTATCTACTTGCACTTTGACGTGCTTTTGAACTGCTAGGTTGGCAGGAGCTGGGACCGAACAACGGAGCTCACCCCGTCGTGGGCATTCGAACCGCTGACCTTCTGATTAGCAAGCCCCAGAGGCTCAGTGGTTTAGACCACAGCGCCACCCGCATCCCAATTACTCTAAAAGAAGGCTCTTAATGGGCTGGGTTCATACTTGTATTAAGCACAAATTGCTTAATGGCTAATCCAGCCTGGAGACCCTGATACCACAAATAACTCTGTGTGAGAAGACCCCTCCACCCATGTAGTCAGTAAGGCACCAATATATCTCTGGAGTCCACTCATCAGCAGTAAAATTCATAACTAGGACATAAGACTTTGAAATAAGATGCTTATTATAGAGAGCACATGCAATTCAGTAAAACCCTTCCTTCACATTTTCAGAACCAGGTCCCACTACGGAGATACATTTATTGACATGCTTGAGTTTTCCTTATAATTCTTTCCTGGAGATGTGGCGGACAGCAGAGTGCAGATGGAAATATTTAGTCTCTTGAAAGCAGAAGGTTTTTGGCTTATAAAAACTCCTATGAAGCTACCATAAAAAAACTTACTGAAATCCTATTTATTTCAATGCGGAAACTCTAATCGACTTTACTGGAAGCAGGATGAGCCCAGTTTTCAAGGTTGGAACATTACTGGGTTTGTGACTTTCAGACCACAAATCTAAGGCAGTAGATTTTGGGTGGCCATAATGACTGAACATCTTATTTTTAAACACGCTTGACATAAATGCTCTTCTTATCTCTTAAATTTTCAAATTGCTAGGTTGAGCAGAAGAGAGCTGCTTTATATTAAAGAGTACCATGAACATTTTTTGGAATAGAACTTTTTCCTGCCCAGACCAGAAATGGATATTGCTTTATATTCCATTGTTTTATATTTTGAAAGTCTTCAAGCAAGTACTGTATCTTAGATCAACCTGATGCTCCAGAGTTTCTGTCAGCCCTGTGCTGAGGAAAAGCTCAAAAAGTCCTAGTCAAATAAGGAAACTTGTGGATTAAGTTACTCCCCAGAAATTGGCTGGGAGATGTCCATTACAGAAAGCAGAATGCTAGAACTATAATTGAAAGCTGCCATGTGTAACAAATTTTTCAGGGACTTCGAGAGTGGGAGAAGGGGGAGGGGAAGGAAGGTATTTCTCTGTTATTGCACAAAAACAGAAAAACATCAGATCAAACATTTCATGGCAAGTCTTTTGAAGATCAGCATGAAAAACTGCTCCTGGTGTATGGACCAACTTGCGTGCTGCTAGGGTATATTAGGATGGTCCCTTGACTAAAGAAATCTTGGTTGATCAGCTGCATGAATTATTATTATTATTGGGTTCACTGATCAAATGCTTTTGACTGCACATGTGAATAGACAAAGGGCTTGAGTTGGTCATTTGTTTTTAGATGGATACTTTGTGGGATAAGCAGTCTCATATAACCAACATGCTTAACTTGGATTGATGCATGAAGGGGTTAAGACCATAGAGTAAGCTGGCCTGCCAGGCTTAGGTAGGCCACTCCTTCTCACCTTGGAAGGAAGAGTTATCAAGCCTTTGTTCTTCCCATTCCACCATGTGAACCCTACCAGTAAGGAGGTCTAAGCTGAATGCTCCAAGCTTAGACTCTGTGATTTAAGCAAGCCATCTTTGTGTTTCTATAGAAGTAATTTAGAAACATTTACCATTTTGGAACCTAAGTTTTATTGCTTGTGTTTTGTTACTGTTGCATGGAAAAGCATATGCCTCTGACCTTTGAAGAATTTCCTGGAGAGAAGCAGCAGGACAAGAGGAAGTGTGGACAAGCACTTACTCAGTTCTGTGGGACTTCCTCCCAGGTAAGTTTATATAAGATTGTAATGTAAGAGGCCTCTGAAAAGGCTGTTGCTTTTTTATTTGGTTTGTTTGTTTGTTTGCTTGCTTCCTTCTACATAGCTTATCTTTTTATCTAGCAACTCAGAATAGTTAACTAAAATGTTGTTAAAACAAAGATTCAATATAAGCACCACAAGTGGGCTTAATGATGATGATGAAGATAAATGATAAAATACATTGCTTACATTGATCAAGTTGATTAGTTAGGAATTGAAAGTGAATAAGTAAAATCTGTGGAAGTTCATTTTAGTATAAAGGCCATTCATTTGCTGCAAGAAAGCAGCTCACCTTGCCAAAGCCTACTTTGTTTCACCTGAAACCTCTAGCTTTCCAACCCACTGAATTGTTCGGTGTTTACCTATTCATGCAGGGATATTCAAAGTTAAACAGCCTAATATAATGGCAGCACTTTCACTTCGGGCTAATTGCATTGGGCAGTTCCAATTATTATGATTAAGCAGACTTATGAATGGGGCAAACCATGTAGATGTTACAGAATAAAATATGATGTTCCTGATGATATCATAAGTATGTCTTTAATTTAGCAATTTGTCAGAAACACTTTTTGGAAGTTGTTTGATTATTTCAATAACATGGTTCAGTTCTGGCCTCCATGACCTTTGCAGTTTTAATCACAATAGACAAAATCCCTGTGTTATTGTTAGAGTAATAACTTGCAGAGTACAGGGTGTCCATAAATGTAAGACTGTTTAAATGTAAGACTTATTAACTGTTTACAAGATGAGGAGTCTCTGTTATAGAAAGCCAGAGCTTCTCTGTTGCTGAATCATTCTGCTACCCAGAGCCCCCTTCTCATCTCATGTGATGCACTTAGGCAAAACACACTTAAAGTGAGGAACCCACTATCATGAAGTAGTGATCCTGTGAGCAAGTATCACTGGGTGGGGCCCCTCAGGCAGGTGGTAACAATTAGTCCCCAAAGTGGGAGCATGCGTTGGGGCTGACTGGCTGCCAGCATTCCCCAGCCCCTATAAATCTTTGAGTTAACCTGTAGGGGGAGGGAGAGAACACACAATGTATTAGACTTGCTGTTTGATGTTCTATAGCTGGTGCCAGAGAAGAAGCCAGTAAAGCCTGATAACCTGTTCGGTGTCTGCATGTGTTTGATTAGTAGTCTGGAGGGAGGACTTGGGAAAGTGATCCCCTCCTTGACACCCACTTCCTCCAAAAAGGAATGTGTCAGTCAGCAGTTCTCTATTAGCCTCTAGGTTGTCTTCCTCAGCCTTGTAGATCTATGAGGTATGCAGTGGTACCTCGGGTTACATACGCTTCAGGTTACAGACTCCGCTAACCCAGAAATAGTGCTTCAGGTTAAGAACTTTGCTTCAGGACGAGAACAGAAATCGTGCTCCAGCGGCGTGGCGGCAGCAGGAGGCCCCATTAACTAAAGTGGTGCTTCAGGTTAAGTACGGACCTCCGGAATGAATTAAGTACTTAACCTGAGGTACCACTGTAGTTGGTATTTCAGCTTCTTGCTTGCAGTTGGTCACTTCTGCTGCCTGATGCCTTTGATCACTACCAAGCTCTTCTGATTTTGCTGTATCCGCCTCATAAGACCAAGAAGCTATTTCTCAAGTGACCACAGCCTTCTATGCCCACATTTTTCCACTGCATATACATATACTGTCACTCTGTTGCAAAGATTTGAGGTCACTGGAGCCTCTATCATAATAGAATTTCTGTCTGGAATTATCTTTCCCCCCTCCATGAATTTACATAATCTTTGTGCCTCAAGTCTGTGTCCAACTAACCAGGTAATCTGGTTCTTAGCTTTCTCCCAAACAACAGTTCACACTGGAATAGTCCGTCTTTGCCCCTTTGGTTCGAATATTGTCTGATTCAGTACACAGTTGCATTTTCTTGCTTTCCTTCAAGGACCTGGCCCTGTGTGTGGCAAATTCTGATTTCTTTTTCCAAAGTTAAGTCAGATTCTTCAACAAATCTTTTTCTTAGGTCTGAAGCCTGAATTCCAATGGCAACTTGCTCCCTAATGAATGAATCTGCAAGTCCTCCAAAATTACATGTCTTGCTTAACCGTCTAAGATGTGTAATAAAGGATTCAAATGTTTCCCTATCCTTCTGTGCTCTCATATGAAACTGGTATCTCTCAAAGGTTTCATTTAATGTAGGAGTGCAATATTCTTGAAATCTCTGTAAGTAACACAGTCTCACAATTCGTTTGTTGTTCTTCACTCAGTTGCAAACTGTAAAATACATCTAATGCTTCCGACCCAGCAATATTTAGAAAAATAGCTACTTTCTGCTCACCATCTTTCTTTGTAGCACCATTTGCTTTCATAAAGAGGTCAAATTCTTGTCTGAACCTTTTCCAGCTTTCTGCTGCATTTCTGGAGAGAGAAAGAGGTGTTGGAGTTCTGGGTTGTTCCATCTATTTTTCTTTAGCATCCTCTATTCCTGATTTTTTTATATCTTTTCCACCTTCCTTGTTGCTCAGTGCAGTCTGTCCAACTCGCACCTGACCACTTCTGGTATCATGTATTATTCTTAGATTAATAACATGCAGAATACAGGATAACATAAGATAAACATAAGATATACTTTATTAACTGTTTACAAGATGAGGAGTCTCTGTTGTAGAAAGCCTCACAATCCCTGCATAACTTTCTCTGTGTTTGCATCACAACATACAGAAAGGACCATGAATCATGCCTGTATTAGCTGAAAAATATATTGTTGATTTCTTTCCAAAACATTGCCGGGCAGCAATCACAACCCAGTTCTTTTCTTTTACACACATTCACTCCAACATGTGAATTGCCACATTGATTTCCCTTTTTATGATCTGTCCTTCACCCTCAGTATACCTCAATACACAGACTCACTTCATGTCTCTCAGCCACGTTACTACAACACTGAGTGGAACAGTTTCTCATATTTATGTAAGTCTCCAACAACAAAACTAAAGCAGTGGCTGCCTAGAACTACTCTAAGGACAGGGAAGCAGGGAAGTCAGAGAACTGCACAGAATATATGATAAGCATAGTGCAAGCATGGGGACCCTGCAGCCCTCCAGATGCTGTTGGGCTCCAATTCCCATCAGCCCCATCCAGCATGGTCAATAGTGGGGATGATGGTAGTTGTAGCCTAGCAACATCTAGAGGGCAACTGTTTCTCCAGCTCTGCCATGGTGGCTATAATGAAGCAGATTTGAGACTGACATTCTTTCTTTTTTTTCCGGCAATCACTCATAGCCGAGTAAGATTGTCTTCCAGACTGATCATAATGTCATTGACACCATATCTTCACCTTTCCAAATTAAATATGAGGAGTGTTTGAAGCTCAGCTGGGCAAAAAAAAAAAAAGTGTCTTGTGTTTCTCCCAACCCTTCTCCAACAACTAATAAGAAAATAATCTGCATTCAAAATTTATTCAAAGAGCAGAAGGAAAAATTGTGGTTTTTAATGGGTTGGATACAGTGTTTTCACTGCACATAGCTTACTTTTGAGGTGGCCGAGTGGTGTTTTTGTGTCTTTTATTCATTCTGCAATAGGGTTTGGAATGGAAACCAAATACTCAAACAACAAGTTGTTTTTGGTGATCTGCTTTAGGGGCACTGGTGAAACAACCGATGATGCAAGAACATGACCTATCTTCAGTGGTAATGCAAGAGATGACACCTCTTAGATCATGCAGCGCAACAGTAATATGTCTTCGTTCAGTCATACTGAACAAAACACACAAGAGGTACATATGGTAAAATAAGAGAAGAAATTATATGTTTCCATAATAACCTCTACATAGCAACCTCTACATAAAACATGCAGTTCTCTTAAGAAAAATTGTCCATCTTAAGAGGTAATATGTAGCTTTTCAAAGGAAGTCTACCTTGCTGACACAGGAGCAGCCCATTCAATATTTTTTGATGTTTCTCTTTGTAGAGATAGCGATATCCAATATGGTTCCCTTCAGAAGTTGTTGCATTACAACTCCAGTTAGTCATGCTGCCTGATGGAACTTGTACTGTAGTCCAGAAATCTGGAGGACATTAGCTATCCCCATAGTGTGAGATACATGTTTTAACTATTACCATGAAATCTACAATAAACACACTTGCTCTTTTCAAAAAGCCATTTTGCAAAGATTGGCGAATCATTTTTTTACAATCTAGTATTATACAGTTCTTTCAACACTGTTTGCATGCACACACATTGGAGGGACCAGAGGGGAAAGAGTGTACACTGTTTTAAAAAGAGACTCTCTCCTTGAGTTCTTACACTCTCTAGGTGTCATCCTGCTTCTGCAGCCCTTTGCTGTACAACTAACATATACTGTGAAGGGTGGAAGGTGGAGTGTAGGGATTGGGGAGGAATTTGGTCCAGTTTGCATTTAAAGGCAAAGCTACCTAAGAACAAAGCACAGCCATCCTTTGAAATTTTCACTTCTCCAAATTCTGCAACACAGTTCTCTGGTCAAATAGTGTCCAAAAATGCATGTACTAGGTTGAGGTGTGTATAAAACATGTATTTATTATTTTGATAATGTACAGTCATACCTCAGGTTACAGACGCTTCGGGTTGCACAGTTTCGGGTTGCGCACCTTGCTGAACCCGGAAGTACTGGAATGGGTTACTTCTGGGTTTTGGTGCTTGCACATGTGCAGAAGCGCCGAATCGCAACCTGCGCGTGCGGGTTGCAAACGTGCTTCCCGCATGGATCACGTTCGCAACCCGAGTGTCCACTGTAATATGTTAGGGCAAGTTTCCTGGCAAACTTGGGTATGAATGGGGAAATTGCATAAAAATATGTGTAGAAGACCCTGGAAAAGACCCTGATGTTGGGAAAGATTGAGGGCACAAGGAGAAGGGGACGGATGGACAGTGTTATCGAAGCTACCAACATGAGTCTGACCAAACTGTGGAAGGCAGTGGAAGACAGAAGTGCCTGGCATGCTCTGGTCCATGGGGTCACGAAGAGTTGGACACAGCTAAATGACTAAACAACAACAAACGTGTGAAAAAGGTTAACAGCTTCAGTTCCCAGAGTTCTTTGGGAAGAGGAATTGGTTGTTAAACCAATTTGAGAATTGTATCTCTGGGAGTGGAATTGGAGTACCCTAACAACTCTCAGAGCCCTTAAGGAAGTAAAGTTCTCAGGGTTCTTGTGGGGAGGGGAGCCATGGCTGCTTAAAATGACATGGCCCTGGTTGAAGTACTGGTTGAAGTGAAGAAGGGACCTGAAATGCTAACACATTTTGTGAGAAGGTTTTCTTAAAAACAATTATAAAAGGATGTGGACATTTAGAGAACTAAAGAATGGAAAAATGAGGACCTGAGAGAAGCCAGAATTGACAGATTCATCCACCCCTAGCTGAGGAACCCTTTAGCGCATGTTTTAGGGGCACACAGGCAGCTGCAGGGGCAAGAAGGGGAAAATCCTGCCCCATTTGCTGGCACAATGTTGGGTATCACCCTAAGTTTCCACACTGGTGTTTCCACAACAAAGGGGCCAATGGAAGGAAGAGAGAAGAGTAACAAACAACAAAAGGAGAAGGAAAGGAATGGCAGAGGAAAATAAATACGTTATCCTGTACATATCTCTTTATTCACGTGTCTTCTTAATTTGCTACAGCTTTTTCATCTGTCTTCTGTATTAGAACAATATGACTGCTCTGTTATCAGGAATATAGTTAAAGGTGGACTGCTTCTGATCTCCATTAGCAGTGTATCTCATCAAAACAGCTTAACTAATACTTATTTACTCTTTGGCTAACAGAAACTGTGGGATAAATGCATTAGTAAATTAACTTAGTAAATATCTGTCCCCAGCATGTTCATATGGACTATTTTAGACATTTTTCATCCCTTTAGAAATATAGTACCTCTGGGAGATCAGGCTTAATTTTTGTTTAGATGTTGGTCCAGCAATGTGTGTGCTTTGTACATCCTCTGGTGGCAACATATGGAAATGCCTGTCTTTCTGTTTGCTGACCTAATGCTCTAAATGCATTTGTGTTACCTTTTCTTTAACATTGGCGTTGCTGTGTGCATGGGAAACAGAGATTTCACAAGCAACCCAAAGCGCCAGAAGGACAGCTGCCCTACAACACATAGGAATGCTTTTAGCAGATATGCAAGTGTTTGTTTGCTATGTAGTTTCAGGACAGCTGATGGCACTATCACTCCACAGGTCTGATATTGCATGCTGCTGTTTCATAGAGAGAAACAACATTGGCAAGTTCTTGGGTCAACCTCTATTAGCAACTGAGTAACCAAGAAATCTGCATTCTAAATTGGAAGAGAGTCTCAGATATTTTCTTATATGTAATATTGTCATTGCCAGGTGCAGGTCAGCAGTGAGACTGCTCATGTCAGTAAAAGTATATATATTTGTATATATATTTATATGTTTTAAAGATAACGGGGGAGGCAAAAGTGGCAAGTATATCCTCTTTAAAACATATAAGACTTTTATGGGCTTGAATTGTATATATACTTTTACTGACATGAGCAGTCTTATGTCATATGTGAACATAATTTTGAAACGAGTTACATCATCTAAGTAGGTAATTTCTTCAGAGGATGAAGGTGGCACCGTCTTAGGGCCAAATCACATGTTTAGTTAGCTATGTCTCTGTGTCTTTAAATGCACAGGTTGTTTTTCTTTCACACACAAATGGCGAACGCAAAGGGCCTGATCCAGAGTGAGAAATCAGTGTAGGGAGCTTGTTTCGTAATTTAATTTTTATCGAAGCCAGCTTGGCAAAGTAGTTACAAAATATTTTTAAAGCATTTACCACATCCCTGCAGTGGTTATGATCCAGCTCAACACCCCAATCCAGTCAGTGCATGAGAAAACATCATCATCATCTTGTTTACTTCAGTGGGAGGTATTTTCTCCATGCAAATTACAGGTGCAGGGTCCCCAATCTGGGTAGGAACCATGGGGAGCAAGATTTTGTGTCCCAATCTGGATCAAGGGGCCTTGCACAAGCAATTTGCATTTTTGAAAAATGCACGCAATTGCATTGAATAAATAAATGAAATAATTCATTAATTAATTGGCAGCATCCTTGGTAGCTATAGTCCCCAAACCAGGTGGAAGTAGACCAGAGAAAGTAAGAAATCTGGCCTTCAAGGAAGTAGCCGGTGGTTTCCAGGAATGTTGAGCACCTCCAGGATTGACCACACCATTAGGCAGAGAGAGGCAATCTCCTCAGGTAGCAGGTGCAGGGGGGAAGCAGCAACCACCACTCCAGCCATTTCCTTGAGCTCCCTGGTCATTCCCTCTACTGAAGTATGTCATCTGTCAAGTCTGGCTGACTGCTGTACATGAAATTGAAGGGTGGGAAGTAGGAAACTTGTATTTTGCATCAGGCAGAGAAAGAGTTTGGGGCAGCCTTGCCAGCCTCTATAGCTGGAGTCAGTTGGCAATGGGCCAGACAAAGAGCAGGGTACGAGGGGTGACTGGAAATTCAGAGCTAGAAGAAATAATCCAAAAAGATACCAGCAGTACACACTGCAATGAAATAGAACAGATCTCTCTTTTGTATCTAACAGATGGCATTTGGGAGAGTCACGGACATTCTTTTCTAAAATATACGCCTCACACCTGGAGCAGTCAAATGCCAAGATAGCAGGCTTGATTCTCCATGCGCCTCTGAGTATCTGTGTACACATTACACGCATTGCCCACCAGCCCCCTGACCCATGGGACACGTCAACAGTCAGTAGTATTATTGTGTTAAGATGAGTTATGGATATGATCTACTAATCACTTTTGGCACCAACCTTTCAGTTATGCCTGCTCTCTTCTACTGAAGACAACAGACACTATCCAGAGCAAGATAGGCATACTTATATCTCACTGAAACCAACACACAATATAAATGCACAGTTAAGCTTAATGGAGTTGTCCTTGGCAAGAAGAGTCTTTGTGTGTCCTCTCCAACACATTTCATTTTACAGTGCTGTTACAGTAAATGTGGTGTATTCTCTGTGTTTGTAATAGACCCATACTTGTCAAAAATGAGAATAGGTCTTTGGAGTTTGTTTGGTTGACTGTTCATTTGCTACATTTCTATACATCCAGCCAGACAACTTTTTTTTTAGTAATTTGCATAAGAAAAGACAATTTGCAACAAACACCAATTTATTCCACCCAAAAGTAAGTTGCAAAGCAGAAAGCCGAGTAAAAATGCAACTAATGATTTGCTAAGGAAAGTGTGGGCTCCCTTCCCTCAGGCCAGTTTTATGTATTTTAAGCCGACCAGAAGGTGGACGTTAGTGAAGAGCTCCTTAAGAACAATTTATACATGACCCATTGAATGAGCAAATGGTTCTATTCTGCTACATGTCTTGAGCATAAAAGAAAGCAGCAGGTGGATATTGTTCAGAGGCTGGTTGAGGCTGCCATGGAGGGTCCTTCCCTGCACTCACCTACTCCCATGCCAAGGGCTAAAGCAAGTTCTGGGACAAAGAAGGAGGCTGATGGCTTACTTCTAATGACCAGGACAAGGTGGTGTAAGGTGTACCCATGGCACTTTTACTTCATACCATGGGGGAAGGTAAATGTTGGGATGGATCTCCAGCAGGTGCCATGGTCAAGCACTGACTAAATAAGCAAGGACTAGCTAGTTTGCAAGGCTGCTGCAAGCACATGATGTGGTTGGTCTGCACAGACCACCGGAAGCCTCTTTGCAGGTGCAATATCACATCACCTGCAATGTATGAATTAAACTCTCCCCCTCCCATTTTACATGCATAGCCATGAGATCTAAAATCCCATTTAAGGCTTCAGTTAATCACATTGTGCCTCTAACAATCTTCCACTTTCTCCACACCAATCTCAAGAACAACTTTAATACTTCCCTGGACATCAGACCAATAAATGGGTAAAGGCTCTATTGCCTGAAGGTTTAGAAGGATAATTTAACTCTCACAACTACAGAAATCTAACTTTGCGTCCTGGTTGTTTTTATTCATCCAAGTGCAGGATCACTCTAATACAAGCTGAGAAAGGTATAACCTTGCTCCTGTCCCTATTTTCAGAGTTCAGAACTCACATTATGCTCACTCACTCTCTTTTCTTGTAGATTAGAGTATTTCATTTAAATAAATGGTGAGTGTGTTAGGCACTCATGATTTCCATGTATTTCTATATGCTGTTCCACATTGGTTGCCACTCCTTTAATAAATGCTTTCTTTCTTGTAATGAAAAATCTCACTTTTTAAATAAGGCTTGTATGATTATATGTTTGGGGGACTAAATAAGGGTTAGGCAGGCCCACTTTAGAACAGCACTTGACTGCTTCTCCTGCAAAAGTTCCCGCCTCTCATGAGTGTGTGTCTAAGGTCATGTTTGAAGCCCATGTTGATGACAGAAAGTAGAAGCTTGGTTCCAATTCCTCAAATAATCTCAGGAACATATCGCAAGCACTACTGAGCTGAACAGAAGCAGCACATGTTTTTCTGCACATCTATACCCTTTGGTTGCTGTAACCAGGTTTGTGTAGAAACCTTCCCATTGGATCCTGCTCCCACTGACTTCCATTAGTGTCAACAGGAATCAAATGCATTAGCTGTCTGGGTTGTTTGTTCTCAAATACTTGAGTATCACCTTTAAACAGAAGAGGAATCAGTATGTCTTTTCAGCTTCCATTTCTGTGAATCTTAAATCCACTGCTGTGAGTCAAAGATTAGGAAACTTTCTATGTTCTTTTAAAGCCACTCATCCACTCACAGTAATTACAGGGTGTGTGGGTGGGTGTGGGTGTGTGGGTGTAAAGATATCACAGCAAAGGAATGCACTGAAGAAGGCAGGGTTTATGAAACTCTCATAAAATATATTCTCTGCTGGTGATTGGCTTCTATATATACCCCGTTTCCTGGATATTTAGCGAAGAAGTGGATTAATCCAACACAAGCATCCTTTCGGATGCCTTCTTCCATGTGTATGAAAGGCTTAAAAGAACCACAGGATCCAGGAGACATGAAACAGGAATCTGATTTCTTTAACTGTGGAAATAAGTAACATGTTTTTTATTTTCCAGCAGTCATGTTGTGCTCCAAAATTTAAATCTTCTATCATTATAAAAACTGAATCTGCTTGAGAGTGTGCCCTAAATTTGGTTGTAAGAAAGTAAACATGCACCTTGATACATTTGAAGCTATAGAGGGGTTTTTTCCTTTGATGCAGTCCCTTCAGAACCCAGGTATAGAGGGTTTTAATACAGAGGTCTTGTGCAAGCTAAATATAACTGTTGTACAATACCTCTGTATCTTTTTTTTTTAAAGCACCACACCCAACAAAGCACAAGCTTCCATTGTGCCCAATTTGAAACATGATAACTAAGGGCTGTTAATGTTTGCTCTTGCATACTTCCTGTGAAAAAGAAATAGCTTAAATGTCCATGGCTCAGACTCAGAAATATCGGCATGCAGACTCTGAACAGGAAAAGGTAGTGGAGGGTGAAAGAGGAATTACTGAGGTGAGGGGCAAGAACGCTTAGTGGCATGGACAGGACAACAGTAGTATGTTGTTGTTGTTTAGTCGTTCAGTCGTGTCCGACTCTTCGTGACCCCATGGACCAGAGCACGCCAGGCACTTCTGTCTTCCATTGCCTCCTGTAGTTTGGTCAAACTCATGCTGGTAGCTTCGAGAACACTGTCCAACCATCTCGTCCTCTGTCGTCCCCTTCTCCTTGTGCCCTCAATCTTTCCCAAAACAGTAGTATAGCTATGTGAAAAACAAATAAATTAAAATTGCACATGTGGGATTCTCACATGCCAGGTTCCTGTTAAAAGACCTACTTATTTACCAACACACTTGCTGTTTATGAATAAAAAGCTCTTAGTCTTTTGTTTTAGATCCTGCCAATATTGTGGTTTTCATGTATTGATCTTATGGAGATTGGATTGCATTGCCTGTAAACTACCCTGGAACTCATTTATTTATTTTAATGGAGGGTAGTATAGAATTGTGTTAAATAATTTAAATAGATATTTATTCCCCAAATAAAACATGCTTCTTATCTAAGACTGTGCTAGAGTACCTTGGCTATGAGATGGAGAACATGCTGCAGAGTAAATGACGTAATGTCTCCCCTTTAAAGAAACCATTATTTTCCTTTCCTGTGCTCCTTTCCTGTGTTTATTGTAGTTTCAGTTATTACCTTAACACTGTAATTTCCAATGCTAAAAGTTGCACAGTGAGAAAAGGTAGTTGATCAACATGTGTATTTAAAAAACAACAACCCACAATCACTACCCAAGCATTAATTTTGAGCACATTGGCCCGGATCCAGTGCTAGTCATGCATGATAATAAGAAGCTCCTGGGACAAGGATGCACATCCACATCAAATCAAGTGATTTTAACAGGGCCCTGACAGATTGTTTATTTCCAGCCCTTCAAGTAAAAAATATCCTCATAAAAAACAAAAACAAAACCTACCAGTTAAAAGAATTCTTCAAATGTTCCTCCACATGAAAAAACCAAATTCATTTCTAGAATAAAGGCCATGTTTTGCTTACTAAAAATGTGAAGTTAGCATAAAAATGGCTAGTTAAATGTCACCACAGTTCAGCTGGTAAATGGCCTGCCTCTTTAAGAAGCATGCTTGGTCTGTAACTTGGGTTGCCATATTTCAAGTACTGAAAATCCAGAGCTTTTTAAAGAAAATTCCCAAAGCTGAGAGTTTTCAGTTATGTTGACGAAAATGTGGACATATGACAACCCTACAGTGGGTGTGGTCCCCTCCATAGTTAAGAGGGAACTGGTTAGAACCTTAGTCTTCCCTGTAAGTCCAGGCTCCTATGCTGAATATTACTCTGTACTAATAAATATAGTTTTTGATGTTATCTTGATTCATGCTGCTTCCTAGTATTTGGGCAGACTCATTGCAAGGCTTCCTCACACGGTGAGTACCCTTCCCCAACCCCCAGGATGCTGCACACATGGTCTGCTATCTGAGATAACTGTTCTCAATGTTTCCTTAAAAAATGCCCCCTTTTAAAGAAAAAAGCCTTGTTCCCTGCCATCTGTCCTGAATCAAGTTACATTTTCTTGAGTCAACAAATGCTGGACCCTTATGAATCTTGTGCTACCCAGATACATATCCAGATAGACATTTGCCTCTGCATCACTTGTAACCCTGGCAGCCTAGCCCTGTCTATGGATCTTCCTTCCTGAATTGAAATGACCATATTTATATTAAAAGAATAATGTCCTAGCCTATTTACAAGAATATCCTGAAGGTTTCAGGAGTACAAATTGTCTCTTTTTAAAAAATGAGAAAATAATAATGGGGCATTTGGATGCTTAAAGAGGCCCCTACAGGAGAGGAGCCTGCGAAGAATTAACATGCAGCTGCTTAGGCAGCCATGTCTGAGCTTGATTTATTTCCTTGTTGACCTGCTGAGGCCAAAAATCCTGCAACAGAATGGCAGACAGGACATCTAAGGACTGAGATGGGAACTTCTAACATCTTTGTTGCCCCAGAACCCCTGCATCTGCCCCCAGGTTCAGAGGCTATGGGAGACATCAGCAGCAACCAGGGAGGGAAACTTTGGCCTATGGAGAGCTATCACCAGGCTGCTTCAACACTCTGTTCCAGGCCCTGATATTCAGGTGCTGAGTGGCAGCTGGAACATCTAAAGCCTAAGGTGGAACTTATAGACACCTTTGCCCAACTCCAGTTACTATTGTATCATTGCCTATTATATTGCGTTTAAACTACATTATAAGCTACTTCAAGAACTTCAGTTAGTAGGCAGCATAAATACTCCAAAAACAACAACAACAGGTCCCGGGTTTAATGCCTGGCAAACCTAGTTCAAAGTATGATGGAGCAAATGATGGTGTTGGCCTAAGATGCCAAAGAGCCTGAGCCTACAATCCTAGGCTTAGCTCAACCCCTGGTACAAAGCAAGCTTTCTACGTTTGTGGAAAATGCAACAGAATTTTCTTACATTTGCATGACTTTGTCACTGTGGCTACCTTATTCCGTCTTGATTTATTACTACAATAAACTTCCTAAACACCTTTTATTGGGATTAACTGAAAAGTCAGAACTCTCTGTCAGGCTTCATGTTAAATGGAAACAAAACAAAGGGATGGGGTCAGGGACAGAGAAAGATGTTGCTGGATAAAAGCCCCAGTCTTCCATTTTTGTAATAAGTTTTAAGATTAAATGGAAGTGGTGTCACGAAAACTTGATTAGGTAAGATTACTCCAAATGTAAAAAACCTCTGGTTGCCCAAAGCATAGCTGGGGGGTGGGGTGCTTTGGATCAGTCTTCAGTACTACATTTCAAAGAACACAGCAGAAATAAAGAAAAATGCTGCCATCCTTATACTGTTACATGTTTCTACATAAATATAAATGTAAAAGTGTATACAGCAGATGGAAGAGTCCTTATTTTCATGTAAATTTTCCTTCCATTCATAGAATGGGTTCTATCCAGTATAGACTACCATGAGTGGAAGAGGAGGGGCTGTTTTAGTTTATTCCCCTATCATCCTGTAAAAAACACATGCACACATACACATCACCTAACATGCTTTTCTCCAATAGGGTATGTGCAAATTTTCAAACAGTGCAAGGGAATCGGCAGAAATTATTTTCCTCCTTCCATTTGCGGGAGCCGAGAGTACCCATTCTGGAAGAGGAACTGTTCACAGATCTCTGGACCTGACCCAACCCAATGTGTGTGTGTTTACTGGTCAGTGCTAGAATCCAAATAACTGCTGGATATATAGTTGCATTTGCTGCAACTCTGTTTCATCTGGACTCTGATGTTTACATTTACACTATTATACCAAGCAGCTCTGCTGCGTTAAATAAATAGGACTGTTTGCACAGGAAGAGAGTTTGATGTGTGTTAATGAATGCACATGTCAATGACTGTTGCAAAGGTGGGAGATATATAACCATTATAGATGTCTTCATGAATGGTGAGCCTCAGGATATTTTTATTATTTTTGCATTTCATTATAACTTGGTCTTACCAGCTATCCCTTTATTTCGCAATCACAAAAATATGATTTATATGGTTTCCAATCTCAATAATATAATCTTAATATTCCCTGTGATGAAGGGGATATCTCTGGCCAACTCCTATAATGTTTTTGGCTACAATCTTATATGCTCTTGCCTGGGAGTTAAGTCCCATTGAACCCATTGAACTCAGTACAGTTGTACCTTGTTTCTTGAATGGAATCCGACTTCCGAAAACGTTCAAAAACCAAGACATAGTTTCTGATTATCTGCAGGTGCTTCCTGCACTCAATCGTAAGCTGCAGAAGCCACATCAGATGTTTGACTTCCAAAAATAGTTCACAAACCAGAACAGTCACTTCCGGGTTTGTGATGTTTAGAAGCCAAAACATTCGAGAACTAAGCTGTTTGAAAACTGTAGTCTTGTGTCTGTGTAAATATGTAGAGGATTGCATTGTTGTTGCTGAAACAGCTTTGGCCACTATATCCAGGCCTTTGACTTCATCCCCTACCCAATAGTTGCTTCAAAAGAGGAGGTGTAAGTTCTGCACTAATATTTGCAGTTGTGCAGTCAAATCTGTGCAGTGTGGCAAAGAATAGCAGTGAACTGAACTATGTACCCAGATATATAAGTCAAAATAAATTTTGTTCTCATTTGAGAAAGGACCCTAGTTCAGTGATTCAGCTGCAGAAGTTTCCAGGTTCAATTCCTGGCATCTCCAGTTAAAACGAATAGGCTACAGGTGCTGGGAAAGATTTTAGTCTGAGACTCAGGAAAGCCACTGTCAAGCAGAGTAGACTAAGGATAGCCACTATGGTACTCAGCAGATACTGTTGAACTACAACTCCCATCAGTCCCAGCTATGGTCTGGGATGTTGAAAGTTGAAGACCAGCTTCTAAAAGGCACCACATTGGCTCTCGGCAGGGGACAAATCTGGGCAAAAGTATGGCCTGCTAGAAGGTTTGCCTAGCCAGCATTTTAAATCTCTTTGTGGTGGTTAGAGCTTCCTTTTTTGCAGCATCACTTTTCACTGGATATAAAAGCAGTCAGTGGTTTGGATCTGTCACTTTTGCTCTGTTTGCAGAAGGGGCTTCCATTTAGATCACGTCAATGAGTACAAGTTGCCTTCCATTAATGGGGGTCCTGTCAGGAGAAAAGGTGGGCTGATGATGATGAAGATGGAGCATCTGCGCCTTTTATACTAGAATGATGCAAGAGAGAAGAATACTAAAAAAAGATGTTGAGAGCTGCCATTATTTATACAATCCCTTTGAGGTGTGTTGTTTACACTCATCATTTTCCCACCAAACACGCTGGGAGTTGGAGACTACTATAGAATAGTGCAGTGCAAAACCTGGATGTCATGAGCAATAAAAAGTTAAGACTAGCTAGTTGGGAGTTTTAATGTGTTTTCTCCTTGTAATATAAAGCTCATTCCCAGAATTTCACTGGACCGTGTGGACAGGGCAACTGTCATAGCTGTCTATCAAGGCTGAATTAGATGAAGGCAGACAAAGCAGGCTTTGTGGCGAGACTGAAGCTGCAGCCTCAAACGTTTCCATTTCTCATCCAAAGGCACTGTGGGGGCATTGTCTTCCCCCTCTCTGAAAAGAGAATGGAACAATTATGTTACTGAAATTCCACAGTGAGCCTGAAAGACTGTTTATGTCCAGCCAGGGAGACAGTGAAAACTGAAAGGAGTTTCATGACAGCAGGGGTGGAGGTTTCTCGATATATTCTTCAATGGTATGGTGGGCCTGACTCTTCTCTCTCTCAGCAGTGTAAATCAGGAGAAAATCCACTAATGCTAATGGAGTGGAACTAGTTAGAACAAGTCTCACTTATCCCTGACATTTTCATCGAGTTGCCCCACTCTGTGCACTGTGGATTTTATTACTTTCAATCGGTTGCGTACCTTCTTTCCAAATGTAACCTAAAAGCCTTATGTTTTGTACAGAAACAGAAAACAGCAATGTCTTGAATGGTGCACAGAACTTTGGAAATTCCCACAGTTTTTGCTTTGAACAAATCCTCTGTATACAACTATAATACCAAGTTTCCCTTCCTGAACTAAAAAGGAAAAAGCTATTAGGAGTCCAGTTGTTTAAAGTTCCCATTGAATATGATACATTTAGTTCCTTTTGATGTGCACATAGAGGGCAATGAGATCCTCACAGCTCCTAAAGCAAATGATCTATCACTCCTGGGGTGAGTCAGGAATAGCCACCCATAATTCCTTGTCAACTGCCCAGCTGCAACTATAGATTATATCAGTCTGTTTAATAGTGTTCTTTACTGATATTAATTTTGCGCCAAGAATACTATAAGCATGTAAGAGCAAATGCACAGAGATTATCTTAAGCAGCCTGCTCTCCTTCCACAAGAAGTTACTCTTGGGAGTAAGTCCCAGAATGAAGTGGAACTTCGCTGCCTCCAACAATGCTGTTCCACACCTGAAGCAGACTTCCATTTACACAGTAGAACTTCCCCTTCCCCTCCTCTCCTTTGCAGGGCTCCATGCTTCTTGAATCTCTCTCCTCCAGCAGCACGTTCAAAACAGCAGTGGGGTAGAGGTGGGGTGGACTGAATAGCTGAAAAAAAGTCAGCCTTTCATGGCACACATAGTCTACATAGTCGAACTGGTATAAGGCTTTGATTTGATGTGTTAACTTTACTTCTGAATTATTTGGAAGCTGAAGCTATTGTTGCAGATTTTCTTAGTTGCTGCACACACACAAAAAACCATCCTAGCTTATAATTGGAAAGCTGCAGCAAACTCTAATGATTATGGAATGGTTAATTAGCATTATGGAGAAAGCAGCCTTGCATTTTGCACATGTAGTCAGATTTCCACAGATGTCTTGTCAACTGATGTCTTTTATTTTCAGTCTTGCACAGAGTTTTTGCTAATTGCTATTTTTTATCATCAGAACTGTGAAGATGTTTGTTGTTCACTGACTTTTACTGCAGCTCTCGCTTTTACTGAATAGATGTTTCACACTTGCTTGCACCGCCTTCAAGGTCACCTGCGAGCTCACTGATTGCCTAAACTCTTTTTCCTGAGCATCTCACAAGTATTAATTTGAGTATGTCTGATGGTTGTTGCCCCACCAGTTCCTCTCTATACCTTACAGGATCTCTTCAGTAGCTCACATTCTAGAAGTTCTTGATTGTTTCCATGATCAGAAGTCTAGTTTTGCTTTTTTCTGCTAGCCTCTAATTATAACCTCCAGTGTCCTGTGTTATATCCAAACCTACAGAATGATCCATCACTAACCAATTACTTCCCACTCGTGCTTTTAGCTTTTCCATGTGTGATATTCCCCTGCTGTTGATTTCTTCCTCCCTACACCTGTAGGACATGGACTGGATCAAGCTCTTAGATTTATAAATTATTCTTCTATATCAGACTTACATTGTACTTTCCATATTACTATCGCAGACTTCTCCATGGTCTGAATAATCAGCTGTTGGTACTTTCGCCAGGCCCTGAGCTAGAATATTGATAATGTATCAGTTTTGGCATAGTTTACATACTGGCTTCAGAATTTGCTAACAGGACTTCAGCTATAATAATAATAATAATAATAATAATAATAATAATAATTTTATTATTTATACCCCGCCCATCTGGCTGGGTTTCCCCAGCTAAGTGACTCATCAGTTTTCCATAACAATGTCCAAAACAAGTCTATACTATAATATTTTGACAAGGTACAACTGGGTGCAACTGCACCTATGTAGCCACCCAACAGATGATTGGCAAAATTTGCTTTGAAAGTGCAAGCCACCTTTCAGTGTGAGCAATTTTTTCCCTCTACCCATGTAGCCAAATAGGTGATTGCATCACAGGCCACTGCTAGGCACTTGACTAAGTCAAGCAGAATCACACCTGCGGTCCTCAGAGAATTACCAGTCAAACAATGAGATAAAGAACCATTCAACCACTTCCCAGGCCTTTGAGGGACTAAGCTGGTTTTGTTCTGCTGTTAGCTTCCAAAGCTTCATGTGACTGTTATAGGGGGTAGATATGTGGTGTTTGTGAATGAATTGTCGGTGCTGCATGAAAAAGTTGATATTATATATTATTCCCCCTCGCCATGCTATATTACAAGTTGCTTTGAAACCTATTAGATAACAGGCAGCTAATAAGTGTAATAAATAATAAGAATGAACTGTATTAAGGGTCATATTAATAGAAGTTAAAATTCTGAGCTGTGTTGGATCTCAGTTGCATAAATCACAAATCACCTTCAGTGATTCAGGCTCATCTCTTGTAAATAATAGAATGATACAATTACAGGAATCTTCAGCTCATTGTTTGGCTATTGACTAAATGAGAAAATTAGTACAGTACTGATTTAAGAGAGCACAGTTTACACACACACACACACACACACACACACACACACACCAAGCAAGCACTCCTCAGAGAAGATGAAAACACATAGTTTAATTTGGGCTGTGGCTTACTGTGAAAGTTCCATGTTACAATATGCAGAAATAAACTGAAGCACTGTTGTTATGACAGCTTTTGCTAAAATCTATCTCATGGCAGTCACATACTTTCTCAGCTTCAATTAGCACTAAACTAATTAACACACTGCTCTCCCATATACTTGTGAACAGTGACTTTTTTCTTTCTTAGCCAGTCCCAAGTGTGATGTAAGAGTGATTGAGTAGCTAATTACTCTTTAATTGAATTTACACATTATACCCTTTTCACTTGTTCAAGCAGAATATTCGTTCAGAAATGAAATTAAGCTGTACCAGCTTGTGAAATATACCCACTGTATTAAAGAAATGAAACATAACTGTAAGGAACCACGGGAAAGCGTGTTTTGTTGCATTTATTATACCTGTGTTGAACAGAAGGCGGCACAAACAGCTTTTCGTGTTAATTATAAATTAGGTTAATTGAAAAGAAATGTGTGACCTATAGTTTTCCTTAAAGGTAAAAGTCTCGATATAAAAACAAATCTTAATATGAAAATTAGAAATGCTTTAGGAAAAAGTTTTATTGGAAATTATCAAATAAACACATCCCGACATTAGGTGTTGATTTTGGATATGGATTTATATCCCTTCTTCATATATTCATGTTATTTATTTTTGTTGGTTTGTTTATTTGTTATATTTGATGAGAACCAGTGTGGTGCAATGATTAGAGTGTTGGACTAGGACAGAGAAGACCCGGGTTCAAATTCCCACTCCTGGGTGATATTAGGCCTGCTCTGTTCTTTCTTTGTAACTACCTCAAAAGGTTGTTGTGAGAATATAACAGAAGGGGAAGAAAACTGTATGCATGCACCTTTAGAGAAAAGGTAACATAAATACAATAAATAAATAAATAAATAAATATTAAAGGCCTGTGTGATGTCCTGACTTGAATGACATTCATTGAATTAGACATTAGCATAACCCTGTCAGAAAATGCTTACAGAATATTGGAAGCTCAGGGTTCCATCAATACATTACATATATTGTCTGTTTTACTTTTAACTGGAGATTATTTTACAGCTTCCAAAAATGTACCATAATTGTGAAACTATTGGCTGAAAACCCAGGAATTTTCTGGAAAACCAATGAATGTATCATTTGTTATTAATAAGTTTAATCGAGGGAAAGACAGTACTCATCATTTGCAATGCTGTTTAAATGTAATTATGATTTGGTTGACATAGAGATGCATACTCTTCTTGCTATAGTGCATGCTGATCAGTAAACAATATTTCAAATAATTAGTACTAATACATATTGTGGACAGATTACACTGAAGCAAGTTCAAAGGGGCTCATGTTTTTTCAATATTCTGAGAGTGAGATTTGTTACTTCCTAAGTCCCATTTTTCTCTTCTTCGTGTTAGAGAATTCTTTATTCTCCGTCTCTTATCTTTCCCGTCAGGCCTCTTCATATTGGCAGGAGCACATCTGATCCCTTTGGTAGAGACCGTCTGATCTCTAGATTCCAAAAATAAAGAAATACTGACTTTCCCCATTGTTATTTCTTCATTACTTTCAATAAATTAATATTCATATTTTCAAATAGGCTTATGTTTACATTATTAAATAAAAAACAGGAAAGAGAGAAGAATGACTTATGGAAGACCATTCCAGCTACTGAGTTAACATATTGGAAAAAGACAGAATTCTAAAACGTTATGTTTCTCTCCCTCAGGCCACTCCTTAGTATGGCTCAGAAATCCACAAAGGCTTCTAGTAATCAGGATAGAATAAATACATATCGACTCGAAACATCAAGGACTCTTAGAAAACATCAAGCCAGCAGAAATCAACTTATTTAATTCAATCTTATTTCACAGGGATATACTGTATCATGTATAATTGTTTATCAAAGCATATGAATCATAAATCACTTCAAAATGTGTAGGATACAGAGGGAGTCATATATTTACCAGCATTACACAGGTTTTACTATGCACTTTTCAACTCTTATTTTCAAGAGGATGTTAGGGTCCCATCTGCAAAATACTTTAAAAGATGTATTATACCACCTAAACAGTCATGGCTGTAGTTTATTACGGATGGTGAGAGTTGTTGGAGATTCCTGTTCCCCGCACAGAGCTGAAATTTCAGAGTGGTTTACTGTATTTTTCCATGTATAAGACAACCTTTTTTCTTAAAATTTTTAGTAATAGATTGGGGTTCATCTTATATTCAACAACTTCCTTAATTTTTAATTTTTTAAATTTTGGGCTCCCAAAAATAGTCTTATACATGGGGTTGTGTTATACATGGAAAAATACAGTAACAATCAACCCCTCTTCCCCAGGGACTTCTGGGATTGTTGTTCTCTGAGGGGAATAGGGGTATTGAGGATTCTTTGGGGAAAGCCATAAAGTGGTACAGTACTGCTTTAAATGCATAGTGCAGATGGGCCCTAGAATGGGTTAGCTATGTGTGACAAAAAAATGGCAAATGTTTTTCTGGGGTGTAGTGACGCCTTGCTTTCTGCATACCTGTAGATGCCTCAAATTACCTTCAGGTCTATTCTTCCATTCTCTGATTGCAGAAGTAAAATAGACAGTAACATAAATGAAATAACACTTGAGAAGGATACAATAACTACTTGGACTTTTCCTATATGGGAACAGATTCCAAGATACATTTTCCTTCAGCTCTCCTCCAGCAAAAGCAATAATCATGTATTCAACCAGGCACAAGATGTCCTATTCCAGATGCAGTGGGCATCTTCTAGATCCTGGGCTAGGCCATGGACGACTGACTCAGGTGCTTGAGGTTACCAGCATCTGGTGGAAATTTGTAATTGGAACTGAGCAAGTAGTGTAGAAGGGTACCAAAGGTCTGCCAAACTTAGAACAGCTTCACAGGTAAGAGAAGTTGCTCCGATAAAAGCTAAAATTCATCTGAGTTCAGTGCAATCTGAAGGCTGTCTAAGCTGAGGTTGAAAGGAACAGTGTGTTCCAGATTGCATCCTAGCTCTGTGACATTGATGAATGGCCTAATGTTCCACATCCAGTCATCTTTATTGGAGAGCCTACAGGGGAACAAACAGTAATAGGTGAGTTGGTGTGTTGATTCAGAATTCCTGCTGGAAAGATCTGGTTGACTGCTCTTGAGAACAGAGTGCAGCAGCTTGTCCTCTTGGAAAGTGCTGCCTTTGGGGTGTATTGCCCATTGATCTGATTAGGTAAGTCTAGGGGACACAGGATTCCCAGGGCAGGATCCTCTAACTCAAGATCCCTTTGAAGAGCTCAGTCATGACACAACATGAATACTTTAATATTGTACTGATTACACTTTTTACCAGTTTCTCAGCATTAATGTCGGCCCAGCATTGTGACATAGCCATGGCCAGGGGAAGGACCAATACTCCCTGGGATCTTGTGGGGCTTCCTCCTCTTGCATGGCCCAGTGAGATCTTGGGACCATTCTAGTCCTCCCTCACCTTGTGGCTGGAGGTGGGGTTTCCTAGCCTACACACACACACTCAGTGGTCCTCGGTTTTAAAGTCTTCCATTGAGGTATTGAGTGGCTGCTATTTTACAGAGCTGGAAAGTAATCTTACTCTTTAACCACAATTAGCCTTCAAGTTGAGAGATTTCTTTCAATGGATAGCAGGTGACTCTTAGGCATCATCTACATAGCTGTTGATCATAACTTGGGCTTAAATGGCATTGAGTAGGATCTCAAGGCCCTCTTAAGTTGGCACACAACTCTGCACTTGAGCTCTGTCTAGGCCAAAGCCAGCGCCATTCATCTCAGGTTACCAGCAGGATTCCAGTCACATGATGTGTACCACATTGGGCCCCTGTATGCTGGTCAACTTGCACAGATCTTAGGGGGTTAATGAATCCTGACCCAATGCCATGCCAACCCCCATTTACCTCACTTTGGTCAACAAATATTGTGGCCTGTTTCCACCCACACCTGTGTCCTGTATTATTTAATCTCTACCTGGTTTGGGAAGCTGACCACAGTGCGCCTGTCAATGTGGTGCTTATTGTGGTCAGTCAGGGATGAAGGGAACCAAAGATTAACAGGATCTGAAGGATACTAAATTGTTGCGTGGGATAAAATAATGTGTGGCAAAACACATTCTTTTGAGTCTAAATTCCTAAATTATTTAATTGGCTCAACTTCCCAGTGAATACCCACTTATATTGTTTTGGATCTAAGTATTACCTTGTAAGTTATGGGCAGGTTGACAAAGCTGTTCCCAAGAATTATTTTTAGATGTTGTTAAGTGTATTGAAAGAGCTCTGCCACTTCAGATCAATATCTTTTAGAAGTAACTCTTGCATGCTTAAAATTCAAAGTCATCTTGTCAAATAACTTTGGTGCTACTGATATTTGAATTACCGGCAGTGGCCTTAGGACATTATTCATTCTCTCACAAATAAAATTTACATGAGTATGTCTGTGACTTCCCCCTCAAGTAATCTCTATGCAGGAATCCAGATGCATTTGAAATCACTCCTTCCAAAAACAAAGTAATTATATTGTGGAACTGCACAGTGGCGTAGCGTGGGGGTGCAGGGGGGGCCGGCCGCACCGGGCGCAACATCTGGGGGGGGCGCTCGCACTCGCAGCTCTCTGCCCCTACTAAAATCCACGGGTTAGGGGGCGCAAATTACTTGCCTTGCCCCGGGTGCTGACAACCCACGCTACGCCACTGGAACTGCAGAAGAGTACTATATAATTGAAATTCCAATATGGCGAAGGGTAGGCACACAACGGGAGAACAAGCAAAAATTCAGGAAGAGAGGGCAGTGGCTCCTTGGCTTATGCAGTCATCTGCAAAGTCTTCAGATGTGGGACTCACATTGAACTGAGTGCCAATGCAAGAAACACTGCTATTTCTATGACATGCATGACTCTCTCTTTTCTTCTCTGCTCATGATAGGGGAGACAGCACTCCTCTATCTGTAGGCCTTCAACAGTTGTGTGGAAGAGTGAATTTTGACAGGTGCAGCTTGTCCTGTAAGGATGGAGGCAAACTACACCTGCCCAAAATCTAAGTTGGACACAAACCTTAAAGAGTTCTGCCCTCTTTGCATTTGGTCTCCACTCCCACATGTCCCTTTCTATTTTGTTTTTACTTACCTACATTATGATTATTTCCATTATTTGTCTTTGCTACTGGAAGGCAGCCCTTATGACTCTGTCACTTAGTGGCTGTGTGGGTCTAAAGTTATCTCCTAGTGTTCCATCGCTGCCTTCTAGCAGTTCTGCCCCTTTAACATGTGTCCTAAGTCTTCGAAACTCTTCTATCTAATAAAAACAAGAAAACAGTTGTTGTTTTATACATCAGCTCCATTGTAAGAAAATGTTAATACTGTTTATTTTTCTCTCTCTCTAAACTATGTCCCACCATTCTACTATTTATGGTATAGCTTTTTTTTTTAAAGAAAACCTTATAAAATCAGGAATTTTATTATAATCCCTACACATTCCTACTCCAAATCCTGTAGAAAACAGGGTTTTGTTTACAAGTGAGTTTTCATATGGAAGGACTGTGACATCAGTTCAGTGCTGGTACAGATTCCTAGGCCCAGAATTCTTTAAGTGCCTTGTGTATTTTGCACCAGACTGTGGTTGGCAGATCTCAGGGTTCTAAAAAAAACAAAGTAGATCCCACAAGTTGCCTTGCCGCATTTTGACAGGGCATTCTCTATGCCCAGCTTGTGGAACTCCCTCCCTGGGAAGGTACGTCTGTCCCCATACAGGCTTTTAAACACAAATGGGCCTTTGAGACATGAGTGTTGACTGCAATTTCAGCTGGTGGTATTCTTTTAGCATATGGGTTTTTTTCTGTTTTTGTGGTATTGTAACACATTTTCATGGATTGTTTTTATGATGTTCACTGCCCTGGGTTCCTATGGGAAGCCAGGTTGTATAGAAGCAACAACAACTTCTTTACACTGATGAGCAGCAGCTTGCCAGGGCTTCAGAAGTGCTTCCCTTCCACACTTTGCTTGGAAAGCCAGGAAATGAACCTGGCACTTTTGGCATACAAAGCATGTGATTTGCTACTAAGCTCTTCCTTAAGCTGCTTTCTCCCAAAGCTCCCACTACATAATGAGCCATTTGCTTTGGGATCCACACAATAGCTGAGATGTTAAATATATATTGCTTAGACAAACCTCTGCAATATGAATTTTCTCTTTTTAACCACTTGGTTCTTATTAATGTTTTCAATTATATTTTAATGCAGTTTTTTCTGATTTTATTCTTATTAGGTTTACACCTTCTTGATATATTTTTATGAAAATGTGGGTTATATGCTAAGCAAGTACGGGCGTACCTTGGATCTCGAACGCCTTGCAACTCGAACATTTTGGCTCCTGAAGGCTGCAAACCTGGAAGCGAGTGTTCCAGTCTGTGAACGTTCTTTGGAACCCGAATGTCTAATGCAGCTTCTGCAGCTTCTGATTGAATACATGAAGCTCCTGCAGCCAATCGGAAACTGCGCCTTGGTTGTCAAACATTTTCGGAAGTCGAATAGACTTCCGGAATGGATTCTGTTTGATAACCAAGGTACGACTGAACCGTATTTTTCCATGTATAAGAAGTCCCCACATATAAGACAACCCCTATTTTTCTGAACCCAAAGTTAAGGGGAAAAATCACCCCTAAAATAGATAACATTTGCATTAGGTGTATCATATATTCCACAGGAGGTACGTTCACACCCCCATGCTTTAAAAACAACAACAACAACAATCTATTCTTGCCCTTACCCAGATGACAAATTTTACTCCTCATAGAAAATATTGCCAAGGTTTAAGAATGGGGACAGGAGGCTTCTCTGTGTGCAAGTCAGTGTAGGATCAGATTCAACTCAAGATTTATCTTCACATCGGTACAGTGCAAGAACAATGACATTTCAGAAGATAACTATAATTATGGTTGCCATCTACTTCAAAACTGACTTCTTTGAATACGCTTGTTTATTTGAGGAACAGCTTGGGTTGCTAAGATTATTGTTCCTCAGAGTAGTGCTTTTGAAATCCATATTGTTTCTTTTTAGCTTTGAAAGGCAGAATGGAGCAGCTTTCATAGAAGAGATGAAAGGAAGGAAGATGATGGAGGTTCTTGGGAGATACTTAAAAGGGAAAGTTCAGATTGTGAAGATGTTCATTGATTTTATGTCTATTTAAGTGGATTAAGAAAAAAAATAAGTTTCCCTGAAAACGTAAGTATCTTACAGAAGAACAGTAAGATCTTGAGTATCTTACAGAGAGGTAACATGCTTCAAATGAAACCTGAACTGAAACTTCACTAAGATAGTTTGATGTCATTGCAGTTTAGGAAAAAGTGCTTTCTCCAACACACTTCAAAAGTTTCAATCTTTGGAGTCTTGGAGAGATAAAGCAAACAAAAATGAGATGAGAAAAAAGCTCCATCACAGTTGCAGTACTTCTGAGTAGTACTAGGAGACCTTCAAATAAATGCATGTTGAATAGAATGCCTCACACTTGTAACAAAAGCTTTATTTTAATGATGTTTTTGATAAGGGAGAGACTAAACATCATTCAGTGGAAAGCACTTCTCAGTCCTTACCTCAGTAGAAGAAGTGAATACCAGATATACTTAACAACTGTTTACTCCGAACAACCATAACAGAACATAAATGGGCAGAGAAATCCTAAGGTGATTAGCAGGGGGAGGATCTGGCAGAGGTGCCCCTTCACTGGGTTCCTCTGATGAGGGGACTCCACCATGAGTGGCATGCGGTAAAATTTTTCATAGGGGAACAGTTAGGGCCAGAGGTGCTAGCTTGCAAGGGGCATGGGGGGGGTCAGTGTCATGCGTGGGATGTTCTAATGTCCTGACGTCATACACGTGAGCATCATGCCTCCCTCCTATGCCAGGCAGAAGCTTCCCAGGCTTTGTGAAGGAGCTGCCAGGGCTCTGACAGGATGACTGAAACTGCCTCCTTCCAAAAGCCAGATGGGCTTTGGGAAGATGGCAGGACAGCTCTTGGACCCATCAGAGACTTGCGCCTGCCTCCCTAAGCCGGGCAGAAGCTTCCCGGGCTTTGGGAAGGAGACACCAGGAGAACATTTAGGGGACTAGCCTGGTCCCCTTAGTCCAGTGACCACACTGACCACCCCCATGGGGGCCTCTGCTGCACCCACCCAAAGTGCAGCAGGTTGCAGGATACCATTGGAAGTTAAATGCTTAATGTAGAAGCACTCTCTCTCACACACATGCCAGCAAACGTTTTGGGGTGGTCTGCTTCGTTTCACATTAGCTCATCTCTTGTAGCACCCTGCTGAAATCCCATAGCTTTTTATACCACAAATATCCTGGTTTAATTTTGGTTTTGTTGCGCTACAGCCCCTCTGGATACCATTAACGTGGTAGCATTGCGGAAGTTTCAGAACAAAGTAAAGCTGAAGAAATCTACTGCTAATGCACTGTTATTTTGTCAATACTATGTTGCATAATGCATCCCCAATAGAACAGGAGCCCTGTGTCTGGCGGGGGGCGGTCAGACATAAGCAGGTGGGCATGTTCAGTACCCACAGGAACCCTCACTGCACAAACAGAGCTATTGTGTGCCTTTGTTCAAACAACTAGCAGTAATTATTTAAAGGCAAACAATGACAAGGGGCTACATTTCTTTTTTACTCTGTGATCTTTTTTTGTCTTTCCCACATATATATATATATATATATTTGGCGCATAGAATAAAAGTCAACAGAGTTCTTTTTTCCATTTCTGACCTTTCTATTGCTTTCAGTGACACAAAAGATTTAACCTTTATTTTAAAAGCCATGCTCCAACTGATCTAATGAGATCTTCAAGATGAAGCAGGTATCCTGCCCTGCAATATATTTTGCACGCTATAACCTTTCGCTCGGAATTACATTCTAAGGTCATTATAAGCACAGCCATTACCTGAAGTTGGGATACAGTTAAAGGATATCTAAATAAGATCCATGTAACACCTTCGCTGCAGGGGGGAACCGTGAGAGAGCCTTCGTACACCCAGTAATCTCGTAGGAGGGGGTCTGAAATTAAATGGAGGAGATTGGTTTGAAAACATGCCATTATGCTCCATCTTTCTTTTCAAAATCAAGGGCACAATCCTATCTTCAGTCTAGAGCTGTGCCAGGTGCAGCCGGCAGGGGGCATGTTGGAAAACAAGCTTTTGCTGCAGGCACTTCATCCCCAAACTACATCCCTGCAGAGAGATGTTGAATGGAACATCAGACTGCAGTAAACTGCATCTGAATGCTTTTCCCAAGAAGGGTCTAAGATGGGCTGCAATCCCCACTGGCATGAGATACTCTCCTCTCGTCATGGACTACCAGCAAGGGATTTCACTAGCATGCCCCTTCTCAGTTTATGTGTCTCTCTGCGCAACACCAGAACAAGGGCTTTCCTCAGTAAAGCCCAGATTTCCCCAAATCCAGGCAGTCTGAGCAGGTCAGATATGAGGTCAGTCTGTGCTCCTCACTTGCTGCCATCATTGTGCAAGGTGCATTCCATGGCCAGGTAACTACCTTCTAAAGAGGAAACATGCCTAGAGCAGCCATGGTACAGCCGTGGGTTTGCCTCCATCAAAGCTTTCAGGGTCTGGCTGCAGGCACTGGCAGCACCACTCTTGGCCTCTATAGTCTTTTGTGCATGCATGGTTTAGTGGCATACAAATAAGCACTTACCTGGTAATAATGTGTTGGGATTAAAACACGGTATTGACTTGGACTTTCCCTGAAAATTTAACAGAAATCAGTCTTGTCTCTCTTGTTTTTAAGAGAGAGCAGATTTTGAAACAATTGACTATCTAATAAAAATACCAAATTATAAGATAAATTATTTATCAAACTCTCTCTCTCTTTTTTTAAAGTGCTTCTATTTTTACAAAATTATGCCGCCTATGTTGGATATAGCTAAGCTACTTAATAAATCAGAGAACTCAAATGTAGCCTGCAGCTATCATACTTAGTTCATTTCAAAACATTTTTAGAAAGCAGAATTAACAGCTTTACCTTATATTGGATGTCTTGCAGAATTTCAGTAACAGCCTTCAGGCCTGAATGCTCTTTTCCTATCTGAAACATAATGCACAATAAATAAAGATAAACACACAGTATTCCCTCCTCTGATGAAACACAGGTTTCAAAGTTCTCAATAAGTGAAGTCAGTTCCGTATTCATTTCCACCAAATTGGATGACCTTTTGCATGACGTTCAAGCAAAGATGCAGAATGAAGTAATTGACAAAAAGGTAAATAGAGTGGACAAGATAAAAACAAGAGTACCAAGCTATCAAACTTCAGGATAAGCCAACTTGCCTATTTTTGCCTTAATGTTTCAGTAATTATCATATGTTATGTCATAATCAAGCATCATTGCGTGACATAGAGAGCAAGGTTATCGTTTGCTCATCTCCCAAAAGTACACGGATAAAGTTCAGATCTTTGGCTCCTCTTGTTCTGAGTGGATCTGCACATTACAAAGAGGGCAAGAGTAAATTATTTTACTCCTGGCACTGTATCCTGCCCTTCCTCTGAGCAGTTCAAGGTGGCCTATATATATATATATATACTCCCCACGCCCCCCATCTTACCTCACAACCACCTTAGGTGACTAGCCCAAGATTACGGTACCTGCAGAGTTTGAGCCCCAGTTCAAATCTGATATAACCTACTACACAACTAGCACAACTAACTACTACACAGGTAGCTGAAGACCATATGCTATGAACCATGAGGATAATGTGCATGCCAACACCATACACCTCACTCGGGGTTTTGAGAGCTAGAAGTCTTTACAGAGAGCTGGTTCATTGTGACTGAAGAGGTCAGTATGGTTTCACTGAAAGCTGCCTTATACCATATATCCGGAGAAGGCCAGGAAGTCAGCCCTTCAGTCACTTCAGTCATGTTGCGGGGGGTCCTGTGTACATATGGGGCTTCCATAACTCATGAGTAGGGTTGGAGGAGAACTTCAATCAGTTCACATTTAAAACTGAATTTGTCCAATTTGCACTTTCAAAAAATAATAATATGAGAACCATATCAAAGACATTCGTCAGCAGTTGCACTTATCAGAATTTTGCAGTATAATTCTACAACCCAACAACACTTGTGAACATGTGTAAATCAGGGAGAAATGTAAATAAAAATGAATGCATTGCTGAAAATAACTTACAGAAATGCATTATGTTAGGGGAAATTGCTTGCAAAAATGTGTATGTTGGTCAAAACTGCATCCAGAACTGTGGTTATTAGGAGAAATCCTTCAGGATTTTAAAAAAAGAAAAATTCACAACTTGCTGGACAAATGTGGAGAACTGAATTTAAGATTGATAAAAATTAGAAACTAAGAAAACTCAAATGTGCCAAGCCTTCCCTCACCCCTCATGATAAAGTAAATGGAGGACACTCCCATCTCAACATTGCAGGGTACACGGGACTCTTGTCAGAAGATTTCTGTTACTTTACATAAATTTGTTTCAGATGCCAAATTCAAACAACATGTTTAGAAGCATTTCAAGTGTCAAAACATTCACCCCAACCCAGCAAGAGGGATCTGTATGGTTAAACAACCTTATACATGTGTTGCCAGTGCAGACGTACCAATGCAGATTGCCATCTGTTCAGCTTAGCATCAGATTTGCTTTAAGCCATAGGCCATAACAAGAAAAATGTCAGACAAAAGTAACCACTTAAGCAATAAATAAATAAATCTCAGCGATCAGGGAACAGAGACACAAAAAGCAACTTTGAAACGTACACAGAAAGTTCTTTAAGAGCTTGCTTCTTGATTACTATCCATTTACGAGAATTGTAATTGTTTTGCGGCTGTCAAGGCAAAAGTAGACATGGTGCCAGGAATGCCTTTGTTTTCATTGGCCAGAAGAAATTCTAATTTTATGCAGTGTTGACCAATATTCCTCATTTTTCAGCTGCTTGATAAGAAAGCTATTCCTTGAATATTTCAATGTAATGGAGGAAACTGTCTCATACTGAGTAACCCCACCGCTCAGGCAGAGATGTCTCCTAGCCCTGCCTGGAGATGCTGGGGACTGAAACAGGACAACTACAGCTGGATGAAATCTGCTGAGTGAAGTTGGTTTTCTTCTAGTAGGCCATTAAGCAAAGGGCACCCAACTCTCCATCCAGTTTAAGGATGCAGTGCAGAAACATTTTCAATTAAAATAAAAATACTGAGCAACTCAAAAAAGAAAAAAGGGGTGGGTGGGAGCCCCTTGATTAAATTGAATTGAAAAAGTGGAGAGAGATTATTAAGCTAAAGAGTTTTATTTCACAATTTTACATAACTTTCTGAGTAACTCCAAGGTTAGTTCTGCTGAAATTGGAAGGCCGCTTCAGAAGCAATTATGGAAGAGTCCTCTAGGATACAAAACCGAGTGAACTGAGAGCTGCTTCCATTATTTTTAACGGTCCTATTTCTGCATCAGGACCAAAATCAATACACTTTTACATTCAAACAGTCTTGGAGGCATTTATAATCATATTATAAAACATGACATATTAATAGAAGCAAAAAAAAAAACCCTAACCCAGAATCAATTTGAAACATAAAGGACAACTTTCCCCACCCCATCCATACAATATTGAAAAGGCACAACTAGTTATGAAAAGGCAGCCTTCACCAACCTGGTGCCCCCTTGATATTTGAAACTACAATTCCCATCAACTGGCATCAATGTGTTCTTGCTGGCTTGGGCTGATAGGAATTGAAGCTCAAAATATGTGAAGGGCAGAGGAGTAGCCCAACCACCTGTTTGGGCTGCATAGAAGTCTTAGAACAAGATTTGTGTAGTCTTCTTTGGCAACTCTGCTTCCATAGCATACAAGGTAATTTGTTCTGGCTAAAACTGCAATCCTAAGCATACTTAAAGGTAAAGTGACCCCTGACCATTAGGTCCAGTCGTGACCGACTCTGGGGTTGTGGCACTAATCTCACTTTATTGGCCGAGGGAGCCGGTGTACAGCTTCAGGGTCATGTGGCCAGCATGACTAAGCAGCTTCTGGCGAACCAGAGCAGCGCACGGAAACGCTGTTTACCTTCCCTTTATCTACTTGCACTTTGAGGTGCTTTCGAACTGCTAGGTTGACAGGAGCAGGGACCGAGCAACGGGAGCTCACCCCGTCGCGGGGATTCGAACCACCAGCCTTCTGATCAGCAAGTCCTAGGCTCTGTGGTTTAACCCACAGCGCCACCTGCGTCCTTAAGCATACTTACTTGGAAGTAAATTGAAGTCAGTAGGGCTTACTTCCACATAAACATAGTTAGGGTCATTGTGCACAAATATGATTCATAAAGGAGCATTTGCCTAGTACTTAAAACAATAAACACTTGTGAATTCTTCTGGAGTAAAGTTGTTTTTCACAGAAACCCCAAACAACCATTACACCCATATCCAGTGCTTTTTTCTAGGGGGACGCAGGGGGACGCATACTTCTAAACATTTTCTGAATGTTTGGCCTCATTGAGGGGCAGTATTTCAATATGAGTAGGAAAATGAGAGTACCCCTAAACATTTTTTTAGGGGGGGAAAGCACTGCCCACATCCCTTTCACTTTGACATAATCAAACCATTCTTTCTCTGTATATATTCCAAGCACCTAAACAGATAAGCAGCATATTTTGTGTAAAGTTGAATTTAGATCGGCAATTTATATCTTAATATAAAACACCATTCTCACTTAGGAATGTTGGAGAATTCGGGGGGGGGATGGAAAGAGGAAGGGAAATTGACATCAGTTTGCATGTTTGTCTGTGGTCAGGAACAGAAGTCTCTTCGGTGAATATGATTGGTAGTAGTTCACATCATCCTTGTTAGTACACAAACAATACGTAATTAATGACTTAAAAAACATTTTGGCATTTCCTTTACGTGGAAATGAAAGGAAGTTACATAAATAGTTATACAAGTCATCCAACTTACATTAAATAGCAGACAGCAAGATGATTAACACAGTATTTGGCAGAAACCAAAGTGCAGTGGAATGGAAACAGTGCTGATGGAGATGAAAACAGATCAGAATGGGAATTGCTGCCTTCATTCATTGCATTATTTCTGTTCTGATTGCTGTATGTCATCTACAAACTCAAATAAGCTACAAAGCTGAACTTTGAAAACCATATTCATGCTCTTCTGCAAAGAGATAAGCTCTGCCATATCATTAAAAATAAGTCCATTTGCAGCTGTCCTTATTTGAAATATTGTCACTGCAAATCTTAAGTTTCTTTAACCAAGTCATTAAATCTGATCCATTTTGATCTTTCTAAAGTATAGATTTGTTCTAATGCCCACTACAAAACAAAAAATTATGTTATTTTCTCACCAGCCCACTAATAACCCCACACAATCATTTTCATTTCCAGGGACAATTTATAACCTAAGTTTGACTATGTTCAGAATACCTTTCTCTTTCTTCTCTTAAACCTAGTATTTCAAAATATTCTACTGCACATATTATGACATTTTTTGAACACCCCGTTTACAAGAAATAGTCATGATAAATGGGCATGAGCTGCCTGTGGCAAAAAAGCAACTAATGGATTTAGTGATGATTATGATTATGACAAAGACAGCAGAAAGTTACCTGCACAAATAAAGCAATAATGGCTATGCCGTTCTTCTTCCCCACTGCTTCATCAATGTTGTGGTACATTGTGGAGTTCCAGTGAACTAGATGGAGCTAGAGAGAGAAACAGAGAGGGAGTTACAATATTTTTGTCCTATCTTAGCAGAGGAATTTCCAAAATGGTTCACAAAACAAATTTTAAAACTATTACACAGTAATATAGCATCATCAAACATACTAAAAAAAAACCCCAAGCAAACACTGTAAAAGCCATAATAAATCAGCACACTCCTTACGGGGAAATATTATTTCCCCACTGCACCTGAAAAAAAGGAGTTTGCGCCAGACTTGCTCTTTTGGAATTTGGGATGCTCCATCAGAAAAGCCCTTGTCTAGTAGCCACGCACCTAAGCACAAAAGGGAATGGGAAGCTATAGCAGGCCTTCTAATAATATCAGTAAATTTGGCCAAGTTTACATAGAAAAAGGACACCCTTCAGATACCCTAGCCCTGGGACTCCTCTACACATGGTTTTTAACACTAAAAATGAGTTTTAAAGGGTTATGATATAGCCCATGGGTAGACAAACTAAGGCCCGGGGGCCGGATCCAGCCCAATTGCCTTCTAAATCCAGCCCACAGACAGTCTGGGAATCAGCATGTTTTTACATGAGTAGAATGTGTGCTTTTATTTAAAATGCATCTCTGGGTTATTTGTGGGGCATAGGAATTCATTCATATATTTTTTTCAAAATATATTCCGGCCCCCCACAAGGTCTGAGGGACAGTGGACCGGCCCCCTGCTGAAAAAGTTTGCTGGCCCCTGATATAGCCATATACAGTGGTACCTCGGGTTAAGTACTTAACTCCTTCTGGAAGTCCGTTCTTAACCTAAAATTGTACTTAACCTGAAGCACAACTTTAGCTAATGGGGCCTCCCGCTGCTGCTGCACTGCTGGAGCACGATTTCTGTTCTCATCCTGAAGCAAAGTTCTTAACCCGAGGTATTATTTCTGGGTTAGGGGAGTCTGCAACCTGAAGTGTATGTAACCTGAAGTGTATGTAACCTGAGGTACCACTGTAATGTTCTTTAGAATGTTAATGATGTGTTATCAGAATGTGACACCAGAGGGTGCTGCAGAGCTTGCCCCGTCAAATAAGTGGGTAGACCTTGTAGAAAAGGAAGTGAAAACAAATGCCCTTATGTTTTAAAGTGATATAAAAAAAAATATCGTTCTAAGAACATTTAAAGAGTGAGTATAGATCCAGCCCTGGAGTGTTTAGGGCTTTCTCAGTTGTATTCCCACTGACAGTAGCTGGCAGCTAACGTGCAGATCTTATCTGCCCCATTCCTCCCCCTTGAGCCTTGCCCAGGGTGAGAGGCAAGCGTCCATAAGCAGGAATGGCTCCCTTGTGCCATTAAGCCCAGCTGCTGCCTACCAGAGGCCGGAATTGCCCGCTAGGTGTGCAAGAAGAGTATATCACTGCATCTACTCTCAGAATTTGCAATAATATTTTGCAAGTCTTGTTAACATGTGATAAAGGTATGTTAAGTGTCTTAATCAAGTATATGTTACAAAATGAAAAATGAATAGTGAAACCCAAGCTTCCAAAATTTAAGTGCCTAATTCTAAAGTACTCACCACCAGGGCTGATCTACCCATAAAGGCAAGGTGAGGCAACTGCCTCAGGCAACCACCTTAGGCAACAGGGGCCACAGGGGCCACAGATCCCAATACAGTGGTACCTCGGGTTAAGAACTTAATTCGTTCTGGAGGTCTGTTCTTAACCTGAAACTGTTCTTAACCTGAAACTGTTCTTAACCTGAAGCACCACTTTAGCTAATGGGGCCTCCCACTGCCACCGTGCCGCCAGAGCACGATTTCTGTTCTCATCCTGAGGTAAAGTTCTTAACCCAAGGTACTATTTCTGGGTTAGCGGAGTCTGTAACCTGAATCATATGTAACCTGGGGTACCACTGTATAGATCATTATTCCCCCCTCCCCCCCTTTCCTGATGTATTTCTTCACTTGCCCCTACTTTCCTGGCAGAGAGAGGGACACCATTTTGTGGTTCACCTCAGGCACCAAAATGTCTTGGGCTGGCCCTACTCGCCACCAGCTAGTTAAGTGCTGGACACTGAAAAAATCTTCACCTGTAATCATAGTATACTTTCCTTTGAGATAGATATATATATATATATATATATATCTTCAGATTAAACAATATACAATTATACATCAGGTACTTATTACCCAGCTTGGTATTCAGAAAGAGTGGCATGTTGATGAATATGAAGAAGCAAATTATGCTGTTATACTTCGCTCTTTTCAATTGTTTGTCAATTTTACAAGCATGCTTAATTCTACCTTTGACTAATGTTAAATGATCCATTTAAATACCAAATCCTATGTTGACATTTCAGCCCCCCAGTCTCTTCTACAGGAAAAGCAATAGAAATGAAACCACATTATTCAGGTGGGATATTGAAGTCTATGTGTAATGGGTGCCCCAAGACAAAATGGCAAATTTAGGTTGCACAATTACGGTTGATTTGGTGCTCTTGCAGAACAAACCCAGTTTCTCCTCTGCTCCTAAATCAGACAAGAAAAGTAATGGGAAAATGAACTGGAAAGTGTAGGATATGCAATGTCAGTCAAATCTGTACTACACATTTAAAGCACTATTATACTACTTTCAGTGTCATAGGGAATCCTAAAAACTGCAGTTTAAAGGTGCTGATCACACAAAGCTACAATTCCCAGCACCTTGAACAAACTACAGTTTCTAGAATTAATTCCCCATAACTATTAAATTTATATGAGGCCACATGCACACCATACATTTAAATCACTATGATACCACTTTAAACAGCTTCCCCTAAAGAATTCTGGGAGCTGTAGTTTGTTAAGAGAGTTGCTAACAGTTGTTAAGAAGACCCTATTCCCATCCCAGAGCAATGTGCAGAGCGGTTTAACTCTCTCCACAGAGAATTCAGGGGTTTGTAATTCCCAGTATAATTTGGGGGAAGCCATGACTGTTTATGGATGTGGGTGGCGCTGCGGGTTAAACCACAGAGCCTAGGACTTGCTGATCAGAAGGTCGGTGGTTCGAATCCCAGCAACGGGTTGAGCTCCCGTTGCTCGGTCCCTGCTCCTGCCAACCTAGCAGTTCAAAAGCATGTCAAAGTGCAAGTAGATAAATAGGTACCGCTCCGGCGGGAAGGTAAACGGCGTTTCCGTGCGCTGCTCTGGTTCGCTAGAAGCGGCTTAGTCATGCTGGCCACATGACCCGGAAGCTGTACGCCGGCTCCCTCGGCCAATAAAGCGAGATGAGCGCCGCAACCCCAGAGTCGGTCACGACTGGACCTAATGGTCAGGGGTCCCTTTACCTTTACCTTATAACTGTTTAAAGTGGTATCATAGTGCTTTAAATGTATGGTGTGCATGTGGCCTAAGAGGTGGGCGTGACCGTCATCTGACCTCTCTGCAAATGATTTGGAATGAATGCTTATTAAATAGTCAAAAAGAAATCAGGATGTATGCTTAATAAGCAGGTCCATCTGGAAGCAACCTGCATCTAATCTCCTGGAAAGAAATCAAGATTAATGCTCAATGAATGGCTTGTCTAGGATTGTGCCTTTTATCGATTGCTTTTGCTCTTGATCGCCACAAGAGGGCACTCATGCCGCCTGACGAGCATAATATATAGAGCGCGAAAAAGAAACTCCATGTATGGAAAGAAACTCATTGAATTAAAGAGTTAACGTTTTAGCTACTGACCCTATTGGGAAAACAATGCTCAGTTCCACTCCTATTGTTATCTTGTTAAGGTCAACATATACCTTGCCACCAGCGGCTGTAACAATGCTCCAATGGACAATAACCAAGTTTAGAGTGACCACTTTCCTGAGTCTCATTGCCCCTCTTGGATGGCACTACCACGACTTTCATGACGGGTCACATTTGAGAGGTAAGGATCTGAAGCAGACTCCCTCCCCACCCCCGCACCGAAGTCCCCAAAACTAATATATATCTGGGAGTTATTTTAGGATTCTTAAAAGAAAAGTATGTTTGTTTGTGTGCTCCATAAATGAGAGAAAATATTGTACTCCCCATTAAAAAGAGCCTAACTATTTTGTGCAGGGCAATCACATTTTATCTTTTAACCTGAAACACAAAACTTACTTAGCATACTCCCCAAAAAATTGAGAGTAAGGCTCTGTATACACTGTCCTGTTTAATCTGCATCCGGGGCACTCCTGCTGCTGGTTTAGTCACCATATCGATCCTGTTGTTTCTTAGCTTTGCTTTAAGCAGGTAACGTTGTACTGAGATGGGCACTGGTTGTCGCTTTGATTTTAATTTACAGTTTTAACTGTTTTGCTTTGCTTTGGGACACACCCAGAGAATTCCTGTTTAGGGAAGTGATATAAATGTAGTTAATACATGAACAGACCCAATGTAACTGGCTTGTCCATGTTGCTACCCTCCCATGGCCAGCTATTCCGCATTGAACCAACTAAAAACAAGCAAGTCTGGTTTCCTTTCATGCACATAAAGTTCTGTTGGGTGGGTGTGTGCATATCCAATCATACTTGGAACATTTGGTCCTCTTCCTACTGATATTAATTCTGCTACATCTTTCTTGTCATCCGTGGCCTTGAGAGGTCTTCTGCTAACTCCAGCAGAGTACTTGGCCCCTTCCTAATTCCTCATTTTTGCTAGTAAGGCAATATTTTTGAGGACATATGTTCTCCAATTAAGCCATTTCATTTCTGTCCTTGAAGGACCTTACGTTGGCATTCATGACTCTCCTCTTCCACATTTTACCCTCGCAACCCTGAGACCTAGGCTGACAGGGAATAGCCCAAGGTCACCCAGGAAGATTTCATAAATGAATGGTGATTTTAACCCTGTCCTACTGCACTCTAATCCATTTACTATCACCCCACATTCTGGAAAGAAGGCATAGAAGTGAGTAAGTTGGTGGCAGGAGGAATAAAAGTTTAGAGGGGACTTTGTTAATAGTTCTGTGTGGCAGCTTTAAGACTCCAGTTCAGGCTCCAGTCCTATCTGGGAGCGATCCCCATGGAATTTAATGGGGCTTACTTCTGAGTAATATATGGTTATTGCAACATTATCCCATACTAGACATTGTGACAGCAGGGACCACTTCTAAACCAAGGTTGGGAACACACACATACACATATATATATAGATCATTTTATATATCTTCCATTCCTGCATATTTTATAACTATTCAAGTCAGTTTTCCATTTTTAGACCATTCAAACATTAATTACGCGGTTGAATTTATCTTAATGCAACCAGCGTTTTCAATTGTGTACAATTATTTTCCATATATTCAGTAAGTGTTTTCCACTCTTCTTTAAATATAAGTTCTTCTTGTTCTTTTATTTTATGTGTTAAACCTGTAAGTTGCCAATCCTCTTTGTCTGGGACCTCGCTTATTTTCCATTTGGGGGCTAACAAAACACAGACCACTGTTGTTACATACATAAATAAGCTTTTCTGACACCTTGGAATTTCTGTCTGGGTTATTCCTAATAAAAAGGACTCTGGTCTTTTGGGGAAGGTAATTGTAAACATTTTTTCCAACTCATTATAAATCATTTCCCAATATTCTTTTACTTTTTTACATGTGTCCAGAGGAGGGCAACCAAAATGGTCAAAGGCCTGGAAACGATGCCTTATGAGGAACGGCTAAGAGAGCTGGGCATGTTTAGCCTGGAGAAGAGGAGGTTAAGGGGTGATATGATAGCCATGTTCAAATATATAAAAGGATGTCACATAGAGGAGGGAGAAAGGTTGTTTTCTGCTGCTCCAGAGAAGCGGACACGGAGCAATGGATCCAAACTACAAGAAAGAAGATTCCACCTAAACATTAGGAAGAACTTCCTGACAGTAAGAGCTGTTCGACAGTGGAATTTGCTGCCAAGGAGTGTGGTGGAGTCTCCTTCTTTGGAGGTATTTAAGCAGAGGCTTGACAACCATATGTCAGGAGTGCTCTGATGGTGTTTCCTGCTTGGCAGGGGGTTGGACTCGATGGCCCTTGTGGTCTCTTCCAACTCTATGATTCTATGATTCTATGATTCTATGTCCACCACATATGAAAAAAGGCCCCCTCCTTTTCTTTACATGTCCAACACATATCTGATTGTACTTTATATATCATAGCCAACCCTGCTCGGAGTTAGGTACCATCTATGAATCATTTTCAAATAGTTAAGGTTGGACATTTTTCAGGTGAGTTAGGCACTAAGGGCTGTAGTGTCTACACCTTTGCATAGAATGAGAATGGGAAGAAAACCAGAACTTTGGCTTGCCCATGTGACCACACAGGCCCTGCCTACATGGCCACTTTGGGCACACGCCACCCTACCAGGTCTAGGGGTTGTCAGACACTACAGCTTAGCCTAGCACCTCTTTTTAGATAGTGGGTCTGTTAGATAATTAAGCTGTACAACCCTTCTGAAATTCACAGCAATATTTAACCTGTTGCAGCTGTTCATGAAATCATCCGATTCATCTTTGAATAGATGCGGGGAGCAACATGGATGCATGGAGATATAATACACACATATACATATTGCACTGATTTGACTATATGGCTAGTAAACATCAATAACTGATGTGAATATGAACATGCATCTTTTCAAATAGCAGACTCAGATTCCAGGAATTTGCCATTATGTTGCACTGTGTCATCCATCACTCACAGTACAAACAAGCCAAAGATACCAGAAAAACAAGTGAAGGTTATGTACAAGTTGCTCAATCTAAGACTTTGATTTACAGTAGTTCCAAAGTTACTAAGGAACAAAAACATACACAAAAAGCCACACAGGTATTGTGCTACTGAATTATTTCAAGTAGAAGTGGATTGGGTTCTGAAAAAAATATTTGGCTGAATCAGCAAACATTTACAGAAAATAGTTACAATATTTGAGAGAGGGTCTTCTATGCCATATAGTTGTTTGTGTTTAAAATAGAGGGAAATATGAAATTTTAAGCAGCTAAATATCCCAGTTGTGGCTGGTACAAAATTGGAAATGTAGGAAGGGGAGGAAATGTTTCTTCTTTGGAAAAATTACATGCAAATAGCATAGTTCCCTGTGGAGATTATGGACTCTCCTTCCTTGAAGGTTTTTAATCCTTCCTTTTAAGGTTGGACGGCCATTTGTCACGGATGCTTTAGTTGCAGGGGGTTGGACTAGATGACCCTTGGGGGCTCTTCCAGCTCTACAGTTCTATGACTTCAAACTTTTATGGGTGCTTCCACATGAGGATTTATTGTAGTATCAGTGCTGCTCATGCATGAAAGGGTTTTTTGTGTGTATTTTGGCAGAATTTCTGTGGGTGCATTGGCATCAAAATGCCAGCCTGCATTCCACCCCCTCCATTTAATCTGGATTTACCCTCTGAAAAGATGGCAAGTTTAAAAATGCTGCTCCCACTTACCTGCTTGCAATATCCAATGAGCCATTTAGAAGTGCTCTGTATTTTGGAATATCAGAACAATTACCATATTTTCAATATCAAAAGAAAATGGCCTGGGGAAAAGCAGTTCTTTAAATGGACTCTCAGTACTACTGATGAAGTTTCAGGGGAAGTTTTTCTCATTTAAAACAAAGCTCACGGTATTTAGACAGTATTTGCTTTTGAAAAATAAGTTTCATATTTTTAATGCGGGGCTTGCAAAGGTTGTGAGTTCAGAGAACAGAAATATTATATTAAGATCTAAGAGCATGCACTTTAACCCTGTTACCAGAATACACACCAAGAAGCCCAGCCAGGAAATACTATCTCAGGTGCCTGAACTCAGACATCCAGGAATACAAACTGAAGATTGAAATGTAGCTCTCTTGTTCCTCCAAACTGTTCCTAGCTGACCATATCCTCCAAAGAGCAATGAGGTCAATATGAACCCCGCCTCTCTCATTTCCTTCCGTCATTCTTGAAAAGTACATCATTTGTGACAAGCTTCTATGTAGCAATGCCCTATGAAAAAGCCACAGCTCGTTTCCTCTTACTACAGCACCCCAAACAAATGTAAGCATATTGCAATTTGCACACTAAGGCAAGAACGTTGATAATTAGCTCTGCAATCATGGATTGTACCCAGGGAAAGATGAGGCACTCATCTCTCACACTGCATTGGACTGGAAGCAAGTGGAAGCATTTCTCCCTTGAATGCAGGAAAAAGCTTGCTTCCTTTCCAGGCCAATCTGAATTTGATCTACCACCTCAAAGGACAGCTTCACCAAGCAGGAGATGGAAATCTCCTGGTATTGCAAAGCAGGCCTAGGTACACTTGCCCTGGGCCTCAGAGGGCTAAGCCCTTGGGTGTCCTGCCAGGAACCGGCTGCTTTTCTGTTTGAGTTTATAACTGCGTTCAAACAAGACTCCTTCCTTGGGCCTCAGACAAGCTTTGCAGGCACCTGGTGTAGAGTGATCTGCAGGCAGCCAGAGACCATGGGAGCTTTTGACAAGTTAGTACAGCTGAGAAAGGTCCCTCTTTCAAAAGCTTTGACACTGGATTGCTCAGAGTAGTGCACAGGAAGGGCCTACCACAAAGAAAACCACACAGTGTGGGACAAAAGCTCACGATCCCTTTCGCTAGGTGTGGGCATTTGTCCCTGACAGTGGTTTTAAGGGGTGCAGATTTTTTCCCCCATTGATGCAATTCAAATGGAGACAGTTGAATTGAATTTGCTGCTGGCAAAAACACAAAAGGAAAGAAGAACCACAGGTAGAAGACAAACAGCCCACTATCACCACCACCAAGGAGCCCCGGGCCAAAAAAAAATTAAAAGACCTGGGTAGACATTTGCTTCTCATTTGTTTGCTTCCTCCTTTTCCTTTCCTGGAATTTGAAGGGAATGGGTGGGAAAAAATGAGTATTGGAGGAAAGGCAAGTAGGAGGCAAGAAGTTGGGGGTGCTTCTCCAGGGGGTCCTGGTGCTTACCTCTTCTTTAAGAATCCCAGAGCTATACATATTCAGGCCCAAGCTCAAGGAGTTTTCATCACATTTATGGTATATGAGCAGGACTTGAAACAGAAACTATGGTAGGAAGCTGACTCAATAAGTTCAGCTGTTTCTCTCCCACCCCCTTTGAAAGGTGGGTTCACATCATTTGCTAGAAGTATAAGAAACTGGTAAGGACACAGTGACCCTGGATCTGGGCACCAGACGCCAGCACATCACAGGAAGTCTGTGGCAATTCCACGCCATTAGTCCAGACAGACTGAAGAGGCTTAGAGCAGAGGTCTCAGCACCCATTGCACGAAACCAAGAGTAGTAGAGGGATTCAGATGGTAGGTCCTTCCTCTTCCTAGAAGCACATTTCCTTCAGCATTCATTTTAAAGCATATTTAAAGCACATGACTCCCCCCCCCCCCCGAGTCCTGGAAGCAGTAGTGTTATGTACTGAGTTGAATGGGATCCAAACTGCAGCAGTCTGATTGGTCCTAGAACAATAGGATCCAAATTGCAGCAGTCTGATTGGTCCTAGAACAATAGGATCCAAATTGCAGCAGTCTGATTGGTCCTAGAACAATAGGATCCAAACTGCAGCAGTCTGATTGGTCCTAGAACAATAGGATCCAAATTGCAGCAGTCTGATTGGTCCTAGAACAATAGGATTCAGAATGCAGCAGTCTGATTGGTCCTAGAACAATGCAGCAGTATGATTGGTTGGCAGGAACCACCCAATCATGCTCCAGATATAAGTGAATCCACAACCTGATTGGCTTACAGTAGAATTCCAGAATTAGCCATGTTAAGGGTGTTTGGAACTATGGTTCCCAGGGTTCTTTGGGGGAAGTGATGTGCTTTAAACTTATGATGTATACGCTTAAACCAGGCATAGGCAAACTCGACCCTCCAGATGTTTTGAGACTACAGTTCCCACCATCCCTGACCACTGGTCCTGTTAGCTAGGGATGATGGGAGTTGTAGTCCCAAAACATCTGGAGGGACGAGTTTGCTGTGCCTACTTACACCTATAGGTGCTATAGGTGTAGGAAGAAGCAGCTATTGAGAAATACATCATTGTGAAGTAGGATGACAAAATTCTGGATGCTCCAAAACATTTTTCTGCCTTTTGCATCATACAGTTAAATGATGGGTAGATCCACAACAAAAATTCAAAGAACATCCAATGCACTTTTAAAACACATTACATTCCTCAAAGAATCCTGGGAACTGTAGTTTTGTCCTTACAGAAATACATTTGCCAGCACCCTTAACAAACTTAAAGAACTACAGTCCCCAGGATTCTTGGATGTGCGTTAATGTATAGGGAGGATCTGAAACACACCTGGACAAATATGTTTGTAAATTTATTCTGTGGTAGATATCATTACACCAGGGATAGAGACATTGTGGCTCTTCAGATGTTGTTCTGACAACTCCCATCAGCCCCAGCCAGCTTTGTTTATTAGAGTCAGAGTCCAACAACAGCTGGAGGGCCACAGGTTCACCATTCCTGCCTTACACTCTGTTTTCTAACTTCTTTATTTAAAATTCTGTGCTGCCAACGTTAAGGGGGGAAATTGTGGCAGTGAACAGCATAAAATCAATTGCATTCATAAAACAAATACAAAACACATGTAAACACTAGATCAGATTAATACTGCAACATAACTAGATCACCCCTCAGGGAAAGCTTAGGTGAACAGATACATTTTAAGTAGATGCATAAATGCTAATACTATAGGCATTATTATTTGAGCTACTAAGGCTGGGTTTTTTGTAAGTTAAGGTGTTGAATTGGGAATACGTTGGAAACAAGTGACTTTAATGGTGTGCTGATATGAAACTACCTAAACCCTTAGATAGTCATCAGAGGTCCCACCTCAGCTGTAGCTCCCTGTCTGTGGAATGCTCTCCCCAGTGAGGTTTGCAGGGCACTAACAGCATGTATGGGTGGCTTCATAGCTCAGTGGTTAGAGCACTGGTCTTGTAAACCAGGGGTCGTGAGTTTGATCCTCACAGGGTACGCAGGTGCCGCTGTGGTCTAAACCACAGAGCCTCTTGGGCTTGCCAATCAGAAGGTCGGCGGTTCAAATCCCTGCACGGGGTGAGCTTCTATTGCTCGGTCCCAGCTCCTGCCAACCTAGCAGTTTGAAAGCACACCAAAAAGTGCATGTAGATAAATAGGTACCGCTCCGGCGGGAAGGTAAACGGCGTTTCTGTGCACTGCTCTGGTTTTGGTGTTCCTTTGCGCCAGAAGCGGCTTAGTCATGCTAGGCACATGACCTGGAAAAACTGTCTGCGGACAAACGCCGGCTCCCTCGGCCTGTAAAGCAAGATGAGCGCCGCAACCCCAGAGTCGTCTGCGACTGGACTTAACTGTCAGGGGTCCTTTACCTTTAACAGCTTTTTGGTGCCATATAAAATCTTACCTTTCCCCCCGGACTTTGAAATACTGTTGTTTTGTTTTGTTTTATTGTTAGTGTGCTGTCAGAGCTTCTCATTGCTTGGGGGGGGGGGGGTTGTATTGTTTTTTATATGTTGTATGAACTGTTAGTGTTTTCTATTACAGTATTTTTTCTATGGTATGTTTTTAATTGTAAGTAAGTTTCTTGGAGACCTTTGGGGCTTATTGAGCCAAATATAGGGGTTGACTTCAGCATAGTAGTAATACCTAGATGACCTCTTGAACCTACAAGTGCTACAGTGATTTTAAAAGCCTTTGCTATTTAGCCTAATAGAAGCAATGGTGGGAAGCTATATCTGTTGATCAATAGCTATTATAAACTACTTAACATTTTAGCAAAATGAAAAGTTGGAAAACGAGCTTCTATAAATAAAAATAACATCTAGTAATTTACAAGAATCTGCATCAGTACCAAGTTGAAAACTTATCTAGATCAATTGAGAAAGCCACTAAGGATCCTGATATGATAACTGAGCTCCATATCTTCACGGGAGTTCCTTCTGACTTGGTGATACTAGAGCATTCAATTTCAATAAAGGTGATTTAAAACAATATATGTTAGCCATTAACCGCCTGGAGGAGGAAAGGAACGGAATTAAAATTCATAGAATCAGTATGTGGGCTGCTTAAGAAAACAGCATAGTGGTATTTTGGCATTGCCCAAAACAAAAAAAAGGATTTTTCATCAAAGAGCAAATGGAGAATGGCAAGGGGCAAGAGTTCAGCAGAACTAAAGATGCATGTTTTAAAAGTGAAATTTAGCCAAAGAGAAATAAAACTGAACAAATGCAAATCTGGGGGAAATGTAGGCTGTCTTTCCTGTTCTCCTTTCTTCATGGCAGCAGATATTTTACAGGCTGTGGGAGCAACACTGGTTCTGTTGCATTAGAGGGGGCTGTGACTGAAGCCCACATGGTCTATGAAGTGGGGAAAGAATAACCTGACCCTTTGTTTCGGTGAAGTACAGAATCCAATTATCAGCAAAGCTCCTAAGCTGTGATGGACTCATAGCTTAATTGTAGACCATGTGCTTTGTATTCATAAGTTCAGTCCATTATCTCTCCAGCTGAAATGCTGTAAAATTGGGAAAGTTCTCTGTGGGACACTAGGTAGATAATAGTAGGCCTTATAGCTGGCATCTGTCTGTCTTGGGAGAAAATGGAGGAGTGCACATTTGGGGATGAAGTCAAATCGTTGAAGAGTTCCAGTGCTCACTTTGGCTATAGAGACCAATACAGAAGAGACATGTTTTGTTGAAGCTGGGGCAAATGCTTGTTCTTTCTGCACTCCTCCCAGTGGTCATTCCTCCTCTGGTCACTGCTGTGGATACACAATCTGACTATCTGTCTCCAAGCACTGTAGTTGCCTGCAAGGGATTCCCACATGATAGGGTTGATGTTGTCACCCTTCATGTGTTGTTTGCAGACATCTTTGTGGAACAGAGTTGGTCTGACAACGAGCCTGGTGCTTGAAGCCAGCTCCCCGTAGAGCACATCCTTGGGGATCCTGCCATCTTCCATTCTGTGGACATAACTAAGCCAGTGTAGATGTCGCTGAGACAGGAGCGTGTACATGTTGGGAATGCCGGCTTGGGAGCGCACATCTGCATTTGAGACTTTTTCCTGCCATGTGATACCCAAAATCTTCCTAAAGCTGTACATATGGAAGGCACTGAGGCATCGCTCCCAGCAGTTGTTAGTTGCCCATGGCTCACTTCCATAAAGCAGCATACTCAACACACAGGTCTGATAGACTTTCATCTTAGTATTGGATGTTAGCATCACATTCTTCCCATACCCTTTTGGAGAGGTGAGCCATCGCTGTAACTGCCTTACCAAAACACTTGGCCAGCTTGGCATCAATGGAGAGGTTGCTGGTTATGGTGGAACCTAATTAGACAAAATCATCTACCACCTCATGCGTGTGGTCACCAGTGCTGGTGTGTGGAGTGATGGCAGTGTGCAGACCCAGGATGTTGGTCTTTGTCAGGCTTATGGTAAGGCTGAACTACCGTCAGGCTTGGGCAAATAGTCTGGTTAAAGCAGCTTCTTGTGTATTCATATGCCCCATCCCTCCTGCACTGGTGTAACGTTGGAAAATGTTGGTCACTTCTCCTACCTGGGCAGTTATCTTTCCACAAGGGCAGACATTGATGCCGAAATCCAGCATCGCCTGAGCTCTGCGAGTGCAGCTTTCTCCCGACTGAAGTGCAGAGTGTTTGAGGACCAGGACATTTTCAGGGAAACCAAAACTACTACCAACCTTACTGTATGCTTGTGAAACATGGACCACTAATAAATGTCATCTCCAGCTCCTCAAAAGAGTCCCTCAACGGTGTCTCTGAAAAATTTTGCACATCACCTGGGAAGACATGCGAACTAATGCCAGTGTACTGAAAGAAGCAAAGATCAACAGTGCTGAAGCAATGATTTTTCAACATCAACTTTGTTGGACTGGCCATGTTGTACGGATGCCTGATTATCATCTTCCAAAGCAACTACTCTACTCCCAACTTAAAATTGGTAAGCATAATGCTGGTGGTCAACATAAGAGACTCTCAAAGACTCTCTCAAGGCAAATCTTAAAAAATTTAGTATAAACACCAACAACTGGGAAACACTGGCCTGTGAGCGCTCCAGTTGGAGAACAGCTTTTATTAAAGGTGTCATGGGCTTTGAAGATGCTCAAACTCAGGGCGAAAGGGAGAAGGCATGCTTGGCAAACCCTCACCATGATCAACTCCCACCTGGAAACCTATGCCTCCACTGTGGAAGGACGTGTGGATCCAGAATTGGCCTCCACAGTCACTTACGGACTCACTGTTAAAACTGTGTTTATGGAAGACAATCTTACTCGGCTATGAGTGATCCCCCCAAAAGAAGACTGGTGTAGCTGTAGCCACAAGCATTACTATAGCAGCAGTCCATCTAAGTAACTACATGGCACAGATGAGCATGGAAATGAGACAAGGAAGGAAGCCGCAGCACCAACAACAGTTCCTTACAGCTTTCCAAAAGCCACTGGAGCACCCCTGCCTCCATGCATGATGCATCTGATTGTAGACTCTACAAAAGTTCAAGCTGCAATAAATTAGTTAGTTTTCCCAGCTGGCCACGGGAATCTTTGTTCTGTTAGCTGCAATAGATAATTACATGGCAACTTTCCCAGAACTTGCCTGCACTGTGCCAGTGAAAAGGCATCGCAGCAAAGCATTTTCAACAAGCAAGTGGAGAAAAACTGTAGGGTTCTGCCCGCTGTATGTAACTTGCAACTGGGCAAAGTTCCTCCCTGAAGTGTTGCAGCTGAACTGGCAGCATAACATCACACTGCCAGTCTGTAAAACCACTGGAAATTTCTTACATATTATATGGATCTTAGTGCTAGTGGTTATAACTGAAAAACAAATTAAAGGAATCATGGTTCAACACCTGATTAAATCTAAATATTCTTATATAGTCATCTCAAAGTAGCAGGATTTGAATTGTTTTTGCTTGATTGGACAGTGGAGATTCCAGCCCATGTCATCCTAAGGAATTAAGTGGAACTAAATCATCTTTTTTAAACTCTGGACAATTTGTTCCACTCTGAACCTCAAGGCACTGCATGAAAACAAAATCCTATGCAATCCAAATCTTTGATCTGAACATTTCACTGTTCTGGGTAGTAGGTTGACTGACTCTATCCCATCTTATAGCTGGATTCCTGGCAAAGTGTCTCTTTGATTCCAAAGAATTGCCATTTATTGAGTCCATGGGCAATTTTTCAAAAGATATTATGGCACCATGCCTTCCATTTATTTCAAGCTTCTGCTCAAATTCTGAATGAGTACAGGTGCTCATTGTCATGGCCATTGACCAGGACTCCTTGGAGGCACTGTCCTTCAACAGCTGCAGCTCTGAGGAGGAAATGGATCCACCCCCTTGTTTGTACAATGTGGGTCTGCAGGCACCGGAGCCTGCCTCCCTTCCTCTGAGCCATGAGGAGACATTGATGCCACCAGACTCTGATGGCCTGGTCCACAGACTCCTTAGGCGCTCCAGAGAGCCCTGAGATAGGAACCACACAGCTCCCCACCTCAATGGAATGACAAAAGAAGGTTCCAGCCCTTTAAATGTCAAGCGGTGAGGCCTCCAGTCAATGACTATGTATCCCTGCCAATAAATTCAACCAGTTGCTCCAAGACCTCACTAAAACGACTTGAATGTTTGATCCCAGCTTCAGGGGCACAGTTGGTAGTCCTGAACCAACACCTTGACTCCATCTCCAAAGCTTTGCCTTGGAACTACTGACCTCCTCTGTTGCACCATCACTTCTCTCCAAAGTGGTGAGCATTCCTGTGGATTCTAGGCAATCCTATTTTCAATACTTTTTTGGCTCACAAAGTTTCAGGGTAGACATGCTGCTTTGTTCCCAATTGTTGCATGTCCCATAGCTTCCTGCTGAAACTCTGCGACTTTTCATACCATAAATATTTTCGGGGTGTGCTTTTGTCCCACTTTCGTTGTGCTGTAGCACAATGGTGCTCCTCCTCCACAATTTAACGGAATGATGTGTGGACGGTCCAGTCTAATCCCACCATTAATGCACTATTAGCACATCAATGACATGTTGCCAAATTCACACACTCTCTCTCACACCCACCCACCCAAAAAAGCCACCAGCATGGAGGAGCCCTTTGAAGAGTTGTTAAAGGTAAAGGGGACCCCTGACCATTAGGTCCAGTCATGACCGACTCTGGTGCTCATCTCGCTTTATTGGCCGAGGGAGCTGGCGTACAGCTTCCAGGTCATGTGGCCAGTGTGACTAAGCTGCTTCTGGCGAACCAGAGCAGCGCACGGAAACACCGTTTACCTTCCCGCCGGAGCAGTACCTATTTATCTACTTGCACTTTGACGTGCTTTCAAACTGCTAGGTTGGCAGGAGAAGGGACCGAGCAACGGGAGCTCACCCCGTCTCAGGGATTCAAACTGCCGACCTTCTGATCGGCAAGTCCTAGGCTCTGTGGTTTAACCCACAGCATACCCACGTCCCTTGAAGAGTTGTTAGGTACGAACAAAAAATTGTTCATACCTTTAAAAAATAGATTTTTTTAAAAAAAAGGATAGACAAACCTTCCCCCAAACTGTCATGAGGAATGCACATGAACAAAGCCTTCCCAAAAGAATGGAATATTAGAAACAGTTAAAAATATTGATGCAGAAGAAAGGCGGTGTGCTTCACTTTCTCCCCCCATCCTTAGAGATGGATCAAGTAACTCTGATAAAACTCTACTGCTCATGTTGATGACTAGCTTACTGTGCAATCAGTCCTGCCAGCCTACAGCACTTTGGGGCTCATCCTCAGAACTATGCATTTTATTCAGTTTATTTATACTTTGTCTCCCAGGACAGCTCACAAAAAGTTAAACATTACAATAAAGCAGATGCATACAGTATCTCACCAGTCTGGAGCTGACTGAGCAGTGTGCTTCACAGCAAGTTCCTCTCTGGCGTGGCAGCATCGAGCTTCAGTGCCAACTATACAGTAAGGAAAGGGGGTGGCCCCTAGGTTGCCACCATCCCCTCCCACAAAAACCCTTTCCAATAATTGCCTTAAAGAACCACTAGTTCTCAGCCTCCTGACTCACTGAAAGCTTTGCAGGAAAATGATCCCCATTGAATATAAAAGCTATCCATTTTCAAAGGACCTATAACGAAATCCTGCTAAAGATCACTCTGTTTAGGCTGCAGTTCTATATACCCACTAAAGGTAAAGGTAAAGGTACCCCTGACCATTAAGTCCAGTCACGAACAACTCTGGGGTTGCAGTGCTCATCTCGCTTTATTGGCCAAGGGAGCCAACGTTTGTCTGCAGACAGTTTTTCCGGGTCATGTGGCAAGCATGACTAAGCTGTTAGGATATTTCCGTTCCACCTTAAAAAGGGGACAGGCTGTTGTGAGTCACAGCCTACGTATTTCTTGCTTACAGGAAGTTTCTGTTTGTCTATTGCTTTCATTTCTCTCTTTGTGCCTGAGACATCGAAGCAGGCAGTCATGTTTTTTTCTTTGTTCTGACCAACGCTGAATAAACTTGTAAATATGCTCTCCTGAGTGCATCTTTCTTTTTTTAAAAAAAAAATGATATTTATTGAAAAATTTTTAGAATTACAAAAAAGAACAAAGCAGAAAAAGAAAAAGAAGGGGGGAAAAAACAAAGAAAAAACAAACCACATCAAACAATACATATTCAAAAAACAAAAATACACAGCAAACACACAAAAACAAATCCATCATTCTCGAATCCTCAACTTTCATTACCTTCTTTCTTTGACCTCCTCCTCCTCCCTTTTTTTGTATCCTAGTTATTAATTGTCGCAGCAAATCCTTTCCATATTTCATAATATTCTGTCATTACATTACCTTAATCTATTTTCATCTTATCTTATAGAGAACCTTAAAGCTTAAAACTTAAATCTTATTATTACCAACTTCTCATAACCATAATATTATTACCTAATTCTTTAAACATTTTTGCTAAAGCCAAGTAATTTCGTTCCAACATTTTTCTAACATTCATAAATTTTATAAAACAATCCTAGTAATAAAAAAAAAGAAATAAAAACAATCCAATCTTCATCCAGCGTCCCTTCCTCCTGGTCACGGGTTTTGTCAGTCCTTTTTATCCCATTAATCTAGCGCATTAACCTGGTAACCTTATATCCGAGGCCCTTAAGTCCCTTCCATGTCCCTTCCGCGGCTCTTCTTCATATTCTCCTTTCACTCGTGGGAACTCCAGCTTGGCAATGTTTTTGACCCTTTTCAACAAATCAGCCCCTTTTCCATAGTCCAGACTAAACTCCATGTGGTATTTAAAAACATGTTTCAGAATCCCTCCAAAATTAAGAGCCCCCACAGCCCCAAACACCTCACGGCCCATTGCCAGACTTGGAAAGTCCAAACATCCCTGCATAGGGGGGTCTATCCAACCCCCCATTTCCAAACCAAACCAAACTTTATCTTTCCAAATCTGGCTTTTTCCAAGTTCATTTGTCAAGTACAAAAGCTCATGTTCCTGCAGGGCCACAGCTCCCTCCATCTCTGGCGCCCAAGATTCAGCAACATCCTCTTCTCTCATCTGTTCTGTCAGGGCACACTCCTGGTTTAATTCCTGGGTGGGCTCCATATAGTTTCCCACTGCCTGTTCAAAAATTCTGATCAGTCATCAAATCCGTCTTCTCATTTAATTGTTCCAGTAGGGCATTTGTTTTACAGAGAGCACACAACAGAGCTTCTGAATACATTGTCCTTCAAGGTCAAAAGTCTATTCCCACGATTGTAATCTGTAACAGCTGCAAGCTCCCTGGAATTGGTTACAGTTTCACAGTCTCCCTCTAGGGGGAAAACTTCTATTAGTTCTTTCTTTTAAGGACAAATCTAGCAACAAAGTTTCCTTTTTCAGATATCTTGTCAATATTTGTTCCTTTAAAATGCGAAGGGGAACAGTGGAATCACTATGTTTCTCTTCTTTTAGCTAACTGTCAAAAACGTTTGTCTCTGGTCAATGAGCTCAAAAAGACGTCAGTCCTGACACCCCGCTCCAGGATCAAGACGGTGGAAAGTTACTTTACTTTAAACTCACTTCTGCAGGTTTAAACAGTCCAAAAAAAGATCCCCCTTCTTCTCCTGCTTCCGAAGGGGGTTCAACAATTTTAAATGATGAAAGTTAATCTTTTAGAAGCGATTTTCTGAGCTCTAGTTTACCTTGTCTTTGCTTTAATCTGTCTACAAAGAAACGGAAGGCTGACTTCCTGTTTAGACCTTCCCGTTTCAGTGCCAAATTGAAATAAATTTTTAAGTCCAATTCCTTTCTGCTCGCAAGACCTTATTTAAAATCCAATTGTCCGAAATTTAAGTACTCACAGGTGATTATTTTAGAAGCCAAATTGTCCCAGGAAAAAGGCAGCGCTCTCTGACAACGGCTATGCGGCTTCGCTCCACGGAAGAAGCAGTTGACTCTCAGCACCGCGCCACTTCCCCCTCTTCGCTTCGGAGCCCGTTAGTGGGTTCCTTTGCGGGTTGGGGGGGCGCTAAGGGTGCCCGCCGAGTCCCATGGTCACAGACTTCATCCGCCTGTGATTTTTGAAAGGGTCCCCGCTTCGCCGTAGCGGAAAAGACCCGTTTCGCGTGGAGCTAGTCCCTCCAGATCAGAGGGAGTCCGCCATTGCCGATGGCGCCACCTCGGAAGTCCTCCTGAGTGCATCTTTCATTGTGCGAACTCTGCTGATAGAGCGTGCACGAGCTCTGGAATGTGGAAAGCTATTTCCGAGGCTTCGTGTCACTAATTGACTCATACTGCGTATGTACGGGAGATCGATGGATCGTCCGGCATCGGCGTGGGGGCATGATGGACTTTGTCTCCCTGGCAGTATCCCAACAACAGGTTATGGGCCCAGATTCATGGCACTTACAGGAGAGTAAGACTGCAAAAGACTGCTGTGAGGTATGTGTGGGGAAAAGCGAAAGTAAGGCTTTTCTGTTGCCGCGGCACAGAGCCTTTGATGTCCGGCTGGCTTAATTGGCCTGGGAGCCGCGCCAGAGGCTTCATGATTAATGAGCTGCCGAGATAAGAAGTTTTTGAAGGCATAAAGGCTCACGGCTCAAATAAAAGCCTGGAATGGAGTTTTTCCAAGCCTCTGAAGGCACTGAGTGCCCAAAGTTAAATCGGCACAATTATGAGACCTGGGCTGTGTGGTGTGAGAGTTTACTACGATAGTTTGGAGTGTGGCATACTGTGTGTGAAGCCCCTCCAGTTCCTCTGACAGATAGATGGAGGGCCCAAGATTCAAGGGCCATAGACGTAATTGTCTTGTCCGTCTCTCTGGAGGAAATTGCTACGCTAGCTGGCAACACGACTGCACGTCAGATGTGGAATGCTTTGAAAGTAGCTCATCTGCCGGTAATCCCAGCCCAGAGTTTGACTGCATCGGAGGTCCTGGCTGTTTCCCAGAATGCGAGTGAATGCAGGGATGCCGAGGGCACCGGTTGCAAGCTGCAGGGGGAGCTGACTGTTATGTCATCCCAGGCAGCATTCCAGCCTCCAGGGGGAGCCAAGGAGTCGGCAGCTGAGAGCTCTGATTCCCATGAGAACCAAGGTCATCGTCTTTGCAGAGGCCAGAAGGCCAGAAGTAAACAGAGACAGATGCCTGCAGATGGCCCGAAGCAGAAGGGGGGTGAAAAGCCCAAGCCAGTGGAAAACAAGGCTTTGTTTGCTGGCACAGCTTCACCAAAGGCTAAAGGCAAGTTTGATGGCCAGGAGCAGGGGGGCAAGCAGCAAAAGCCCACGCCGGTGGAAAACAAGGTTTTGCTTGCTGGAAAAGCTGCTCCAAAGGCCAAGGCCAGATTTATTATTGACTCTGGAGCCACCTGCCATCTAACAAAGGATCGGCACCTTTTTATCTCCTTCACACCTCAAGATGGAGAGATCCACCAGGCTGATGGAAAGACGTTGCGAATCGCAGGAGAAGGGACTGTAAAACTGGCAAGTCTGCACACAACCATCAAAGATGTACTTTATGTTCCAGGTGCTGCAGACAATTTGCTCAGTGTCCCACAGCTGACTGGGCGTGGCTTTGAGATTTCCTTCAAGAGGAGCGTCTGTGTCATCAGGAAAGGCAAAGAGGACATTTTGCATGCAAAGTTTATAGATGGCTTGTTCAGTATAACTTATGATGACAATGCTGTTGCTGTGTCTAATGTTGATTCTTGTTGTGTTGCACAAACTAACAAAGTTCTTCATGCAGGATGCATTCACGAGGCACACAGAAGGTTTGCTCACATGTCTTGGCAGGCACTGGCCAAGATGCCTGAGTTGGTTCAGGGTTTGAACATCAAGCCCTGTAAGTATCACATGAAATGTGTATCTTGTGCAGAGAACAAGGTGAAGGTTGCTCCAAAAGGGCGGCGCTGCTGCTGATGTCAGCGACAGTGATGACACAGCAGACTACAAGAGCGCAAAGGCCTCAGTCAGACCATCTGATGCGTCTGACAATGAACTGGAAGAACCACTGTTCACCATTGGTCATTTTTCTCCAAAGAAGGAGGAGATGAGTGCAGAAGACTTGCGTATAGTACGCCGATCTGAAAGGGCCACGAAAGGCAAAGCTCCAAAGAGATTTGCTGATGAGTTTGCTAAGACAGCAACTGCTGTTCTTAGTAGCTCAGAGAAGGTATGGGAACCTTCAAGCTTCAAAGAGGTTCAGGAGTTAACCTCTAAAGATGCTGAGCCTTGGCTTAATGCCATGAAGGCTGAAGTTGATTCCTTGAACAGGAACCAAACTTGGGAGCTGGTACCGGTAGTCCCAGGAATGAGACTGGTTGGCAGCAAATGGGTCTTCAAGGCCAAGACAGACCAGAATGGCAAGATTGTCAGACACAAAGCCAGATTGGTTGCCAGAGGTTTTTCACAGGTACCAGGACAGGATTACCACGAGACCTACTCACCCACCGTCAAGTATGAGAGCATTCGGCTGATGCTCAAGATTGCTGCAGAGGAGAAACTGCATGTTTCCCATCATGACATTAATACAGCTTTTTTGTACGGGGTTTTGGGGGAGGAGCTGTATATGCTTCCACCTGATGGGATGCAGATACAGAAGGGAATGGTCTGTAAACTTCGGAAATCCTTATATGGTCTCAAGCAGAGTGCCAGGTGTTGGAACACAAAACTCACTGAGACATTGCTTTCTCTAGGTTTTCACCAGGGCAAGGCTGATCCGTGTGTGTTTGTCCAGGAGGAGGGGCAAAACAAACTGTATTGCTTATGTTTTGTTGATGATCTTCTGATGTTTTGGAAGAATCAGGCTTTGTACCAAAGCACCCTAGCTCAGCTGAAGGAGCACTTTGACATGAAGGATCTTGGTGAGGTATCCAACTATCTTTCTCTGCAGGTGGAGAGGGACCAAGCAGGTAATTTTCTGGTACACCAAACACAGAAAATTGCTGATGTATTAACCAGGTTGAATTTGGTTGAATCAAACCCAGCAGACACACCAATGGTGACAGGTTACCAGGTAGATAGTACTGCTGAAGCGTTTTCTGACACTACGCTGTACAGATGCATTCTAGGCAAGCTGAATTTCATTGCTAGATGTTCAAGACCTGACATAGCTGTAAGCACTAACCTGCTTAGCAGACATGCCAACAATCCTACTGTTCAGGATTGGAAAGCTCTGAAGCGCATAGCCCGCTATTTGAAAAGGACTTTGCACTACAGGCTGAGGTTCACCAGTCAGAAGACTGGAGGTCTTGAAATCTTTGCAGATGCTAGTTTTGGAAGTGACACCACGGATGGTACAAGCACTTCTGGAGTATGCTACATGTACAACCACTGTCTGTTTGACTGGCTGTGCAAGAAGCAGATGACAGTAAGCCTAAGTTCCTGTGAAGCAGAACTCAATGCTCTGTCATTTTCACTCATGGATTGTGAATGGTTGATGCAACTGTTTAAGGACATCAGAGTGTCTGTGAAATGTCCTATACAAGTGTATCAAGACAATAGATCCTGTTTGGCTTTGCTGAACTCAGAGAGTTGCAAGCAAAGAACCAAGTACTTGCAGATTAAGCTACATCGTGCAAGAGAGTGTATTCAGAAAGGACTCATTCAGGTGTCCTACATGCCAGGAAATGAAATTCCTGCTGATCTGTTGTCTAAGGTTGTTAACAGAGAACAACTTAAGGTTTATGTACAGAGGTTGCAATTGGGTTGAACCACAGGTACTACAGGTTGCACGGAAAGGGGGAGGATGTTAGGATATTCCGTTCCACCTTAAAAAGGGGACAGGCTGTTGTGAGTCACAGCCTACGTATTTCCTGCTTACAGGAAGTTTCTGTTTGTCTATTGCTTTCGTTTCTCTCTCTGTGCCTGAGACATCGAAGCAGGCAGTCATGTTTTTTTTCTTTGTTCTGACCAACGCTGAATAAACTTGTAAATATGCTCTCCTGAGTGCATCTTTTGTTGTGCGAACTCTGCTGATAGAGCGTGCATGAGCTCTGGAATGTGGCAAGCTATTTCTGAGGCCTCGTGTCGCTAATTGACTGATACTGCGTATCTACGGGAGATTGATGGATCGTCCGGCATCGGCGTGGGGGCATGATGGACTTTGTCTCCCTGGCAGTATCCCAACATAAGCCACTTCTGGCGAAACCAGAGCAGCGCACGGAAACGCCGTTTACCTTCCTGCCAGAGCGGTACCTATTTATCTACTTGCACTTTGATGCGCTTTTGAACTGCTAGGTAGGCAGGAGCAGGCACCGAGCAACGGGAGCTCACGCTGTCGCGGGGATTCAAACCGACGACCTTCTGATCAGCAAGCTCTAGGCTCTGTGGTTTAGACCACAGCGCCACCCGCATCCCACTTACCCGGGAGTAAATCCCCTTGACAAGTAGGCCCAGCCGTGTATAATGATCTAAGCCCATGACATGCCAAATTATGAAAGATAGCAGCGCACACCCAGAAATGCCAGGCATGAGTGAGCTTACAACTTGAAATGAGAGATAGCAAGCAAATACAATAGACAAGCCTCAAACTAACAGTGAAATGTTATTGCAGTAAACATAGCAGCAACTCGGTGAGATGAAGCTGATTATATGTCTGGAATGATAAAGTGGGCAAAAGCAGGAAAGCTCTGAATAGGAAAAACGGCCAGTTTGAGAGAATGGATTTGTTGATAGGATAGTGCCAAATCAGTGTTTGTTCAGAACATTGGTTTTGGGGAAACGATGAATAGTTAATGATATGGAAATCTCAGAGACCACTGGAATTATTTCGTGCTTAATTGAATGGGGCATTAAGCACCACACAGAACACAGATTTTACACCATTCCTATCCACAGAGCAGCTGCAACAGTTTTACAGGCAATGAAGTTAAAATTTGTTGTGAATTTGGAGCAAATGGTCAGACAGAATGCTTGCCTGAAATTCAAAATATTTCAAGAAATAAACTGACCTGATCTATTCACTCTTCTTAACATTTCAGGGAAAGTTCTATGTACAATGTTAACAACTGCAACAGCAACAACAAAAGTTCTGGTGCAGGGAAACAATTGTGGAAGATAAAGTAGAAGTGGGATATCGTTACTTTAATCAAAGAGTGTACATGTTAGTAACCTCATCTCAAACCAAACAGAATAAATATTTTTTTTAAGTAGTATGGCATTATCAGAAGAACTTCCCACAAGGCAGAGATTTAATATGTTAAGCTGTTTTATGCTAGTCCAGGCTAGTCCAGGCTAGACACCTTGTCAGGGAACAGGTTTCCAGAGTATCGGGTCTTTGTCACTACCTAAGATCTGTTTCCTTTCCTCAGCTCCCATTTCCTGAGGGTGGATCAGCTTAATTTGTACAACACACACCTAATGGGACTGCCATGTAATGCTGGAAAGGAATTTTCAGCCTAGCATACTATGTGGCATGAGGAAATTTTATTTTTCATGAATATGAGATTAGAGACAGTGCTTTTGACTTAGGCAACATGGTCTAATGAATAAAGCACCCTGAGGTAGATCTGTTCCGGCTACTTTTGTAGCACACTGTTAATTTTCAGCAAAGCATGAAACGTCTCATGTCTCCATATCCACTCCTGGAAGGCAATCAGAAGCCGTGTGGCTTCTTAGGAGAAGCTACACACCACTGCTTTCTTTATCTTCAGACCCATTGCTGCCTCAGCTAATGTAAGAGGAATAACACTGAGCATGGCGATAGGATACGAAGCCTACTCCTAACAATCAGTCCCTCTGGAAGGGCAGCCAACCTCCGAAGGCTTCCTCTTTGAATGTGCAGCACAGAGAGGTTGTGCTTTCATGCCAGTCTGCACACTTCACTAGCTGCATTCACATATCCCCGTTGCCCTGCTGCCCTGACTTGGAGGAAGGAAGGATAGATGACTCATTCATCCACAAACCCCTTTTAATCCCTCCACACAAACCCTTTTATTCTGGTTTTGCTTAGAAATCCGAGGTACCACAAAAAGTTGAGAAGAGGGGAAAGAGGGGCAGTGAGGGTACCACCATAAATCTCTGCTCTGCAGTTCCCTGTACTATTTCAGCAGCCCAGCTGTGGCAATATTGTTGTTAGATTTAAATTGCATCACTCTCACTCTCTCGTCTTAAATTTTATGTGCAGAACAGATCGAAAGAAAAACACACCACTCCCGATCGAAATTCTAATGTTATTGTTTCAAAAGTAGCCGTAGATCAGTTAGAAGGATCTGTTGTTTGTTCTGTGTGCCTCTGTAGGTTTGCAGCATCTGTCTATATCTATGCAAAGAAATAGCTCTGGAAAATATGGAGAACCTGGAGCCTTAAAATGATACGTCTTTTCACTTTCAGCTCTTCTGTGATCTGCTTACTTCCATAGGGTTCAATACTGCTTTGAGTGGTATAATACTGCTTTAAATGTATAGGGCAGATGGGTTCCTAATTCATGGCCTTTTTCACTATGCTATTATACTGCTATTTAAAATATTATTTGAAGTATTTTAAATTAGCATCGATGCATATAAATTAGCATATATATATATATATATATATATGCATGTTATACATATCTGTATACTCCTTGTCCTCTTCTTTGGATGATGACTTAGCTTTTGAGGCCACCCTAGCTTTTCCTGCAACATTTCCCAGGAAAGGAGACCAGTTTTTGAACATGCCCCAGGTCAGCCCCTGACAGCAGTGCAGCGCCAAGTTGTTAAGTGTTCTATCTGCAAGTAATATGTGTCGTTAATATGTCTTAGTTAATTAGCAGCTGCAGTATTCAGTACCCTCATTACTCAATTACCTGAAACCAAAGTCCATCTCAGGCCCTGCGAATGTACCACTTGCATCAAATAAAACCTGATCAAACAAACCCAATATCCTGAAGACCTTATCAACAGATAATAAAATAACTGCTACGCTCTCATGCCTCTTCTTTGTATTTAAAGGTGGTATCAACTGCTTCACACACACACACACACACACACACACACACACTTTTCATTCTGTGACAGAAGGTTAAGGATAAGACTTCAATTTTATAAAGCATACAAATTTACCATTCTCTACAATCTGCTACTAGGAAAACATTGAATGCATTTAACAACTGTGAACGGAAGACTGTGAAACATCTGCTGTTGCTCTGTTCTCTATGCCTGCTCTAAGGGTCAAACAAGATGGGGTATTAAGTGTGTCATGAGCCCTTACATTAGTGACTCTAAAAATACCTTTCAACAGGGGTGGAGGGTGGGATGGGAAAGGGACAATGGCCTGGGAAGGAGGGGAGCTTTAACCCTTTGCCCCCCACCCAGTTCTAATCTGAATTTGGACACCAAGCTTTTGCTATTTTTCCAGGTGGGAAGCTTTCATTGAATGGAAGCTTTCCTCCTGGAGCGACTAGCAGGCACTTGGGGTCCTAGTTTTGATTGGGACCATGGTGGGGCAAAGGAGTAAAGCATTCTTTCTCAGCATGCTAATTTTTGTGGGAGAGGGCTGAGCTTTTTTAGTTGTGGCTATGAGTAAGCAACTGGGAAGCAGATACCCTTGACTATCTACTGCAAGTCATCCAAGTGTATTCAAGTCTCCAGGGCCAGATGAACTGCATCCAAGAGTATTAAAAGAACTGGCAGATGTGATCTCAGAACCACTGGCAGTCATCTTTGAGAATTCCTGGAGAACAGGCAAAGTCCCGGCAGACTGGAGGAGGGCAAATGTTGTCCCTATTTTCAAAAAGGGGAAAAGAGAGGACCCAAATAATTACCGCCCAGTCAGTCTGACATCAATACCAGGGAAGATTCTGGAGCAGATCATTAAGCAAACAGTCTGTGAGCACCTAGAAAGGAATGCTGTGATCACCAATAGTCAGCATGGATTTCTGAAAAAAAGTCATGTCAGACTAACCTGATCTCATTTTTTGACAGAATTACAAGCCTGGTAGATGAAGGGATCACAGTGGATGTAGCCTACCTTGATTTCAGCAAGGCATTTGACAAGGTGCCCCATGATATTCTTGTAAAGAAGCTGGTAAAATGCGGTCTTGACTATGCTACCACTCGGTGGATTTGTAACTGGCTGACTGACCGAACCCAAAGGGTGCTCATCGATGGTTCCTCTTCATCCTGGAGAAGAGTGACTAGTGGGGTGCCACAGGGTTCTGTCTTGGGCCCGGTCTTATTCAACATCTTTATCAACGACTTGGATGATGGACTCAAGGGCATCCTGATCAAATTTGCAGATGACACCAAACTGGGAGGGGTGCCTAACACCCCAGAGGACAGGATCACACTTCAAAACGACCCTGACAGATTAGAGAACTGGGCCAAAACAAACAAGATGAATTTTAACAGGGAGAAATGTAAAGTATTGCACTTGGGCAAAAAAAAATGAGAGGCACAAATACAAGATGGGTGACACCTGGCTTGAGAGCAGTACATGTGAAAAGGATCTAGGAGTCTTGGTTGACCACAAACTTGACATGAGCCAACAGTGTGACGCGGCAGCTAAAAAAGCCAATGCAATTCTGGGCCTCATCAATAGGAGTATAGCATCTAGATCAAGGGAAGTAATAGTGCCACTGTATTCTGCTCTGGTCAGACCTCACCTGGAGTACTATGTCCAGTTCTGGGCACCACAGTTCAAGAAGGACACTGACAAACTGGAACGTGTCCAGAGGAGGGCAACCAAAATGGTCAAAGGCCTGGAAACGATGCCTTATGAGGAATGGCTAAGGGAGCTGGGCATGTTTAGCCTGGAGAAGAGGAGGTTAAGGGGTGATATGATAGCCATGTTCAAATATATAAAAGGATGTCACATAGAGGAGGGAGAAAGGTTGTTTTCTGCTGCTCCAGAGAAGCGGACACGGAGCAATGGATCCAAACTACAAGAAAGAAGATTCCACCTAAATATCAGGAAGAACTTCCTGACAGTAAGAGCTGTTCAACAGTGGAATTTGCTGCCAAGGAGTGTGGTGGAGTCTCCTTCTTTGGAGGTCTTTAAGCAGAGGCTTGACAACCATATGTCAGGAATGCTCTGATTGTGTTTCCTGCTTGGCAGGGGTTGGACTCGATGGCCCTTGTGGTCTCTTCCAACTCTATGATTCTATGATTCTATGATCCAGAGGTCTACCAGGAGATTCCAATCTACCTTCAGCCTACCCCTGGTCTACCATGCCTGGCTGCAGCTGTCCAGAGCATTTTTGTGAAGATTTTACTGAAGGTTAACAAATACAACCAAGAACAACTTCTGAATTTCATAAGGAGAGTTGGTCAATAGACAACGCAATAATTAATTTTGAGAGGTCATACTGGAAACCTCTAGTTGGCTAATCTGTTAAGCCATGAACCAAAAAGTCCTAACCTTGAGTACCAGTTTCCCAGATATGCAGGAAGAATGAAATTACATTGTTTCACTTAAAGATACAGGATGTTGTTTTATTCTCATTTAAAAAATGAAAAATAACATGGAACTTGGCAGTACTGAGCTTCTCTAAGTTTTGGAAAAAATAATAATACATTCTTCTCAATGTTTCTATATGGATATATTTTTTGTATTCTGCAGCTTTCTGGCAGAAACTAAAATGAAAAAGCAAGTGAATATGCAAAGCTAGAATCTTTTGTCATTTGCTCCATTGGCTTCAGTAGATTTAGATATCTAACATCATTCAGTAGCTAAAGCCTGTGGTTCCCGTCTTAAAGCTGTTCACAGATTTAGCTAAATCTCTTTTTGTACCACATGATTAGCTTTCTCCTTAAAACTTTATCCAGATTATTCATTGTCAATCTTTAAAATATATTCCAGGTTTCAAAGGCCCCCCCAAAAAAGTATTTTAGAAATGTATTTTAACATTATGCTATATTAGCTAGGAATTTTAGGGACTATAACTCTGTAAATTAAGCTAATGTTCTTTTTAATTTTTGTACAACTAGAGGAAACAGAGATACATGAAGACCTGAGGTCCACAAGTTATGAAATTAGTGAGTACACACCTACATGTATATTAAGAGTACAGTCATACCTCAGGATAAATGTGCTTCAAGTTAAGTATTTTCGGGTTGCGCTCCGCGGTGACCCAGAAGTAACGAAGCGCGTTACTTCTGGGTTTCACCGTGCATGCATGCGCAGACGGTCAAAATGACGTCACACGCATGCACGGAAGCGGCGAAACGCGACCCGCGCACGCACAGACACAGGTTGCGTTCGCTTCAGGATGCGAACGGGGCTCCGGAACGGATCCCATTCGCATCCCTAGGTACCTAGGTATACACCCAGAGGTGGGGGATGATAACATGCAATTTCATCTGTGTATATAGGTTGCAGAGATCCAAAGCCAATTGTGCTACTCCACCTTCATACATACATCAAGGATGTGATCTTAACACCACATACTTGGAAGTAAGCACCACTGAATTCAATAAGACTTTCTTCTGAGTAGGCACACTTACCTGGATCTCAATGGGATTTACACCTGAGTAGACCTCTGCACTGTGATTTATGCTCATTTTCAGAACAAATGATGATGAAATTCCTGACGTTCTAAAGGAACAGAACTGGCCCTTCCCACTTTTAATTTTCTCAATTAACTGCTCAAGGTTTTGTGCAGATTTTCAACTGTTTTAATGTTTCCCTTTTAGTGACAGAGCAGAGCTAATGTCTGAAGTGGGCCCAAAATCCTTTTGGCATAGTACTTAAAAACAAGCCTTTATCGCAGCAGCTCAGTGCTTCGTAACAAATCCCACAAAGAATTAAAATGGCAAGGAAATTTGTTTTCAAGCTTCTAAGGGGATTAAGATAAATAGCATGAAAATATTTAAAGCCAAACAAATATGCACTGAAAGAGCTTTTATAATATAAAAAGATTAACTGCATAGCATGAGGAAACACTTGAATATCACCAACTAGCACCGTAAATGCACGCATGGAGTTGGACTACCGCACATAGCTCACATTGCGGACTGCAGTAACCCTATACCTGTTTTTAAAAGTTGCATTTCACTAAAAACTGGAAACCCACTGTGGATCAGTACCATTCAAGACCTTCCTTTTAAGTATTGAAAACTGTTTACGAACAAATCCATTGATGATTTTGGCTTGGTTTACGTTTATTTGTCCATAAAAAAACAGGAAGCCAGGTGTGCCTCTGCCCATGTTCCAGCTAGTAGTCAAGGAAATGCTAAGTTTAGCAGAGGTTGTTAGAATATTATTAATGCAGAAGTTAATAGTGCTGAAGGTTAACTTTATGACCAATTAATCATGCAGTAGAATTTGCACCAGAGGCACAATGCTATACATGTTAATTATAAGTTCCCAATGCATACTTAAGATGACAGCCTTTAAAAGTGACTATAAATCAATAAGCTGCAGGGTTAAAATCAAACCAACAGGTTTTTAAGACATTGGTTTCAAATTCAAAGGAAAAGTGTAAGGCTAGATAAGGGCAAGACCACTCTTACCTCCATGGGGAAAGCTTTGAAATTAACAGTGTGTTCAGAGCCACGCTGATTTTCTCTCCCCCAATGAAACCGGACATCGTGCAGTTCAAATTCGTGCCCCCGAGGCAAGGGTCCTCCTGCTAACGCTGCAAAAGAACACAAATAATAGCAGGTGACATAAATAGCCTGCCGTTTTCTGAAGATTTTCTCAGCCAACAGAACAATAGTTAGTGAGAATGAGAGAGAGGTCACATGTGACAAGCTGTGCTCCATGGCTGCACACTTCTTGTTGCGTTCTTAATTTGATGAGGCAGAGCAGTTTTCATGAAGATAAATTTGCTTGTCTGTATTTATCCCTTCTAGGCGTGAATGTGTACATATCCATACATCAGGCCTGCATCTTTACTAGCTGATGGAGTTCTGTGCATACTATGTAACTTACGTTTGTTGTGAGGAAGCTGAACATGAAAAAACAAAACAAATTCTCAACCATTTGAGTCATATTTGGGCCCAGTCTAGTCAAGTGCAGGCACAGCACCTGTATGCATTAAAGAGATTAATGGAGCCCTGTTTTCCCCATCCAGCATGTCGGGAGAAAACATGTGTCTATTGAGCCTGGCAGGGTCCCTCTGAACATGGGTGCTGCATCCATGCTCATCTGAATTGGGCCCATAACGGCTAACAAACTAACAGCTTGTCCTAACTGACAGACATAGATAGATAAGATAAGCTTGAATCCTCAGCAATATCATCTTATGCATGAAATAAACTATCTATTATTCTATGGCCTCGCTTTTAAAAAGAAGTATAAACTTGCTAATCTTTCACAAACCCAGGATATCCAAATGTCAGAGCCCAGAGGAAGAAAATCAAAATATATATCTGCATATAATTTCTACGAGAACTAGAAAACTGAGTGAATGATCTACAGTGATATGGCCTGGATCTACAAGTCACAGCATTATATATTTGGAATATTGCCAAGAACACTGTGGGTTTCTTTACATGTCTACATAAAAGCATCAAAGTGACCCAGGTTTGACTGACACAGATTGTAATGAGATATGCAGAAGGAAGGGATACAAATGGATGATAATAGAAAAGTAACCATGACGTTCTGCAGAGAGTTGATTCAGTCCTTTCAGAGCAGAGAAAGTAAGAAAGATCTCCCAAGGCTGACTTTTCAAAAGACATTATTTTTCCACATGCCTGTAGACTCAGTAGGGATAGGGCTATGAAGAACTTCTCTCAACTCTAATGGGTATTTTATGAGTCCCATGTTAGAAGAACTTCTTCCAGGACGGCTTCCAGTAGATTCAGAGCTGGGACTCAGAGGATGGTCTATAGAAAAGCCATTACATGAGCAATTAGTGATCCTGTGTTCCCCTGGTTACGGAAACTGGCAGAGTCTGTGGCAAAACACAAGACTGTCTTGGATCCTGCATATAAAACTGCTACCTTTAAGGCTGACAGTCAGCTTCCTCTTCATAGTTTTTCTCCCTTTGAAAACTGAATGCAAAGTTCCAAACTGGTAAGGGAAGTTCTATAGCACCTCAAAGTGCTTACGTTTGTTGTGAGGAAGCTGAACATGAAAAAACAAAACAAATTCTCGTTTATTGCAGCAGGAACTGCTGAATACCGGCTTTCATTGTCAAATACTTATGTTGCAGCAAATCAGATAGTCTTTTAGGTGCTATAAAACTCCTCATCTGCTTCACTGTAATAAGGCTACTCCTCCAGAACATGCATAGAATATATTGACAAAATATGCACATTTCCACCTTTAACCATATAACACATCTCTTTCGCTATTAAAAGTGAACTACCTATATTATCTATTCATGGTTTGCTCTCTGCTGAAAAAGTAGATATATATTGTACATGAATGATCAGTTCTAGAGGTGCAGTAAGGACATTTTCAGTGGGGAATATGTTTGAAATGTTAGGTTTTTTCCCATGAGATACTAGCAGCAGTGAAAAAGTTAGTGATTTTTAAAGCCCTCTTCCTTATTTTGAAATACCATGGACCATTTTAGACATTTTCTACATAAGGTAAGAGAAGGAGGATCTGCTATGCTTCCAGATAATATCGCTGGGGGGAAATCTATGCGCATCCCTGAGAATGTGCATTCTGCCCTGAATTTGAAGATATTTTCCCATACAAGTTAGATGCTTTTCTCCAATTTGGACATGGCCTGCAAGTGCAGGCAGATGAAGCACAAGTCAATTGTACTTCCTCTCCTGTCACTTGTGCAGAATATTTTAAGTGGCTCTAAGAAGAGCAGCAGAAAGGGAGCCTCCCTCAAATACCCCCACCAGCAATAGCAGGAAGGGAAAGGCTTTCAACTGTGGGATAAAGGGCTCTTGTAACATCAGCACCCTCTGCCTCTCAGGAAGAAAATTGGCAAGGGGAAGAGAGACTGAACTGGCTTTATCCATTGGCCACTGAAGGAGCAGCTGCGCCAAAGGTTTTCCTCTTCCCTCCCATTCCTTTTCCCCTTGGTATCAAGTCTATTCAATTGTGAGCCTGCAGGTAGGGACTGCAGGTGGGCAAGGGCCATAGCTCAGCAGTAGGTAGAGCTATGCAGAAGGTATTGGGTTCAATCCTTGAATGCCCCCTGCCTGAAAATCTGGATAACTGCTTCTGGTAAGTGCAGACAATACTGAGCTGGATAGACCAAAGGACTGAGCCACCTTCCTGTGTTCTTCCCAACCTAAGAGTTGCAAGCATCCGGTACGGGTCCATTGACAAATATTTCCTGCTGACCAGCCAGCTAGAGACACAGTGAGAACTTTCCTTGTGGTCTCCCAGCTGTTTCGTAGCATTTAGAGACTGCCAAGAATATGATAAATAAAAGGCTTTCTTCCTATTGCTAACTCTTGATGCTGGTGTCTTATGTCAGCATATAGTGGCAAGTTGGGGGATTTTCTTTTTAATAGAAGTAAAAAAAAAACCATAGAGACAATTTTAAATTTGGGAATGGGACATGCACGCGAAGACCCAAGAACATGGAGAGGGCATCTTAAGTGTTGCCCATTTTTGCCAAGCCAATTTCCATCACTGTTACAGATTATTACAATTCTGTTGGTTAGAAGCCAATTCTAGCATTATTTCTCCCTATTTTATGTGTCTGAACCAGAGGAAGGCAGCCAGAAAGTGGCTGAAAACACATATGCTTGAAGCATTGCACTCCTTGCTTGAACGCTTCTGGGACCTTCTTTGCAGTCTTATGACTTGTAACTACTATTTTTATGTTACAAACAAGCATCCACAGAGTTTTCTCTGAGAGTTTTTCAATAAAGAAAAAAGAAGGGTATGTCAGGGGTTTATGACTTTCACAATGAAGGGAAAAAATGAAATGAAACGGGAGCCTGTGTCTGAAGTAGCTAAGAGTGTGAAGCATGTCAGTCAGTCCCTTGTTCAATGCTCACCTCAGCTGTAGACTTGCTAGGTGGCCTTAGGCAAGCCATTCTCAGCCTCAGTCTTCACACCTGTAATATGGGGATAATAATACCGACCTTACAGGGTGCTGTTGAGAATATTGAGCTAATGTGTATGAAACTGTCTGCTTTTTGTTGTTGATAAGGATAGCATAATTGATAAGTGACAGCAATGATGGTTTGGACATATCCCAAAGCAAACAATAAAGAATAGGAAAGCATACCTGATTTGGACTTTAAGAGGATCTGAACTGAGTGTCCATCATTGATGACCTCACAGTCACGGCACACAACATAGTTTGGTGATAAACATACTTCCAACAGCAAGGGGTCAAATTTTGCTTCTCTTGAATTCAGGTTAATAGGAGACTGATATTCTCCATTAGCATCAGGAAAGACTAATCCCCACTCAACTCCTAGGATAAAAGAAATCATACTTGTTTGAAATTAAAAAATAAAGTATTTCTATATGCTCTTCGAATCATGAGCCCTAAAATATATTCCATCTACTTCCTTATGCTGATGCAAGTTTCTTAAAAGGATTCACCCAAATCATCCTGTTCCTTCTAGATGTCCAAAGTGCAAAATAGTAAAGGTAAAGGGACCCCTGACCATTAGGTCCAGTCGTGGACGACTCTGGGGTTGCAGCGCTCATCTCACTTTATTGGCCGAGGGAGCTTCCAGGTCATGTGGCCAGCATGAGTAAGCCGCTTCTGGCGAACAGAGCAGCACATGGAAACGCCGTTTACCTTCCCACCGGAGCGGTACCTATTTATCTACTTGCACTTTGATGTGCTTTCGAACTGCTAGGTGGGCAGGAGCAGGGACCGAGCAACGGGAGCTCACCCCGTCGCGGGGATTCAAACTGCCGACCTTCTGATCAGCAAGTCCTAGGCTCAGGACCAAACTATATATGATATTAGGGGACACGGGTTGCGCTGTGGTCTAAACCACTGAGCCTAGGGCTTGCCAATCGGAAGGTCGCGGTTTGAATCCCCGCGACGGGGTGAGCTCACTGGTGGAGGAAGAGGAGTGCAGGGGGAGTACACTGCCCTTGGCAGCGCAATCCCGGTAGGGTGCTGTTGTGGCTGCCCCCCTCCCATGCTGGGCACCACGCCCCTGCGGCCACACGCCCTGCCTCCGCCTGCTCTCTGCCTCCCGGTGCCAGAGCATGAAGCTCCGCCAATGGGTGAGCTCCCATTGCTCGGTCGCAGATCCTGCCAACCTAGCAATTTGAAAGCACATCAAAGTGCAAGTAGATACCGCTCCGGCAGGAAGGTAAATGGCATTTCCATGTGTTCTGGTTTCGCCAGAAGTGGCTTAGTCATGCTGGCCACATGACCCAGAAAAACTGTCTGCGGACAAACGTCGTCTCCCTCGGCAAGCAAAGCGATATGAGCGCCGCAACCCCAGAGTCATTCGTGACTGGACTTAACTGGCAGGGTTCCTTTACCTATATATTTCTATCTATATGATATTAAATGCAGAATCGGTCCTCATAGCAGGGAGCGTTGTTGGCCTCCTGACCCTAGTGTCACTGCTGGGGCAGGGTAGTGGTGACATTCGGAGCTTTGTGGGCACATTTGCAGGAGTGCAGGATTTACTCCATCAGTGCCAACACAGCCCTGACACCTTGTCCCCTGCCTCCCTGCATCATCCAAATAAATGGCAGTAATGACAATGTTAGGAGGGTGGTTCTGCAGCACCACCCTAGCCACTACTAGTTAAGCGAATCTTTACATTTACTGTGCCTATATTTTAAAACCGTTAGGGTGCTAAAAGTAATAAGATCCACAACAGATAAGGAGGTGGATTTTAACACTCTCCTCCCCTGCTGTAGTCCTGATGGGAAAACACTCATTGAAAGCTGCTGCTTGCATTAGGAGGAAATTTACATTTGCTGTGAAAACAGATACTTCAAAGAGCAATTTTCATCAGGTTTTTCTCCCCTACCTATCAATTGCAGTCCTGATAGTTATCATCCCCCAGCCCAGCCCAGCTCCTGCCATTCATATTTTTTAAAACATGCACGTTAAATGAAAGGGCACATTTAATTTGGTCCAGGTGGCTGTGAGACATGCCAAAGAAGTTTCATTAGGGGACAAAATATATTTGATAAAAGAAATTAACATTTCTATATTCCAAGAAGCAAATGTAAAATGCTTGCCATGACCACTGACCCATCTGAACTGGACAGCAATGTCTTTTCAACCAGCATCTGATTCAGTTAAGCCCAAATCATGGAAACCCTGTTCTGGTTTTGAAGAGAAACTTTGCTGAGACAAAATCAGTTTCAAATAAAACATCTTGAAGCAAATAAGCAAGTATCTGTGTTCACCAGAATGCTTCTTCGGATTGAAGAAAATGTCAGTCTATGCTTGCACCCAAGATCTTGATTTCACTTAACACAGTCTAGTCTTATTAAGTTTTCATAACATCTTCATTTCCTCATAGAAACTGTAGATTGGATCTTTTCACCATATCCAAGCAACATTGCAGGTAATACACACACACACACACACACACACACTCCGTAAGTTGAAAGTTACCCCACTACTTCGTGAAGGTTTAGTTGGCTTTACTAAAGAGGTATTACCCAGCTGCTAACTTTTAGGATCCCCCGCTAGTGGGCTAACACATCTAACCAGCAACTTTTGTTTTTCTTAGCCTTCTGTCACAAGACCATCATTTACACAACTCATATACAACTGTGACTGTGTGCTTCATCTACACATTGCTGCCATTTGTGAGTCCTAGCCATAAACATTTCTGTACCCATGTTATTAAATTCAGCTTGGATTATCAAATGTGAGAGGAGATTAGAAATCCCTTTTGATTTCCCTCAGTCAGTGCTCACTGGACAGTAAAAAGCAACAAAAGCAACCCAGCTTTTTGTGTGTACAGCCAGTGGCGCTGTCAGAGCTACAGTGTTTGACTTTCAAACACAGCGAGGGAATGTGCAACTTATTTGTGGAAATGCTGCATCTTTGCCTTCGGAAAGAGAAGGGCTTACTGCTGAAGCAGTTCTAGAGTTTCTGTTTTGTGTTGGTTGTTTTTTTTTAACCTAAAATTAAATAGCATGCTTTTCTTAACTTGATAGTTTGCACACACACCCTTTTTCAATGTGCTAAAATGACACCTGATCTTCAAACAGTATTTCCAAGGCGTATTGGTGACAAGAGTAAATGCGAACTTTATATTTAAGTTTTCTCTCACACACATGCACACTCAGGCACACAATGAAAAGGCTTCACTCGCTCAGCCCACCTAGCAGCTCACAGTTTCAAGCCCCAACCTCCTTACCTTCTTCATAACCCCACTCCAGAGTCTCCTCTTTCTCAGGAAAGAGATCCGATTCCTCAATGTAGCTGTCAGCCATTCCCAGGCGCTCTCCAGCAGCTCCTTCCCTCTGAGCACTCTGGCTGTCTCTGGAAGGCTGCCTTGAGGAAGTCTGTTCTCCGCAGGCAGCCAGGCTCTGTGTGTGTGTGTGTGTGTGTGTGTGTGTGCGCGCGCGCACAAAGCAGGAGCTGGAGACTTGCACTGGAGAACAGCTCGTCTATGACAGCGTGTGACAAACACATACGAGAGTCAGGAAGCTTGGTTGATGTTTGTTTGGCCCCTGTCACTTTTATATACGTTTCTAGAGAATCCTGAAATGTGATGGTATTATTAGTCAGTGTATGATATGGGTTAATGAAATATAATACAGTACAGGAATGGGTGGGTAGGTGGAGCAATCAAATCCAGGCATTTAAGGCAAACAATTAGGCTGTGAAGAAAGATAGATGCTCTACAAGGTGAAGGGATTTGTTTGCCTCCAGGAGCCTCTAAAACAGGGGTGAGGACCCAAATGTTGTTGGAGTACAACTCACATCAGCCCCTGCCTGCATGGCCAATGGAGACGGAGGATGGGAGTTGTAGCCAACAACATCTGAAGGGCCACAACTTCCCTGTTTGAAACCAACTCACTGGAGAACTGTGACGTCTGTGTCCAGCTGTGTCTAGACTTGTAGCTAAGCCGACAACATTTGAGCAGGAACTGTCCCATGTTAGAATGCATCTGTTCAAAGAACAAAGTACAGTGGTACCTTGGGTTAAGTACTTAATTAATTCCGGAGGTCCGTTCTTAACCTGAAACTGTTTTTAACCTGAAGCACCACTTTAGCTAATGGGGCCTCCTGATGCCACCGTGCTGCCGGAGCCGGATTTCTGTTCTTATCCTGAAGCAAAGTTCTTAACCTGAAGCACTATTTCTGGGTTAGCGGAGTGTGTAACCTGAAGCGTATGTAACCCGAGGTACCACTGTATTGCTATGTGGAAAGGCTGGTGAAAGATATGTTTCAAAATCCCGGGGCACAATGACCAAAGCACTGACCACATGACTCCAGAGTAGCAAGTTTACTCTGTATGCTGGAGAGCCTCTAGCGATCTGTCTTGAGTTAGACTCACTTGCATTTTAAGAAAGGAAGACTACTTCTTTTTCATGCCCCAGAATGCTATTACTAAGCATTCCAGACTCTCATTGTTTTGAGGGAGGGGTTCAAGTACATATCTGAAGTTTATGTTTGTGTAATAAAAACGGATTAAAACCCTGCTGCAACAAATTCATTTTTTAAAAAACATGACTTTTTGCCATTTGGAAAGTGATGGTGAAAATGCACTAAAAAGTGTGGGGTGAATGAACGACTAGTGGGAGGACATGTGTAAAGGCCCTACAAGCATATCAGGATGAATGAACAAGACAAATGCTCATTGTCTTATAACTCAATTGCCACACTCATAGGTAAAGGTAAAGGTACCCCTGCCCGTACGGGCCAGTCTTGCCAGACTCTAGGGTTGTGCGCTCATCTCACTCTATAGGCCGGGAGCCAGCGCTGTCAGCAGACACTTCCGGGTCACGTGGCCAGCATGACAAGCTGCATCTGGCAAGCCAGTGCAGCACACGGAATGCCATTTACCTTCCTGCTGGTAAGCGGTCCCTATTTATCTACTTGCACCCGAAGGTGCTTTCGAACTGCTAGGTTGGCAGGCGCTGGGACCGAACGACGGGCGCACACCCCGCCGCGGGGATTCGAACCGCCGACCATGCGATTGGCAAGTCCTAGGCGCTGAGGTTTTACCCACAGTGCCACCCGCGTCCCCTGCCACACTCATATGCATGTCCAATTAGACAGGACTTTACTTAGGTATCAATTATCCTAAACCTCCAGCCTATAATGATCACTGTGGAGAGCAGGATGACTTCCCAGGTTAATTTTATAAGAAAACACCTTAATAACCATATATTAGGCTGTGCATGCCTTGGAACCAAACTGGAAATTTAGGAGAAGTTCCTAATAGCAACAATAAATAAAATATAGTGCTGCAGGGCCTCTTCACATCAGGCTATGCAGGTAGTGGGTCTATCCTGAAGCCACTGATTCGTCATCCTATTGTGGAACAGATCAACATTGCTTTCCATACACAATCTGATGTACTGAACAAGCCCAGCTGAACCCTTCAAAAAGCCCTGCCTGTAGTTCTTTACACATGCCACAAACATCATTTAAAAATGGATTTCAACATGGCTGTTTCGTAGCAGTGATGCCTAGTGTCCTGAGTGACTTCCAAAGTTTCCCTTAGCGTGCATCTTGGCAGTGAAAATTGTAGACACATTATACACAGCTGCAGAAGGTGCTCAGAAACATGAGAACAAATTATGAATTACATTTTGTGCTTGTACATTTTTATTAGAGGAAGGTGCAAAGAGGAAGAAGACAAAGAACACCAAACCCTGAAACAGAAATGTCAACACAAGCTTCTTTTTGCAGGACCTTTGTTGTTTGTTCTTTGATCAACGAGCAAGACTCTGAAGTGAGTCAATGTGCTGAATCTAATTTGACCCTTTGGGGACCAGAAGGTTATTCCTCTTTCTACATTTGCTTTAAACAAGGATGTGCCCAACTATAAGTCTACATGGCCACAAGGGCAGTGAGGCTGTGTAAACAAAGCTTGGGGGAAAGATTAACTTTTCAGAAAAACAAAAACAGAAATGCATACCTTATATAATAGGGGTTTTCCATAATAAAGAAGGTAACATTGCTTATTCAGGGTTGTCTCTGGGCCAGAACTCAGGGGAAATTTTATTGTACTGCCCACCAGCATGGGTTACACATTGTGTACACTTATGTATAGTAGATACCCATCACTTTTACTTGTTTTTAAGAAAAGCAGCTCTGAGAGGAGATGGTTGGGAGTGGAGGAATTATGTGAGGGAAACAGTGTTTAATCATCTCAACACCCTTCTCCAAATTGCCCTTTTTTGCTCTCCCAAGAGGTTTCAGAAGTGTTACTGCCTGCACAAAGCACTCATTTTGAACATTAAGGGTAGGGAGTCACTAGGGGAAGTTATGGAATAGACATATGGTTGTGAATCTTCCCTGCTTGACCCACATGATCCCAGTCGATCAAAGCTACTTTTCTAAAGGGGGAAAGGGGGCATCTGTTACACACCCCTAGGCTATCTTTACATTATTTGACTGCTGGTTAGTAGACTCAGGCTAGTAACCCTGGTGGCTATCAAATATGAAGGATACATCCATTGCTTTATAGTGTGTGTGATGACCTACCAATATGCATATATACAAGCAGTGATTCAGTTCCATGTTTAACAAGGCAATGCTAAATCTGAAGAACACTATGGGAGGGGGGAAGCTACAGCTACAACAAAATTCAGTTTGGCAAGATAGTTGAAAGACTTTCTAAAATGTTTAGCCAAAGAGGAAAACAAAAGTGGAAACAAGAACTTTTGTTTTTTCTCTTTTTTTCTTTTTTCTTTTTTCTGTAATTCTAAAATTCTTAATAAATATCATTTTTAAAAAAAAAGAACTTTGTAATGCAGAGCAAGGGAAGGGGATGACACACAACAAGGGGTATGAAATAGCAATATGGAGCAAGATTAACCAAACAGTAGACTAGTGCAGAGACTTCCACTTAATTGGCTCAGGGGGTCAGTAGAAACCACAGAACAACACACAGGGGGATGAGAGCGAGGATCATTCTGTTTGGAAAACTGAAATGCTGATGCAGATGGAATGTCTGTCATAGCATGATGCTGAATTTCATCCATGATGTCTTTGTAGGAAAGATGCAGGATACAAAATGCACAGCAACATAGGATGCAGAAAGTTGCCTTGTACCAGATCAGACCTTTGGTCCACGTAGCTTGTCTATGCTGTCTGGAGGCAGCACCTGCCCTGGGTTTCAGACAGGAGTCACCAGTCCTACCTGGAGATCTTTTTGCAATAAAAGTATGTGCTTTATCACTAAGCTATGGCCTTTACCATAACTCAAACTCAATAAAAGGAATAGAATGAGATTTTCTAAACAAAAACTGCCGTCATGAGGTCCTGAAAGATCATTTGCCTAATCTTAATCAGGTTGAAAGCCAGAAGGGATTCCTGAAAGAATTAGGGAGACTAATCAGGTCATTTGGGACACTCTTGGCTTCAGTTGGTCTTTTTATTTATTGTGGTGGTGTCAGAAATTAAATATTACCTAAAGTAACTGAGTGAGCTGGGAGAAGCTAAAAATTCATGTGAACAAACAAGGGCTGGAGTAAAAGGTCACATAATGTAAGTGCAGTTTTGAAAACCAAAGAAATAATGAATTTCAAATATTAGAATTAATTATTGCCTAGCCTGCCTCCTGTTTTGTCTGTTTACATAATACTTATTTAACAGCCATGGTCTCTGACCGTTTTTAATGAAGGAAACCCCCTTGTTGAACATATTAAGAGAGCAAAATACTTTGGGTATAACACAGGTAGTGAGAACAAGGGTGAGATGCCCCATCAAGTAAATATTGCTTATTAGGACATAACACAGAAGCATCAAAAAGCGACGCAACTTTTCATGCTTCCGAGACAGAACCGGTTATGGCTTGCACTTCTCCATTGGGAGACATTTAGCTCACAGTGGTGCCTGCTTCCTCAGACGTTACTTGGGAGCATAGAGATATGATGTGCTTCACAGTAATGTATAAAGCTGATCAGGCCCACCTAGCTGAAATGAAGCAATTTTCTGCCTCATCGGGCTGTTTGCTAATGCGCAAAAGTTGCCCTTGGACATATAGTGATATGCAGTGATAAACCAGTTTAATGTTATGTACATGACCCTCAATCTCATCTGTTTCCCCCACTACTCTTTTCCTCCTCTGCGTGTAGGAGATCAGAACCATCTGCTCCCATTTTAAGCTAGCAAACGTTGTTTCATCTGAACTATGGTTTGCTAGAACAAGCCAAGACCAAACCAAGATCCTGCCTTGTTCAGATAAACCTCAATTAAAACTAACCACGGCTTTTAGTTTGAACACAACAACAAAATGGTTAGTTTAAAACAGAAGTGGATGCTTCCCATCTCCTCTTTGCATCTACACTGAAGGAGATGGGACTGGGGAGCAGGCTCATACATATAGCATTAAACTATGGTTTAGCTCAGTGCTGGGGAACCTGTGGTTCTTCAGGTACAGCACCAGATTTAGGGCAGTGCAGGCGGTTCCCCCACACAGGATGCTGAACAAAACTGAGAAGATCCATTTGTGGGCACCAAATTTTGGCCTCACATAGGGCCCCATATTAGGGACGCAGGTGGCGCTGTGGTCTAAACCACTGAGCCTTGGGCTTGCCAATCGGAAGGTCAGCAGTTCGAATCCCCGCAACAGGATGAGCTCCCGTTGCTCTGTCCCAGCTCCTGCCAACCTAGCAGTTCGAAAGCACGTCAAAGTGCAAGGAGATAAATAGGTACCACTCCAGCGGAAAGGTAAACGGCATTTTCGTGCGCTGCTCTGGTTTTGCCAGAAGCGGCTTAGTCATGCTGGCCACATGGCCTGGAAAAACTGCGGATAAACGTCAGCTCCCTCGGCCAGTAAAGCAAGATAAGCGCCGCAACCCTAGAGTTGTTCATGACTGGACTTAACTGTCAGGGGTTCTTTACCTTTTTAGGGCCCCATATTACTAAAGATTACCCAAGTGTTATCAGACTCTCATTCTTGTTATTCCCAATAGAACCAACCAGAACCATGATTTTCAGAACCAACTTCTGAAAAGCCACAGGTTTCCTATTCATGTTTTAGTGTTACTTCTGAACCTGATCATCATTATAGAGGACCATCTGTTTCATCAGTGAAACACAAATTGCTTCTGCACAACTCAAAATGCTAAACAGAAGATTGTAGAACAGGGAGGCAGAATATCCTGCAGCTGGTCTGGCACACCATTTCTTCATACTTCAATCCTCAATTCTTGGATTTTTAACAATGTAAATTGGTATAGCAGTTAAAATTCCATTTTAGTTGGGTACCTCTGAGCACTCTAAAATACTAAAGTGCTGGATATTATTGCTAACATTTATAATTAATTGTTCATGTTCTAGCTTGTTAACTGGCTTTAAATTTAGAGCAACTGCAAGTACTGAGAGTCTTATTTGGGTTCTTTTCATTTGCCTGTGTGATGATGAGATGTTATATTCCAAAACATTAATGTACTCAGCATTTATAAGTAATATAAAAAACTCTAATGAACAGAGTTCCAAAGTGACATTAAACCTTCTTGTTGACAAATTTGAAATGAAATCTTATCTTTCTGAAGGGCAATGCCGAAAATCACCCCTATAAAGGCAGAAAGAGCCATGTGCCACAAATATAACAAATGGCAATGTTCACTGAAGCTGTGTTCTTTCTGCTGCGTTCTCTCTCTCTCTCTCTCTCTCTCTCTCTCTCTCTCTCTCTCTCATTTTCTTTAAAAAAACCCAAACAAACTTTAATGGAGGGTGGGGTAATCATAGTGCTGATAGACTTTGCCAAGCTAGCCAAGATTACGAATGGGTGAAATGTTAGTCTGTAAAATTTCTTTATCTGTAAAACAAAGCAAAGAAACCTACTATGGAAACATAGTTTAATTGTTGTTAGCATCTGTGTGAGCAGTGCAGAACACAATACCACAAATCTGTTACTGTATTTCTAGGAATGAATAGGCATGTGAATGACCTGCTTTATTTTTGTCGGTACTTGCCCTCCCCCACCCTGAGTTGTTGTTAGGGGACACATGACAGTGGCAGACCCATGTCTCTAAATGCAGCTTTGCCCCAGTCATAGGCAGGCAGGCGGGGCGGGAGGGCTGGAATGTAAGACAGGTGGCTTAAAATACAAATGGGGACAAGGACGAGGGCTGCTGACCTTCTTATCACCCGTCACTCCCCTGCTATACACTGTCTGTCCACTAGGGTCACATTGTTCTCAGCCAGGCTCAAGACTTTGATTACTATGGCCATCTGAAGTGAGGCTATTACCTTTTCTCTGGGCTTTCTGCAGATCTGACTGGCTAAAAGGGTCAGTTCATGGGGAACTGACAACTAAAAAAGGCTTGGTTAAACAAGCAATAGTGGGTTTCTTTTAGCTTATAGCTACCAAGCACACCTTAGCTGCTTGAGTGGAAGCTGGAGAAATACAATTTGTAGTTTCTGAAAGCAAAGATGGAGGAAATGGGGTGTTTTACAACTATCTATCTATCAAGGAGAAGCCTGAGGAGATCCAAGGGTATGTTGTTTACTAGGGATGTGTAGAGGATTCAAATAAATCCTGCACTGAGGCAGAGGGATTTTGGGCTGGCCCAAGACAAAGCAGGATATTTATGCTTTTTCACTAGTTGAAGCAGGAAAAGTCCTGAAGCACTTTGTGGTGATTTAGGCAATCCGTTTTTTGTTTTTTGTTTTCAAAAAGCTACAGACAACTGTCTACTAAAAGGGAAACAATGTCTCTAAGTTTATAAGCTTATTGTGTGAGGAAAAGACCAGAGTGTGGATGGGGTGGAGGAGGAAGCAACTTTGCAAAATTAATACCTACATCTGGAGTTTAAGGGAAACACAAGGACTAGAAGGCAGGAGGGGGAACTCCTTTGCAACTAATAGCCCTGGCTTGTAGTCAAGGAGGGGTGACTTCACCCAGACTGTGAATTTCTTTGAGTTCCTCTTAACCCCAAATAAACTGAGTTCAAATGCTTGTGGACCTATCTACCTGCAATTTGGCAGATTTCTTTTCCAGGGGCACCTTACAGACCAATTGCTCACAAGACACATGGGGAAGTTAAGTTATTTCTTTTATTTCTCTCTTTTATTTTACACTGCATTGACTACCCTTAAAGGAAAATTAAGTATTTAGAAGGGGAGACACTGCCTGCAAATTTTATCAGCTTCTGCCAAAAGGAAAAACATTATAGCTATTTTTGTTTTCTCAACAACCAAAGGTGGCAGAGGTGGTATTGAGAAATGAAGTAGGCTCAGATAGGCCCTGGGCAGACTTCAAAACACCTCAGACCAAAGTGGAGTGCTCCATGAAGTGACAAAGTTGAGTCTAAACCCTACACTGTGGTTGGTGCACACTCTTATTGTTTGCTTTGGCAGAAACTGACACTGGTTTGAAGACTTAACACTACTCTGCTAATCCTTGTCTCCTCCCCTGAGCTCAGCTTGTATATTTCCAGATAAACAGATGTTACAAACAGCACTATTGTATTCCAGTACAGTGGTGCTTCAGGTTACAGACTCCACTAACCCAGAAATAGTACCTCGGGTTAAGAACGTTACTTCAGGATGAGAACAGAAATCACACGGCAGCCGTGTGGCAGCAGCGGGAGGCCCCATTAGCTAAAGTGGTACCTCAGGTTAAGAACAGTTTCAGGTTAAGAACGGACCTCCAGAACGAATTGAGTTCTTAACCCGAGGTACCACTGTATTCTCTTCTCATAATGAAATGGAAGTTGAAAAAATCTGCTTCTTGAGCCATCCTGCTCCTTGTAAAATGGGGAGCATAAAACATTAGCTGCGAAGGACCAACAGGTGTTTCTCTGTTTGGGGCTACTTTGTCTGTGCTTTTCCAATAGCCATCTGGGTGGGGACAGGCTGGTAGGAAGAGTCTGATATATGTCTTTTAGGGTATAGCCTGAGCAGATGCCCTGCCTGTCTGGATGCTTTCTACACACCTATAGCATACCCACAGTCATGTTGCCCATGAGAACTACACTACAATTCTGTACTAAATAGTGATGAAAGCTTTGAGAAATTGACATTTGCAAGCCTGCCTGTTCCGTTTCTTGTTGTTTTGAAGCACTAATTTCACACACTGCTTTTCTTGTGGTGTGCTGAGGCAAAGGAAAACAGTGTGTCTAATGTTCAGCGTGCCTTGTCAAAACACGCTGCTTGCATCTTAAGATGTGGAAATTGTAAAACTCACAGATCTGAGCTCCTAATTTACATATTTCATGGGGCTGAATGAAATCACCACACTATAAGGTTTAATGGCACATGCAAATAAACAAAAATATATAAGCAGGGTTGGTGTGAGACCACAGTGGGTGGAATAAAATGGTGAAGGCACTCAAGCGAGGGAAGGGCTCCTTCAGAAAGCTGTCTATCACTAATGTCGCTACACCAGGAATTGAGAAGCAGTGGCCCTCCAGATGTTGCTGGAGTGGAACTCCCATCATCCCTGAACGTAGACCAAGCTAGCTGGTGCTAATGTGAGTTGTCGTCTAGAAGCATATGGATGGCCACAGTTTTCCTATCCTTGCCCTACAGCCTCCAACGTATTCTGTGCCCCACACCAACAAAGTTTTCAGTGGAGACTAGGAGGACAGAAGCAAGTTTAAATAAACTTGTAGCCAGATTGTCAACCACTTCTTAATCCCTATATGCACAATTGTGCACTTGACTGGGAATTAGTTTTTTTAGTGTGTAGTGGTGCCAGAGGTTTCTATTTTTATTTTTGGAGGATTATTCCTCCCCCATAAGCACACTCCAGAGAGCAACTCACATTCAAGCTTGTTTTTCAGAAAAAAGGCAAGTTTTCCAGTTCACATTGCAATGCTTGTTTAGCTGTTTGTGCTTCTGTTTAGTTAGAAATTGCTTCTGCGCTATTAGAGTGTGGGTGTGTGCTCAGTATTCATATATAAATTGTTTGTGTACCAACACCTAGCACACAATTGACATTCAGTACAAGATAAAGCAGTTTTATAAAAGAATCACTCACCTTTCACCCAGCAAGACTGCAGCAGGGCTGTGAAACGAACTTGGCCGAGACATGGCAAATGCTGTAGACAAACAGCCACAGATTGAGAACACAAACCACCTGGCCTTGAACTGATGTCGCCATAGCCTGGATCACGTTGAGAAATGTGCAGAGGCAGGATGGGGAAGTCAGACCTACCTGGGGTGCCACCAGCCCTTGGAAAGGAAGAAGAACAATAAATAGCTGTCATTGTTGGCACAAAAGTGAAAGACTGGTGCCCAGTGAAGATCACATCCTATACCTGCATTTCAGGCAGATGTGGCAGTTAAGGAGCTCAAGGGTGAAGGCTTCCTGTCCAGCTCAGCTCAGAGGTGCCAGGAAAGCTTAGATGGGTTATCTGAAAGTTTGGGGGAAATGCATGAGGAAGGTTTGGGGCCTCCGTTCTGCTCTCCTCATTATTCTGCACATTCTTGAAGACCGGGGGGAGGAGAGCTTGTCGCAGTAGGAGAGGGACACACCCTGGATCAGGGGTCAGCAAACCTTTTTCAGCAGGGGGCCGATCCACTGTCCCTCAGACCTTGTGGGGGGCCGGACTATATTTTTTTTTGGGGGGGGAGAACGAATTCCTATGCCCCATAAATAACCCAGAGATACGGTACATTTTAAATAAAAGGACACATTCTACTCATGTAAAAACACACTGATTCCCAGACCGTCCATGGGCCAGATTTAGAAGGCGATTGGGCTGAATCCGGCCCCCGGGCCTGGATTCTTCAGCAGCCTCTTGACCACCTTCCTCTGCTTCAGCCTCCGAATCTGAACTGCTCCCTGTCACCACCTCTTCCTGCTCAGTAAACCCTGTTTCCCTTTCAGCATCCAGTTCCTCCTCCCCATCTTCCCCTTCTGAACTCTTCTCAGTGTCCCACCAATCCCCTGGCTCTGAGCCTTCCTCCTCTGGGGGTTCCCTTGGGGGTTCCCTGGCTGCTGCCTCCCACCACTCCTCTTTGTCCAGCCAGTCCCTGACTAAAGCCACCCACAACCCCAGATTAGGTACAACTGAGGGGCTTACATGACCAGACTTATATATTGCCACCTTTGATTTCTGCAACCAGTTGGACAGGGCTGGGCAGATAGGAGGAATCCATCCAATTGAAGCAAACATCTCTCTACAAGCATTTCATCTGCTGTTGCCTCTTCATCATGACAAGAAGCAAAAGGTTCCTAATTTCCCTTTGCTGAAACTGAAGAGGCAATTTCTTACAGCAAGGATGGGGAAGTTGCAGCCTTCCAAATGCTGGTGGAGTCCAGAGCCAGCAGGGCCAGAGATTATGGTTCTGTAGCTCAACAACATCTGGATGACCACATGTTCCCCATTCCTGCCTTGCATGGATACTCTACACTCTATGTTGTAGATGTCAGCCATGCAAACTAGACGGGGATCACGCAGCTGGTGCCTTTCTTCTTATGCTGCAAGATTCAAGCTACAGCGCCATCTGGCTCTCCTGGAGCAGTTGTGAAGTTGTTTAAATGTCTTCCAGGATAAATTGCTATCTAGAAGTGTTCCAGGGTCAGATTCAAACTCATCTAACCGTCTAATCTATTGATTCATTTAATACATTTCTATACCCCCTTGATTCAAAATTTCCAGAGTTGTTCACCATGATCACAATTGCCTCTTCACAAGTTATATATTTTCATTTGATTGCCTCCCCTCTGCACAAATACACACAACCTTCTTTTGAAAAAAAGAAAAGAAAAGTACACAATGATTGCCAGAACAGCTTCTGTGCATCTCTGCTTTCCCCTGATGTGTGAAGCAATTTAACCATGGCATGCACAATACGCTTTTTAACAGTTGTTATATTTAGCTTCTATTAACTATTCCTCAATAAGAGCAAGATCAGAAGACATTCAATTGAGGGTGACTTTCCGCTACTGCAACCGTACTCAGCAATGAAAAGCAGTTCTATCAGGTTTACAGGCTTTGCTGCTGTAGGAAGACAAAGGAAGCATTCATGTCTGGCATGCACATGATCTATGCAGCCTAATGGCATTAGACCAGCTCACTGAAGCATTCAGCAAGTGAGAAAGATAAGAGCACACCCCACCTTTCCTGCTAGGACCCCAAGGGAAGGGGTCTTGTTTTTGTTTTTGCAAGTAATCTTCCTTGAAACCATAGGCACAATGAATGGGATTTTAAAACAGAAGACGTTTGTGTTCTGCCAAAATATTACCAACTGGAATGCTACTTTGAGGTCACTATATATCTCAAAATACAGTATTTATTAGCTGAGTATAGTTCCGGCTCTTACTCCTTCACTTCATTATATACATGCTTATTCCAATGTCAAAATTATTTATTTTATTTCAGTTACAGAAGCAGATGAGATTTTAAACCCCTCCCTTCCCTTGTGGATTTTAAATTGGCCTTAAAGATTGGGAGTGATGGGCAGAACCTGAGGTACCACTGTACTTGAGGGAACAGCTCCTTTTTTGTGTAAGATGCACATGACCAACAAAGATTTTAGTTCTTCTTAACAGAGACTATTTCACTTCTGGGCAGCCCCTCTTTTACTCTTAGCATTATATACGTATTGCACGGTAGCCATAGATATGCTCTATTAGGTGTTGTTAGCAGTAGCATTTCTTTCATACAGCAAGTGACCACAGGTTTGACAATGCACACGGTCTCTGGGGATGTCTTGTCATCTCCACTTTTCATTGTTTATACCTGCCAGTAGGAGTTAGGCATGCAAAAGGGGGCTGCTCAGTATGAGAAAGTGCTTTTGTCATAAGAAGAGCTCCAAGCCAACACAGCCTGAGAAGCAGAAATATTAAGCGAAAATCCAGCAGGATTGATTGCTTATATTAACCTCATTTCCTCATTTAAATCATTTTAATATTAGTTAATAAATCAAAGCAATAGGCTTTGGTTGGAAGCTGCATATTTATCAACATCATAGGAACACTCTTAAAAAGACATTGCTCTTCATCACTAGATCAATCGTCATATTGCCACATTCATCATACTATGTGGACTCCACATTAGGTTAGCAATATGCAATAAAGCCTTCATTTACTTTCCCTGCTCCAGACCTTCTCATGGCCTATTTTTCACATATATTCTCCTCATGCAATGTGGCTTGATACAGACCTGTATCAACACTGGGATACATTGTAGAATGCAAAATTGAAAACTGAACACACACAATTTTTTTCCTTTGAATTAAACTTTTCAAAATGCATGGAGAAGGGGGGAAGTAATTCGGATTTGCTTTTCCTCACTAGTTCCTTCAAACAATTTGTATTAAAATACCAGAGCCTATTGCTGTGCTATATATATATGTCAGTTGGAATTCTATACACAGGTACCCTGATTCAGTAAAGTAGCTCTGTGGATGAAGACTGGTGGTCATGTTGTATGAAGGATGATTACCCTTTGGGATCCAACCCTGAGCATGTTGAGGAAGAGGTGGTCAGCATCCTGAGCTTCTCCTGGAGACTTTGCATCACATGCTCAGCTAAACTGATGTCTCTGGCAATGCTCCTTGCTACAAAATAATCTCCACTTTCAGCAAGGGTAGAAGAGATCCTTGACTTGCAGTATTACACCTATAGCAGTATAGTGGAAGGGGAACTTGGGCGAGAACAGCTCCCTCTGGGACTTTTTCCTCCAAAACAGAAATGATGATGTCATCTGCTGGAGTGCCAGGGTAATTAATGGACCTTCCTTGCTCTCGAAAGCCACTGATAATGGGGCTTTCATGTTTGCTTTTGACAGATAAGCGTAGGAGAAGTCAGAGCCCATGTGGCTCCTAGCATTACCCAATAATTGCTGTTCTGTTATAAGGACAACTGCACTTTCCACACTATCAGGAGTATTGCATTTTTCTATGAATACACCTCACTGTGTTCTGTCCACAAAAGTGGGTGTAACATGGCTGCTGTGGGGAGCCATTTGCAGTTTATCTAAATTTGTATACCACCCTTCATCCGAAGATCACTGGGCAGTATTCACTATAAGCCTTGTGCCATTTCATGACCTTGCTTGTGTTTCATTTTTAATCAAACTTTTAATTATTGCTAATTATTGCTAGGAATTAATTTTTTAAAGATCACCTGATACTGCTGCAGCAAGCCACATAATTAATGCATTGTGTAGTTAAGTAATTTTAAGATTGTGTGCCCCTGCTTCCTTCCTTCTTAATATGGTTTGCTTTCCCTAATGCCTCTAGATTAGGAGTAGCCAATGTGCTGCCCTTACAGTGGCCATCTGCCCCAGCCAACATGACAAATATTCAGGGATGATAGGCTGTAGATGATACTCCCTAGTTATAGATGATCTTTAGCAAAAATGTACTTGTTAAAAATGTGCAAATACTACACAACATCCCTTAATCTATAGCTATCCTCTCAAACTTTCCCAAGAGAGTGCAACCTGAGCTTTATCTTAACACTAAGAATTGCCAGAAGCCTTCCTCCCCCCCCCCCCGCCCCCCAAAAACCCCACACTATAACTGACTTTTTCATTCAAGATTCCTCAGGGGAAACACTTTCTTGTCTTCCATTATCTCATTTCCAGCTGGTTTTTACTGCAGTTTAGCTGTTTGTATCCACATGAATTCAGTGACAACGCTATTAAGAGTTTACTCTTGCAATGGCTTTATTTCTCCTTGCACAAAATGATGGTGCCAGCCAAAATCTTTGCAAAGTAAAGAAGTTCATTGCACATATATTCTAATTTGTGACTATTTCTTTCCTTGGCAAATGTTCCGCTGTGATTTTCAGCGCTATAATGCTAGCTACATATGAAAGTTCACATAGCAGTAAACACAATCATATGGATTCAGAGTCCTGTTTATGCTCAGAGAACAGGAATGGGGAACTAGATATTGTTGGATTCCAACATGCTTTATGTTGGCTGGATGGTGTCTGACATCTTCAGTAAATAAACCAAATAGTATGCTTGATAAATGAAAAATAACAACTCAAGTAATTTTTCCTAGGCACCAGCAGTTAAGCCTTCTATTATATGCATATAATTCAGCAATTAATCAATTAATATTTCCCAGGAACTTGCAAGAACGCTTTGCTAGAAAATACAGTAGATAAAAGACTGACATACTAAGATTCACTTACTAAAAATATAATTTCATTGAATTAATATGGCTATACTTCAGAGTTAGATACATACTTGAGGCAAGTTCTCCACCTAGTGGATTGATTTCTAATCCTAGAAATGAAACATAATGGTTCCTTAACTTGTATTGTATAACAATATAAGGAAAAAAGAGACCAATAATATAATAAGTGTCACGTTATCATCTTTTCAGATAAGCCCTTGACAGGCATTTGTTCTGAAAGATGCTGGGTATTGTTGCCCGCAGCAAACTTTGGACTCAGGTTTTTATCATGTGAAATCTAGAATGTTGTTAAGATCATGGCTGCATATTCTGAAAGCAACTAATTAGAACATCAAATGAGATTTTTGGAGACCTGAAATGACATGCGGAGTAAATGTGCTCACAGACAATTAGGTTAGGCTTCTCACATAAATAGCCATCATTCATGCACAGAAAAATATACAGAATTGACTCCACATTTCCAAGGAATGCAAACAGGATCACTCACAGACATGAATATCACCAAATAAGAGGTGAGAAGGGGATCAAAAAATTTCAAAGACACCTCCTGTCTGATGACTGACAATCTAGGTACTGACACAAAAAAGCCAGTGTCATCCATGAAATGGAATGGTAGAAGATTCAAGACAGACAAAAGGGATACCTTCAAACACTGTGCATAGTTAAACTATGAGATTCACTACCACAAGATGTGGCAATGGCCACCAATTCAGAAGGTTTCAAAAGGGGAGACAAACTCATGGCATATGGTGTATCAAAAGCTTCTAGCCATGATGACTATATGCTACCTCCAGAACATAGCTGTCAACTTACAGATTTGAAAATAAGGGACCAGCAGCCTCAAAAATAAGGGTCCAGCAGCCAAAATAAAGGATTTTAGTCAACCAGCTGAAATACAAAGTTAAAAGGGACCAGATAATTTGGGAGAGCAGCGCCGGTTTTTAGCCCTTCGTTTCCAGAGGTTGCTGCTCAAGACACCAGCTGATGAAACACTGCAATTACCGTATTTTTCGCTCCATTGGACGCACCGGACCATAGGACGCACCGGATCATAGGAGGGGGAGAACAGGGGAAAAGATTTTTTTTCTTGTTCTCCCCCTCCAAAACAAGGTGCGTTCAAGGTACATTCACCAGAGCTTGTGGGGCTGGCGGTGGGGGGAAGCGCTGCTTTCCCCCACCGCCAGCCTCAAAGATCCCTGAAGCCTTTGGAGCGCAGCGCCCCGCTGCCCTGCAGAGGTTTGCGCGCAGCCGTCCCCAAGCTAGAGCAGCGAGACGGAGCCCTCCGTCTCGCTGTTCAGACTTGGGAACAGCCTTGCTAGCTTCTGCAGGACAGTGGGGTGAAGGCACCCCGCTGCCCTGCAGAGGTTTGCGCGCAGCCGTCCCCAAGCTAGAGCAGCGAGACGGAGCCCTCCGTCTCGCTGTTCTGGCTTGGGAACAGCCTTGCTAGCTTCTGCAGGACAGCGGGGTGAAGGCACCCCGCTGCCCTGCAGAGGTTTGCGCACAGCCCTCCCCAAGCTAGAGCAGCGAGACGGAGCCCTCCGTCTCGCTGTTCTGACTTGGGAACAGCCTTGCTAGCTTCTGAAGGGCAGTGGGGTGAAGGCACCCCGCTGCCCTGCAGAGGGGTGAAGGCACCCCGCTGCCCTGCAGAGGTTTGCGCGCAGCCCTCCCCAAGCTAGAGCAGCGAGACGGAGCCCTCCATCTCGCTGTTCTGGCTTGGGAACAGCCTTGCTAGCTTCTGCAGGGCAGCGGGGTGAAGGCACCCCGCTGCCCTGCAGAGGTTTGCGCGCAGCCCTCCCCAAGCTAGAGCAGACGGCTGCGCGCAAACCTCTGCAGGGCAGCGGGGTGCCTTCACCCCGCTGTCCTGCAGAAGCTAGCATGGCTGTTCCCAAGCCAGAACAGCGAGATGGAGCGCTCCGCAGTGCTCCGTCTTCCTGTTCTGGCTTTGGGCTTAGCGGCACAGCCTGCATTCGCTCTATAGGACGCATACACATTTCCCCTTAGTTTTTGGAGGGGGAAATGTGCGTCCTATAGAACGAAAAATACGGTAAATAACTACAAGCAGCAACCACTTTTCACACAAAACGAAGTCCAAGCTACGAAGATGCTGCTGCAGTTCTGTATGTTTTCTCTCGTGCTCCATCCGCAGCTCTCAGTTCCATCAGGCGGGGCGGGAAGAAGGGGGGGGGAAATAGTGCCCAAAGGAAACCCGCAGATCAGACCATCTATGCTAGTCTACCACTACAAATCTATTGGAGAAGGGGGACTTCCGGCGAGGCAGCATGGAGGCTGCAACAGCAGAAAAGAGCTCCTGAAGCCAGCCAGAGTAAAAGGCTCTGTCTGGCCGACTCCCGGGCTCCCAGGACTGCTGCCGCCAGCACCGCCAGCGGAGAGGAATCGGGGGTGCCCGGGGAGCCTATCAAAGGAGCCAAAACACCCCCCCCACGACCTTGATTGAGCCGGAAAGGCACCCGACCACCCCCCCCAACAGCCGAGAGGAGCTCCAAAACCAGGAGGACAGTGGAGCTAACGCAAAGAGGGAGAAAGAAAGGGGGAGAGAGGAAGAAAAAGAAAGAAAGAAAAAGGAGCCCCAAATTTACCGCTGCTGCCCCCATCTCTGCTGACAGGAAAGCAGAGGAGAGGTAGGTGAGCACGGGAAGGCAAAAGAGGCTCCGGAAAAAACACGTGGCTGAGCCCCACCGGGAGCTCCAGCAGCAAGGAAAACACAGAGAAGCCGCATAACAAAGGGGATTTCCCCCCCCCCCTTTCTTTCTTTCTTTTTTTTTTTAACCCCCTTTTTTTAACCCCTTCCTCCCCTCCCTCCCCCCTTTAATATATATATATATATATCTTTTTTATCCCTCCCCCCCATATACCTACTTTTATCACTTTTCTTTTTAAAAGAGGGACCACTGCTGCTGCAGCCACCCTTTATTTGAATCTTTATTTTTATTTCTATCTTTTCTACACACTATTTAAAGACACACTTTTCCACACACACACACTGAATTTAAACCTCATTTTATTTCCACCTCAAACTCCCCTCTTAAGAATTAAAATGGCAGTACCCAGAAAACAGCCCTAAACCATCACAGGCCATTTCCTGGGACTGCCACTTCGCCCCAGACTTTCCACTCTCTTTTACCTATCCTCTTTTACCTATACTTTACTCATTTTTAAAAAAAATAAAATAAAAAGCTCTATCTATCTATCTATCTATCTAAAGACAACCCCCCCTTTTTTTAACCTTTAATTCTCATTTTTATCTTTTACCCGTACATTTTTAATTACTTTTTTACAAACAAAAAATAATAACAATAATTAGGGGGAAATATTATTATTATTATTATTATTTTAAAAAAACCAAAACCATACAATTATTATTTTTTCTCCCCTCTTTCTCTTTTTAAAGCCCTTTCTTTTCTATTTGTTGGCTTGTTCTTGAGGGGGGAATCTTTCGCCCCCAGCTACGACCACCACTCTCTTTTAAAACAAAAATTTCCTCCATATCACTGCTATTGCTATTGATACTCTCCCCCTCAACTCCCCCCCTTTTTATTTTTCTCTCCCTTTTTTCTCTCCCCTCTCTCTCTTCACCCCTCCTCATTTTTTCCTTTTATCCCACCTTTCATTTTCCATCCCCAATTTTGTTCTCTATCCCTTTAATTTTTTTAAATCAACCCCCCCTTTTTAGCCTGTTCATCAGTTTGTTTTTGAGAGGGGAGCCCTTTCCCCCCCACCCCCTCTTTTAAAATAAGACTTTCCCCCATACCATTGCAGCAGCTCACCCTCCCTCCCCTCTCCCCCTCTCTTTTCTTCTCCTTCCTTTTCCCATCCTTCCCCCTCCTCCTCTCCTTTTCTCTCTCTTCTCCCTCTCTCCATCCCCCCCTTCCCCTAAAGGAAACACATACACACATTCATATCACCCTATCATAATTTGCCCCCCTCATACTATAGCTAAAACTACTGCTGCATTCTAATACCGCTGATATTACTGTACTATCTCTCCTCGCTCTTTCAACTCTCTTTTTGTCCCTCTCTCTCTCTCTTCTCTTTTACTCCAATCTCCCCTCTCCCCCCCGCCTCCCCCCTTCTTCTTTCTTTCTTCTTCTTCTTCCCTTTTTTCTCCCTCCACCCTTTACATATAGCCTATTTGTCTGTCTCTGTTTCTGAGTGCACTCCCAACCCCAACTTCCACCTTAACTGGACCCCAATACCCCTTTTGGGCATATACAACCCCCTCCTAAACACATATTTCCCCTGGCTCCACCCCTCTAATCTCTTGCATCTCTACCTGCTAACCCCCTCCCTTTATATGAACTGTCTGTCCGTTAGTCTACCCATCTCTGCTTACCTGCCCCCCCCCCACCTCGGCGGCACCGCTGAGGCATCCACAAAAGCCCTAGAGAAGTTCTTAAAACACAGGCTAGAAGTGACACAAATGACCACCTAATCCAAACGCTCTGTAAAAGCCACCAGCCAACAAAGCCTGATCAGCTCAGCAACCCAACAATACCCAGGAATCACCACTGCCACAACTCCTAACCACCACACGCCCTACCCCAAGAGGACGCCAAGCCAACCTCAAACCAAAACCATCAGGGAGACCGAGATGACACCAACCAGGGAGATGGCAAACAATGCTAAGATGGTAACTCCCCTTCAAGATGATGACCACCCAATAACGAAACGAGATCTGAGGGAAATGGAAGCAAGATTAGAAGCACGATTAGAAGAAACACTGAAGGCCACAATGGCTCCCATGCAGGTACTAATCAACAATCTAACCTCCAAAGTGGAAGCTCTAGAGAACAAGAACCAAATGCAAGAAAGAATAATAGAGCAATACCGGGAGGAGAACACACGTGTGAACAAGAAACTGGACGAACTGGTAAACCAAATGGAAGCAGAACACAGAGAGATGAAAATTAAGCAAGCCGACCTTGAAGACCGCAATAGACGTTGTAACATCCGCTTCCGCAACTTTCCTGAAAAAACAGAGGAGAAAAGCCCAGCAGACCTAATTATACGCTGGCTGAAAAACACAATCCCAAGCCTGAAACTTGAGGCAGATGACTTGGAGAGGGCTCACAGAGCCCTAAAACCTATGCCAAAACCCAGCGCCCCCCCAAGAGACATCATTGTATGCTTCACACGCTACAAAAAGAAGGAAGAGGTATGGAACCATCTCAAAAACTCAACCAACCTTCGATATGGAGAAACCCCCATTCTGGCCTTACAGGACCTATCTCAGGATACCCTAAACCGGAGGAAAAGCCTGCGCCCATGCACCCAGCGTCTCCAACAAGCAGGGATCAAATACCGATGGGGCTTCCCCTTCCGCCTCATTGTAACAACCAATACAACACAACACATGGCTACCAACATACCTGAGGCCCTGCAGAACCTTGAACTCAACCTCCCACCGGAATGGCAACCGACAAACCCACCAAGTGACAGCCCCAACCACGAGGAAACAACAGCAAACAACTGGACAACGGTACAGAAGAAAAAGAAACTACAGAAGCGGCACAACAACGCAAACCAATACAGGCAAGCATCATGCTCAGAACCGTCCCGCCGGCCATACGACACAAGAAACCAGACCAAGATTAACCAAACCAATTCATCGCAGATGGACAACCCTACAACAACAACAACCCCAGCTGAATGAAGCAACAAGGAAAAAACCACAAACTGAAGGACTGGTGATTCCCCCCCCTTTCCCCTCTCCCCCCCCCAAAACATAGATTTAGTTAACACCATCAACATCCCCCCCAGCACCGCACCCCCACAGGAATCCCCAACCCAACACCAGTCCAGACGACCTCAACCACATTCCCCATCACCCACACCTTCAACACCCCCATACTCCATACTAGGGAAAAACAACTCCTCCAAGCTTAATAACACAACCCACAATCAGGCTAAAATCTGATACCCAACCAGCACTATGGTGGCACCAGAGCGTACCAGCACCCACATCCCCACCCCAACACACCAACAATGTTGCTCATAACATTGGCAACATTGCTTATGAACCTTATACCTGACAGCGACGTTACAAAGTCACTTCACACTGTCTCACTGATCACCCCCTATCGCAAACAACAGGGGGGATGGCCTGTCCTTGAACACGGCCTTCCACACCAGCTGAGACCTAGGACCAACTGGCTAAATGCCAGATGGCCTAAAATACCCCAAACAAACACCTATATGACTACATATAGGAAACTCTCTACAACTTACCCCCTACTCTTTAACCCAAACCTTACTCTAATCCCATTAGCCCCCCACCCACCACACCCTAGGTCAGCGCAACCCCACTGGTTTTTTAAACAACACGAAGAGAGAGACACAAGACAACCTGAATGGGTTGGCAGGGAATCGCCCCACATAATAGATAAGCAAGATGGCTAACCTAAAAGCAATTACATTAAACGTGAGGGGGCTGGGAAACCCCATCAAAAGAAAACGCATCACCTCATACATAAACACCATGAAACCACACATCACCTTCCTACAAGAAATACACAACCCACCCAAAGGCAGCAAACTCCTGAGCGACCCCCGCTTCAGTCAACAGTGGGTCGCACAAGGCTCAGGGAAAGCTCGTGGTGTAGCCATAATACTCAGTAGAGACCTGAGCTTCACTGCCACAACAGTCCTCAAGGACAAAAAAGGCAGATTCATTTTCGCTAAAGGGACACTAGATGGCAAAATCAAACTGACAATCGGCTCCATATATGCCCCAAACACGAAACAATTAGAATTCTTCCAGAAGACACTAAACAAATTCCTCTCCTTCTCTGAAGGGGAAGCAATCCTAGGAGGGGACCTCAATCTAAATATGAAAGGTATATCGCTGAAAGATATCCACCCCACAACCCCATGGGCAACCTTCCTCCGAAGGAAACCCCCAACAACCAGGAACTCTTACAAGTTACTAAAAATGCTAAAAAACAGGGGTCTCTACGACATTTGGGGTGAGCAAAACCCGGGAGACATCAGCCATACATTCCAATCGGGACGCCATGATACAGTGTCCAGACTGGACAGCGTTCTACTCACACAGGGTCTGATCCCCTCAGTAGAATCAACAAACATAGGTAACATTAAAATCACAGACCACGCCCCAGTAGAAGTCATTGTTAAAATAGGAGAAGGAACACAAACCACCCCATCATGGTCCTTCAGTCCCATCCTAACTACAAACAAACAAATTAGAGAGAGTCTCACAAAAACCCTCCAAAACTACTTCAAAGAAAACGATGTAAACAATATAACAACCCCCCTCCTATGGGACGCAATGAAAGCGGTCACCAGAGGAGCTTGCATAAAAGAGAAAACGTTCCTTAAAAAACAAACCTCCTCAAAAATTAGCAAAATAGAACAAGACATCACAGCCCTCTCATCACGCTACAAACAAACAGGATCTAAAAAACTCCTCAAACTTATAGAACAAAAAAGGAGAGAACTAGACTCCCTAGAAATTAACAAAACAATGATCAACATTCTATACTCTAAACAACGTTTCTACGAATATGGAGGGAAAAACTCCAGATTACTAGCAAATAGATGTAGGAAAAAAGCACTCAAAACAAGAATACACTGCATCACCAAAAAAGACGGCAACATAACATTCTCCCCCAAAGAAATAACCTCAGAATTTGCAGAATTCTACTCCAACCTATACACCTCCCATAACCCACCAGAGAAGGAAATCAGAACATTTCTAGCAGGACTGACCATGCCTACCCTAACTAATGAGGAACAGGAATTCATGGACAGCCCTATCACCCCAGAGGAAATAGATGCGGTCCTCAAAAACCTGAAACCACACAAAGCCCCAGGCCCAGATGGCTTCACAGCAGAATTCTATAAGAAATTCAAAGAACCCTTGATGCCCTACATGACCCGCCTATTCAACGACATCATAAAAGGGGGCCCCATCCCCAAAACCTGGACCCACTCCAAAATAGTCTCCATCCCAAAACCACTAAAAGACAGCCTCAAAGTAGAATCATACCGCCCAATCTCATTAATAAACCAAGACTACAAGATATTCACATCAATCTTGGCCAACCGCCTAAAAATCTTCCTACACAAGTTAATAGCCCCAGACCAGACTGGCTTTGTCCCTGGTCGCAATATAACAGACCCCATCAGGAAACTACTGAACCTGATCGAACACAGCAAGGCAACCAAACTCCCATTGACAATTATGTCCCTAGACATCCTCAAAGCCTTTGATTGCTTGGAGTGGAAATACATATTAGCAGTACTAACTAACATGAAATTTGGCCCCAACTTCCTACAAATCCTCAAACAAATATACTCCCAAGCCTCAGCAAAATGCAGAACTAACAATATGGATTCTAACACTATAGCTATCCAAAGAGGCACGAAACAAGGATGCCCACTGTCTCCCTTCTTATTTATCCTGGCTCTGGAACCCCTAGCAATCCGCATCCGAGCAGCCACAGACATCAAGGGAGTGGAAATAAAAGGCAGAACCTATAAATTAGGGCTCTTTGCAGATGACCTAATGGTCACAACACCAGACCCCATAAGCACAGCAACCTCCCTAATCAGAGAACTCAACACATTTGCAATGGTGTCGGGCCTACAGGTAAATTTTACAAAGTCAGAAGCTATGTGCTTCAACACCCCTCCTCACACCCAAAAAGAACTCACGAAGGTCACCAAAATAAAACTTTGCCACACCAAGTTCAGATACCTAGGGGTACAAATAACCAGAAACCTCAATAAATTGTACCTCCACAACTACAAGCCCCTGTGGCGACAAATTAACAAAGACCTAAAGAGATGGAATAACATGAACTTCACTCTCTCAGACAAAATAGCCATGATCAAAATGATCACACTCCCAAAACTAACCTACCTATTCCAAACCCTCCCAATCTGGATCCCCTCAACCCAACTTCGCAGTTGGCAGAGAAAACTACACTCTTTCATCTTCTCACATAAAAAACCAAGAATAAGCCCCAAATACCTGCACCTCCCCACCTCAGAAGGAGGATGGGGAATCCCCAACATAGAAGCATATTACAATGCCAACCAAATACGCCATATAATCCCATATATACTAGAAGATGAGACAAAACAATGGGTACACCTAGAGAGGGACACAATTGAAAACACCTGCACCACAACATACCCACTCCTCCCAAACAAACTAAAGAAAATTCCCACAACACTTAACAGGTACACACAGACCATGCTCAAAGCATGGAAAACACAAATAGGCAAACTATCCCCAACCCCATCCCCACTAATCCCCCTGGCGTACCACCCATTATTCCACCGTGCAGCACAAAACCTCAAGATAAAAACCTGGCGAACCAAAGGCTTATATCGCCTAATAGACTTTTATAAAAATAACAAACCCTTGTCAACACAAGAAATACAAGACAAACTAGAAGACACCCAAATGCCCTGGTTAACACAACACCAACTTCATGCCCTCTTAAACAACCCAACAGTAAAATCAGCAGCAACTAGGCCCCTGACAACCTTCGAAAACCTCCTCCTAACAACAAAGGGAAACGGTAAAGGGACGGTATCCGCAATATACAAAATACTACTCCAAAATCCTGTAAATCCCCTAGACGCAATCAAAAAACAATGGGAGAATGACATAGGCTATGAGATTAACCCCACTCAATGGACCAGAATGTGGTCTAAACCCCCCTTTAAATCCATATCAACGAAAAGAAAAGAACTCACACTGAAACTCACCTACAGGTGGTACCTAACACCAAGGAAACTAGCGCTAATACACCCAGGAACCTCACCAAAATGCTGGAGAGGGTGCACCTCCACAGGCACATACCTCCACATGTGGTGGGAGTGTCCCAAAATCCAACTATTCTGGACAACAGCCATACAAGAAATATGTAAAATAACTAAGCAAGTAATAGACATCACCCCAGAATTGGCCCTACTAAACATCTTCCAAGACAACAATGCCCATTTACACCACAAAGAACTCATAACCCACCTGCTCTCAGCAGCCAGAAACACCATAACCAGACACTGGAGAGACCTGTCAGGAGTAAGCATGGACCAATGGTACCAAATAGTATGGGAAACAGCCCTACTAGAAAAATTAACTAATAAACTGAAACTGACACGGGGACAAACAGAAGAAGACACCTTCACCCCGGTATGGCTCCCATTTATCACATACACAGCCCAACAGGACAATGACAATAATCCACCAACAGCATACAAATCAATATGGCTAACCTGACCCAAAACACCCACCCACCTCACTCACACACGAAAACAAAGATCACCACAGCCAATCACAAGCAAACAATCACACCCTAGGCCAACCCCAACCTCTCTCACCACCAAAAGAACACAAGTGAACAACACAAGCAACGCTGACACCAAACTCTACATACATTAAACATAATAGAAACACCGCCACCCGACCCCACCCCCATCCATCTTCCCTCTCTCCACCCCCCCTTTCTTTTTTCTTTCTTTTTTCTTCTCCCCCTAATGCCTCAACAAATGAAACGGATTTGTAAAAATGTTACATGGGAAAAAAAAAAAAACGAGGCACTACACTTCTGTAAAACAAGAAAATCCTTAATAAAATATTTTTAAAAAAAATCTATTGGAGAAGCGCTTGCGGTCCTTCCTCTGCTTTCCCCCCTCTATGGTTAGCCCTTGGAACACCTGCCCACGCTTCCTCCTCCTTTCTCTGAACTGCTTTCTCTATGGTTGCCCTCGCTCTCCTCTCAAGGCTCCTCAGTCCTGGCAGGGAGGGGCTCCCGGGGGCCGAGGCTGGTGAGAGGAGGCCGGGGGGGGTAGCCTAGCAACACAGTTGGAGCCTCCCTCCTCCCTGGGTGGCAGGGAGGGAGAGAGAGGAGCTGCTTCCTTTGAAACCCAGGAAATTTAAGGGGCATCATCAATAAGGGACAGCAGCGGGACACGGCACTGGGATAAGGGAGTTTGCCACCAAATAAGGGACGGTTGACAGCTATGCTCCAGAATCAGAGGCAGCATGTTTCCAAATAGTAGTTGTTGGGGATCACAAGTGGGACAGTGCCATTGTGTTCATGTTCTCCTTCTAAGCATCTCTAAAACATCTGGTTGGCCACTGTGAGAACATGGTTTCTGGATTAGAGGGGCCTTGGATCAGATCCAGCAAGTTATTCAGATAAAGGACAGGAGGAAAAGGTAAGAATATGTAAAAAGATAAAATACAGTGGTACCTCAGGTTACATATGCTTCAGGTTACAGATGCTTCAGGTTACAGACTCCGCTAACCCAGAAATAGTACCTCAGGTTAAGAACTTTGCTTCAGGATGAGAACAGAAATCGTGCTCTGGCGCCACAGCAGCAGCGGAAGGCCCCATTAGCTAAAGTGGTGCTTCAGGTTAAGAACAGTTTCAGGTTAAGAACGGACCTCCGGAACGAATTAAGTACTTAACCCGAGGTACCACTGTAAACAGAGCTCAAATTACTGTTTCTGTTTATGCTATATGGCAGGGATGCTCAACAGGTCGATCGTAATCTACCGGTCGATTGCAGGGCATCCCTGGTCGATCCTGGTCGATCACGTATTCCTGATCGTGATCAGTGCTCCCCCCCCAAAAAGCTCAACAACTTTGGTCAATACAATGGGTAGATCACTGCTAGGTTTTTTTTATTAGGAGTAGATCGCAGTCTCTTGGAAGTTGGACATCCCTGCTATATGGCATGGTTTTATTTCTTGTACAAATTGTAAGGTACACAGTCGCTCAGTGTCACCAGTATATGCAAATGTTTGGCTCAACTAAGATGTTTTAGAACCTTTATGTGTAATAATGCACATAAAGAACTAGCAGGTGGGGAACACTTTTGTCTTTACATATCTTTGTTATTTGTAAAGGGAATCTTTGTATGAGCTATCCCTTTGGAGCTGTGCTATATCTTTATACTTTTCTCCTTCCAGGATGTGACTCTTTATGCTTTACATTTTACGTATGCACTTTTTAAACAAAATCATTAAAATATTAAATGTTTAAAAGTTAAAAGGAGTGATTTGTAGAAAATGGCACTTCAATCATTGGCAACTCTTTTTCCAATTTACAAAAATAAAACCAACATATTTAGGAAGAAGAACAAAAAAAAGTTAGGTTTTTAACGTGCACTTTAAAGGAAAAGGCCTGTGATAGAGTGTCGCAAGAGGAAGAATTCCAGTTATAGGGGAAAGGAAACAAGGGCAGCCAAAAACAAACAAACCAGTCCAAAGAAAGAATTAAAGGAAAGGCAGGCACAGAAAACAGAAGAGTCGTAGATAACAGAAAAGGAAGGCAGTATCATCCTGTTTTTAAGTAAGGTGCTGACATGATGACATGCTGGATCAAATATCTAGGCCAGGCATGGCCAAACAGCTGTTTTGGGACTACAACTCCCATCATCCCTAGCTAACAGGGCCAGTGGTCAGGGATGATGGGAATTGTTGTCCCAAAACAGCTGGAGGGCCAAGTTTGGCCATGCCTGATCTAGGCAGTCTCAAGTCAAATGGCTGGCTGTTAAACCCGAAAGCAGAAGCTCAGCCATCCTGGCTTCTAGGAAGTGGGGTGGGTGGCTAGAACAGGGAACCAATTGCACTGCTAGATTGTCAGGCAGAAGCACTGGTTAAAATGGTAATGATGTGTGTGTGTGTGTGTGTGTGTGTGTGTGTGTTATGTACTGAGTTGAATAGGATCCAAAATGCAGCAGTCTGATTGGCCCTAGAACAATAGGATTCAGAATGCAGCAGACTGATTGGTCCTAGAACAATAGGATCCAGAATGCAGCAGTCTGATTGGTCCACAGGAGCCACCCAATGCAGCTCCAGGTGGAAGTGAATTCGCAACCTGATTAGCCTACAGGTGAATCCCGGAATTAGCCAATCACATGGGGCCCATTGTGTAAATAATGTATATAAAGCCAATATTCTGGGGGAACTTCAATTCCTCCTCACCATTATGAGTTGAATAAAGAGCATGAAATCCACTCTCGACTCTGAATATATTTCTGTGTGTGTGTGTGTGTGTGTGTGTGTGAGAGAGAGAGAGAGAGAGAGAGAGAGAGAGAGAGAGAGAGAGACAGAGTTTGGAACAGGGCAAAGTACGCCAACAGAAAGCTAAAAAGAACTTTTAAGTGTAACATAATTTATGAATTATCTGAAATACCCAGTCAGCAAGCAGCCGGTCATGCAGCAAGTATACCAGTTATATTATTGAGGCAGCTGTAAAAAAATGAATATTTTGAAGTATCATGAATCATTGTTCCGTTCATTTTTATTGCTTAAATGCTACTGTCACATACAGCTTGTCGCTACAGTGTTGAGTGCCCTGTGTTGTTCACAGAACGTGGATAACTTTTTATCCCAGTTGGTGTCAGCACTGGACTTGAAATTGTTTCAACAGTATATGTAATTGTTTTCATATGTTTGTTTTAACTGGCTTGTATCCAGTGCAGTGCTAAGTAAGCTCCCATCAGCGCAAGGCTTCCTGCTTTCCCCACCCTGCTCCTCCCACACCCTCTTCAAATCTGCTCCAGAGTATCAAGGGAACCCCTAGAACAGATTTAGGGGAGGCACAAGTGGAAAGTGAACAACCTTGTGCCGACAGGACACTTCTTTAGGGCTGCATTAGATACAAGCCACTGCTTTTATAAATGCATTTAAAAAAATTATGTTGTGAAATCACTTTGAGATGCTTCATAAGGAGCAATTCATAAATTAAATAAATAGAAAAAATAAATATCTAGCTTTACTGATTTTACAGTCATTATCTGCATGTATCCTAGGCTCATAACGTATCAAATCACACTTGCAATTGGTGACGTTTCTGAACGATGGTGAATTAACAGCCTTCTAGTCCAAGAGTGTAAATACAATGTTGACTAGTATTAATAAGTTATGGAACTTTTTCCTATCCAACATTTACACAAAAACAATAAGCAACTTTTCATACAGGAACCATGTGGAAACAACAACAACAACAACAACAACAACAACAACAACAACAAAGGCAGTCAGAGTATACCCAGAGTATAATTTAAAAAAATTCTTTTTTTGCTTGAAATCATCTGACCCTGAACTAACATTTGTTTCATGTGTCAGGTTGTTTTTGTCATTATTATTTTCTTATTATAAAAGAGCTCTTTGAACAGCTATAGTAAGAGCAAATACTGCTACTAGGTTTGTTCCCATATCATACAGCTGAAAGCAATTTTCTGCAGATTGCTCTTTGCAGCTACAGGAAGAGAGGAAGCAGTGCTTAATTATATAATTAAAGTTGTGGAAAGAAATAAACTTCCCTTGGGATGGAGTTGTACTTCAAAATTCAGTTTTTCTAAAGATGATAAATAATGGATGTGTATCATTTTGAATATCTTTTGCATGTTTTCCTACATGATAACATGGGGGGGGGGGAATCCATCCTTTTCATTACTCAGACATCCTGATAGAATAATACTATGCATACTTTCTCCATAGTTTGTTTAGGATTGCTGCCTAAAACGCTGAAGGCATGGTGACACTCCAAGAAATTTGATAGTAAGGATATTGTTATGAGTTTGTAAAATTCCTGGATCTAGTAGGAGTTAAGGCTAGGTGTTAAGTCTGGGTTCCAGACGCATAGCTGTCAACTTTTCCCTTTTCTTGCGAGGAATCCTATTTGGAATAAGGGAATTTCCCTTTAAAAAAGGGAAACGTTGACAGCTATGTCCAGACACATGTGTACTAAGCCAGACCTGGGTGTATTAAGCTGTGTGTTAGACACTTCTAAATCCTGTAATCAGCAAGCATTAAAAGCAAATTAAGATAGAAATTTGAAATTAGCATGTGTTAAGAGCTAATTAAGCCAGGCTAACATCCGCATGAGATGGAGTATGAGTCATTAAAGGAACACAATGGATCAAAGGAACCTAGTATGAGATAGCAAATGAGTGGTGACTTTCACTCCACGGAAACAACCCCTTCTGCTGCTTTTTGCTGATTGCAGGAAACAGTGCCTTTCAGGGCAAATAGCAGCCAGGGGGTGCTTATCATCAGAAAATGAACACAGGGCCCTGATCAGGTTGCTTTTTCTCCAACACAGAAGTGGCCAGGTTAAGCATCTTTTTAAAAGGTGTGAATAATATGAACTGCATCCAAGAGTATTAAAAGAACTGGCAGATGTGATCTCAGAACCACTGGCAGTCATCTTTGAGAATTCCTGGAGAACAGGCGAAGTCCCGGCAGACTGGAGGAGGGCAAATGTTGTCCCTATTTTCAAAAAGGGGGAAAGAGAGGACCCAAATAATTACCGCCCAGTCAGTCTGACATCAATACCAGGGAAGATTCTGGAGCAGATCATTAAGCAAACAGTCTGTGAGCACCTAGAAAGGAATGCTGTGATCACCAATAGTCAGCATGGATTTCTGAAAAATAAGTCATGTCAGACTAACCTGATCTCGTTTTTTGACAGAATTACAAGCCTGGTAGATGAAGGGAACGCAGTGGATGTAGCCTACCTTGATTTCAGCAAGGCATTTGACAAGGTGCCTCATGATATTCTTGTAAAGAAGCTGGTAAAATGTGGTCTTGACTATGCTACCACTCAGTGGATTTGTAACTGGCTGACTGACCGAACCCAAAGGGTGCTCATCAATGGTTCCTCTTCATCCTGGAGAAGAGTGACTAGTGGGGTGCCACAGGGTTCTGTCTTGGGCCCGGTCTTATTCAACATCTTTATCAACGACTTGGATGATGGACTCAAGGGCATCCTGATCAAATTTGCAGATGACACCAAATTGGGAGGGGTGGCTAACACCCCAGAGGACAGGATCGCACTTCAAAACGACCTTGACAGATTAGAGAACTGGGCCAAAACAAACAAGATGAATTTTAACAGGGAGAAATGTAAGGTATTGCACTTGGGCAAAAAAAATGAGAGGCACAAATACAAGATGGGGGACACCTGGCTTGAGAGCAGTACATGTGAAAAGGATCTAGGAGTCTTGGTTGACCACAAACTTGACATGAGCCAACAGTGTGACGCGGCAGCTAAAAAAGCCAATGCAATTCTGGGCTGCATCAATAGGAGTATAGCATCTAGATCAAGGGAAGTAATAGACTTCCGGAGGCGGCGCCATCGGCAATGGCGGATTCCCTCTAGTCTTGAGGGAGTAGCTCCGCGGAAATCGGGTCTTGCCGCTACGGCAAAGCGGGGACCCCTTCGAAAATCACACACGGGTGAAGCCTGTGACCGTGGGACTCGGCGGGCACCCTTAGCGCCCCCCCAATCTGCGAGGGAACCCTGGAAAGAGTTCCGGAGCGAAGCGGGGAGTCTGGCGCGGTGCTGAGAGTCAACTGCTTCTTCCGTGGAGTGAAGCCGCGCAGCTGTTGCCAGAGAGCGCCGACCTTTTTCCTGTGACAATTCGGTTAAGAAACAACTACCCGTGAGTAGGTTAAGTCTGAAGATCGGGGAACTTAAGGGGGAAAAGGACTAATTCGGCTCTGAAGCGGGAAGGTGTAAACAGGAAGTCCGCCTTCCTTTTATGTAAATAGATCAAAGCAAAGACTGTCAAAGCAAAGAGCCTGAAATTTGCGTTGAAAAAGACTCAAATCTTACATCAACAAAAAGAGAACTCCCTCCCTGTGGTGCAGGAGAGGGGAGGGAGAAGGGGAAGTATCTTTCACCCGCAAAAGAAGAGAGAAAGGGTACTAAGACCATCACTTAATGCCTGGGAACGGACTGTCAAGGGACATTGAAACTGCCGTATTGGGAAACGCGCTGTCAAAGGAGTGCAACTTTTTTACAGCTAGCTCTGTAAGAGGGATACTTTGACTTTGACAAGTTCCACTTGACTTGAAACTGTTGCTCTTTTTGGCTAAAGGGGTTTTTTTTTTTGAAAGTTGGAATAGCTATTTTATCACTACAAATTGGAACTGCTATTGTGTCCCCCTAGAGGAACTTTAAATTCCTACAATTGGCCAGGGAATTTTCCACTCTAAACTAGCCATACTAAAGGGGAATTTTCCACCATAAATAAGTAATCATGGGACTGACCTTGATCCTTAGATAAAGTGGTATGGCAGACTTGACTCAGGAAAAAACAACAAGATCTGGTAAAATTAGACTGCAGCAGCGTAGACCGTCAGCACCCGGCCTCCCTGCCCCACCAGGGGAAGATTCAGCCCAGGTGGCGTCTAAAGGAATGGCAGCTGAAGGGGGCTTAGCTTCAGCTTTAGATAAAATTTTTGAATCTTTGGAAAAGTTGAGCAAACAAGTGGCTGAAGCGACAACTAAAATTGATCAAAACACCACAAGCATCAATAACTTGGGGCAGAAGGTGAACTCAAATACAGAATCTATTGAGAAACTGCTGCAGGAATCTACCTCGAATCGAAAAACAGCTGAAGAAGCTAAGCAAAAAGCATTGGCTGTGGAGGAAAAGATAGAGGAAAAGATACCACCGATTTGTAGGCAGTTGGAGGATCATAAGTCATTACTGTCTATGATCGAATTAAAAGAAAAACAGATAAATCTAAGGATCAGGGCGGTACCTGAACTTGAGAAAGACAACTTGAGTGATTTTCTTACGCAGGAATTTACAGACTTTTGGGACTTAGACCCAGACAAGTTAGACTTCAAGATAGTAAGTGCTTTCAGACTTGGAAGAGGGGGGAGAAAGAACAGGGTGAGAGACTGTTTGATTACCCTCCGATCAAGAGAGGAGAGAGACAGAATATTGAGCCTGCACTTCCAGAAGACCTTGGAAATAAAGGAATCAAGAGTGGAGATATTTAAGGATATCCCTAAACATCTTTTGGATCTCAGGTCCAACTACGGAGACTTGGTGGCCCTGCTAAGAGCAAATAGAACCATTTTTAGGTGGGAATTCCCTCAAGGCCTATCTTTTACTTTTAAAGGGAAAAAGTTCAAAATAAGATCAGTGGAAGATAAAGAAACATTTCTGAAAGATCACGAAGAAGATTTGCAAAAAGAAACTGAAAAAGAGCCAAGAGCTTTAAAACCAGGAATACAGGACATAGTATCACTACCTTTGGGATTGGACAAGTTAGAGAAGGTGATACCACCAACAGAACAAGAACAATTACTTGGTGCAGTTGGAGGAAAAGTAAAATAAATACACCATGTCTCTGCAACTATTAAGTTGGAATATTCATGGATTTAATTCCCCGGAGAAAAGGAAAAAAGTCTTTCATTTATTGAAAAAGGAACAATTGGACTTGATTTGTTTGCAGGAAACACATGTGATAAGGCGCCATAGGAAAGTATTGATTAATAAAAGATTAGGCCAGGAGTTTATTTCATCAGACAAGGTTAAAAAGAGAGGAGTTGTAATTTACGCGAAAGAGAGCCTATCACCGAAATTTATTTTTAAAGATGATCAAGGAAGATATGTGGCAATTGAAATTCAAACACAAGGAGAAAAATTTCTGATAGTAGGAGTATATGCACCAAATGAGGGGAAATCTGAATTTTTTAAGAAGTTGCATGAGACATTGTTAGACTATATGGATTACAACATTATCATGACGGGAGATATGAATGGAGTGGTATCCACAAACATGGACAAGTCGCAGAGACAGGTAGTTACCAAAGATGGTAGACTACCAAAAACTTTTTTTGAGATGACTGACAATATGGATTTGATTGACATTTGGAGAATAAAGAATCCCTTGGCTAGGGAGGGAACCTTCTTCTCTGAAGCCAAAATGACATGGACAAGAATTGACCAAATCTGGATTACTAGAGGACTGCCCCCTAAGACTCGAAAAGTGGAAATTTGCCCTAAAACCTGCTCCGACCATAATGCTGTGAAAATGGAGATGAAATTGGTGAAAGGAGTTGACCAAGATGGCGCCGAGGCAAGTCACGCTCTCCGGCGCTCACTTTTATTTTTAAAAACCTTATCTTAATTGCCCTCCAGATGCCAATTTTTAACAAACGGAAAACATTTTAAAGACTCTGAACATTTTTATAACTCCTGTCGGCTCTGCGAGCTTCAGCTTGTCCCAGCCTGCTCCCTCCCTCCTTATCAGCTGCCCGGTCAAGGTTGCCAGAGAGGAGAGAACGCTGCTGCCTGAACTGAGAGCAGAGAGACAGAAGAGGTCTAAAGACAGAACTGTGAACTGCTTACCCGACCAACGGTGCCTGGAGAAGGAGGGTAAGGAGAGATACGACTGTGAGCTTTGCTTTGAGATTGGCCCATAGACACCCAGCTCTGCTGAACACAGAGAAAGATAAAGCTTGGAGATTCGGGGGTTAACTGAACTGACTGACCCCCGCCCAGCTGGGGGGGCTGTGTGAACTAGCTGGGGACAACATTCCTGCTTAGTTGAAGAGGAAGTGCTGTAGCTGGAAAGACTCTTCATTTTAATAAATTCTTTCGAGGAGACCAGCTTTTATATTCTCAGAGACTCCTGGTGAAGGCACCCTGAGTTTTTTACAGGAAGTTTTTAATCTACACAATAACTCCACAACAGTGTATCGGATAGGACCCTCTGGAGGTTTGGAAAACCGGCTTCAGCAAGATATCGTTCTGTGCCCTGCCTTATGTGGTAGGCCTTTGAAAGACTACCTAGAAGGAATCAGCGAACCAGCCCACAGAAAGTCTCCCTTCTGGGGCTCTTGGATATCCTTCGTTCAGTATAGGGCGGTGGAAGATGGCCTCTAAAGACTAAGCTAGGCCTCTAAAGACTAAGCTAGGACCCGAAATACAAGGTTATCATAGCTGTACATGCGCTATAGCCAAACTCCACTATTATCCTTTTCCTGTTGCACATAAATTGCCTAAATAAGGCAATTTTAATTTTAATGTAGTTTTTAGCCGTTTTATTACTGCTGTCTCTTTGGCAGCATTGTTTTATTATTATATTCTGACTAGGTTGCAGCATTTGTGAAACAGCGCTGGTCGCATGATTGAGGTGAAAACTACAGGCTTAGGACAATTGCCAAGATCTAAAAGCAGAGAACTCAAAATAGAGAAATATATTGAGGCTGTTGATGAGCACATCAGGAAGCTGTTGCAGAGAGCAGGTGGGAATATAGATTGATACCCCCACTTGCCCCCCAATCTAAGGCAGTCGCACCTGGGGTAAACTGCCCTCTCTCTATATCAAGACCACTTTTACCATGGTTTTTACTAGAAGAAAATACAAGGAGTTGGGTATACTGCCTGACTCGGCAATCAGCCCCTCGGGCCCTGGTAAAAGACAAAGCAAAATCACAAATTACTTTCCTAAGATGGAGGAGGGTAAGAGTCCACAAAAAGAGTTAATTCTTGATGAAGTAATACCCCCCTCTCTTACTGTTCTTGATTGGACGTCTAATTTTAAAGAGATATACCAAGATACTGGAAATATTAACTCCCCATGCAGCCTAGCGCAAGAACTAGCTTTAGCCGAGGAACTTCAGGAGGGAAATACCTCTATTACTAAGGAACAGCTGCCCACGGAAGAAATTACATCAACCCATCAAAACCAGATACCTACTCCAAAATACTCTCAAACAGAATTGAGTGACGGTCGCCCTTTGGATTATTCCCTAGCAATAAGTTCTGATTTAGCCAACATAAAAAATTATCTATCAATAACAAACGGGCTACTGCTGACGTTAGTAGAAAATTTCACATCTCAATTAAAAGAGTTAAAATTAAATGATATGCCACAAGAACATAAAACAGTTGAGCTAGCGTCGACGAACAAACCAGTAATAAATAAGAATCTGCAAAGACATAACTCAAGGGTAAAAGTGAAGAAAAGTAAAAATATTAAAACAACAAGGAAAGCCAAGTATACCCGCAGTAATCGAAACATACATTGGCAGAAATTGTTTAAACTTCTTCCCCCAGCCCCAAATAAATCGACCACACGGGGCAGCAAAAAGAAGGGTAAAAAGAGAGAAACAAAGGTAGTTACACAGCAACCGGCTAAGGAGGACTCGCCAAGGCTGACTCCAGTAGCAAGTGAGAAGGCAGAAGTAACAACTCAGTCCTTGGATAACCAACTTTTTAATAAACCTGATGCTGCGGAAGTAGAGGCCTCTTCCTGTGAAGGCAATAAAACACTTAGCAAATCGAACAGCGGGGAAGAGGAAGCATTTAGTAGAGATGATACCCCCCTTCAGACCTGGCAAGCCTCCAGTCAGGAAAGAGATTGGAATTTGATCCTAAATCCCCAAAAACTGGTATTCACGAACTTCCCGAAGCCTAAGGGCTTCCTTACAGGGAAACAGCGAATAATGAACTTTGTATCTAGTCTAAATGACATACTGCCAGGAATGGTTAATGCTAATGATATCACCTCGGTGGAATATTTACATTATGATGGTCACTCAGTGAGAGCACTGACCACTTTTAGGGATCAGAACCTGGCCAAGTATATTTTTAGGTCAAGACCTGCCTTTTTAAAAGCACGGACAACAATACTTAGGCTCTTTGAAAATAAGGCTCCTTTGAGCCCCCTTTTGAAAACTAAGCAGGCAAATCTTAGAAAGGGGAAACAACTCTCAAAATTTTGGCCTGACAAACAGAACCCGCAATGCCTTGCAAGCAAAGGTGAGGATTTCTTTACTATGGAAGAAAATATCCTAATTGACCAATTCTGGATGTTCCCACCATTAATACAAACTGACATCTTGGGAAGACTAGATAAGCTAAGAGATAAGCTGGCCGAGAGAGCTTCAGGCAACGAGGTTATCAAGGGGGACCAAAAAAAGACCACAACACGTAACCTTCAGATCAAAGCGGAGATTAACTTTCCACCAAGAGAGAATGTGCCACCCTTCAAGGAGAGTACTCCATCACCCCCCCGAAGGAGAAATATCCCCAAGGTGACCCCACAAGACGTATGGGACAAAATGAGATACCTAGATGAAACAGAATTGGGCCAAAATCAGGCCAAAACAGACTATCCACAGAAGGAATTTATGCATAATAAAGATCTGGTGTTCACAAACGTGAGCACTTTGCATCCACCTATTGAAATCATAGAGCGGCTGGATAGCCCGCCATTCAAAGACGATAGGCGTCCGATACATAAAGCGACAAACCCTAAAAGTACGTTAGCTAATAATTGACAAAGATTCGATTGTGATAAAGCCAATCTTAAATTTTTATCATGGAACATTGCTGGTTGGCTCAACAAGGCGACTGACCAATCATTTGTCAATTTTATTCAAGATCATGATATAGTCTTCTTGCAAGAGACATGGCTAACAGGGGATCTAGATGTAAATGGTTTTGCCTCATTTTCGCTCGCAGGTTCACCAAGCAACAAAGGGGGACGAGTTAAGGGTGGGCTAGGCATTCTAATATCCACAAGGCTGAGAGCATCTTTCGTCGAGCTGGAGCCTCTGAGCAGTGTGGCCATGGCATTATTAATGAAATGCAGATATTGCACACTTCTATTGATTAATATATATGCCCCTCCCCAAAGAGGCAAGCAGCTTATCAAAAATCTCTGGCATAGGATAGAATCTTATGTCGATGAGCTAATGAATCAAACTCCTGCTGCGGCAGTGCTGCTGGCTGGGGATTTAAATGCCAGAATTGGCCAATCAGACGAAGCGTTATATGCTCATTTTCACGACGTACCTCCCATTTCCGAAGAAGCCCATTCTATTCCCCCAAGGCTCTCAAAAGACAAGGGCTGCAATTACGCAGGCCTATGCCTTCTACGTTTTTCCAACAATCTGGATTTGACTGTATTAAATGGTCGTGTCGACAGAGAACCCAGTGGGGAATTTACATTTATATCCAACATGGGAGCCTCCACTATCGATTACGTCCTGGTGTCATCTAACCTTTTGAGCAGAGCACGGGAATGTAAAGTGGTGGAGAGGGTTGACAGCGACCATCTACCGCTCTGTTTAATACTGGATGTAAGAAAAGATTTATTTTGCTCTGATAAACTTGTAGCCCCATGCTTCGAAAACATGGAGCTAAGATACTCACGTATTAAATGGTCCAGCAAATTGAGTGATGAAATATCGGAAAGACTTCACTCAGATATTTTTCTTGCTAGAAAGGAGAACCTCGTTAATTCCCCAACTCCTGAGGCTAGATTAGACATGTTCCGGGAACTGATTTCGTCGCTACAACCTTATCTGACCAACAAAAAAACGCCACGGCAATCTCTACACTTTAATAAATCCAAACCTTGGTTTGACCAAGAATGCATGGCTATGAAACGCCTCCTGCTGGATAAGTACAGGAACTATAGAACAGCGAACTTACCTTCGCTTCCATTAGACTGGTTTGAGTCAAAACGCAGTTATAAAGCTTTGATTAGCAAGAAAAAGCTCCAGGCACAAAGGGAGGAATGGCAGTGCCTAGTGGAGGCCTCCCAAAGGAAAGATTCTGCCACGTTTTGGAAAATAATTGCAAAAAGCTGGAGAGACTCCCCGATTGAAATCGAATACTCTATACCCGCTGGAGCATGGGAGGCCTATTTCCTCTCATTATATTCATCAAATCAACTGGCCCCAGCTCTGCTTCCTGCTTCAAGTGAATTTGGTAAGGAATGGCCCCCTGTAACTACAGAAGAAATTACTGGCCTTATTCAAGCTCTTAAATCAGGGAAAGCCCCGGGTGCTGACAATATCCCACCAGAAATTCTTAAGGCAAATGTCGAATGGTGGGCCCCAGTGCTAGCCGCCTTGTTCACTAGTATAAATCAAGCGGCTATTATCCCCGAGGACTGGGGTTTAGCCATCATCATTCCAATATTTAAGAAAGGAAACAGAACTGAGCCAGCTAACTATAGACCAATCAGTCTATTAAGTATTATTAGCAAACTGTATGCTGCTCATTTATGGGATAAATTAGTGGAGTGGATGGAAAGAGAGCATATTCTATCAGAAGCTCAAGCTGGTTTTAGAGCAAAGCGTTCAACTATAGACCAGGCCCTTACCCTTCAACACCTGGCAGACAAATACTCTAGAAAAGGGGGGTCTTTATATGCAGCATTCGTGGATTTTAAATCGGCGTTTGATCTAATACCAAGGGATAGACTCTGGGAAAAGCTTGGCGCTACAAACATAGATAAACGCTTATTACGCCTTATCCGTGGTCTATACGAAAACACCAGGGTGAGGGTAAGATGCGATCGGTCAGGCCATCTAACTAAAGAAATTCAAACGCACTATGGGGTTAAACAAGGATGTGTCCTTGCGCCAACGCTATTTAATTTCTATATCAACTCTCTAGCAGTAAATATGGCGAAAGAAAATGCCCACCCTCCCAAACTGGCAGGTATTCCCATCCCGGTGCTTCTGTATGCGGACGACGCAGTCCTACTCTCCTTTTCCTGCGTTGGCCTGAGGAAGCTTTTGAGATCACTTGCTGACTATTGTCAAGCGGAACAACTATCAATAAATTACAGCAAATCTAAAATTATGGTGTTTTCAAAAAAAAGAAGGAAACACAAATGGAGAATTAATGGTCAACCTACTGACCAGGTAGCAACTTTCAAATACCTGGGAATAACTTTTCAGGAAAGGGTCTCGTGGCACCAACAGATGAAAAACGCCATTGCCAACGCAGGAAGGGCTAATAAAGCCCTTACAAGATTTTTTCACGGGAAAGGGGGTAAATACGTTCCGGCGGCCTCCCAGGTTTTTGCTGCAAAAATACTCCCACAACTCACTTATGGATCCCAGGTTTGCAGTTTTAAAAATTTTGCGCCTATGGAGGCATTTCAAACAAAATTCTATCGGTGTTTATTGGGGATCCCCCCCTGTGTATCTAATATAGCTGTCCGCTTAGAAGTTGGACAACCACCCGTTAATGCGCGGCTGTGGATTCTAAAGATACACTACTGGTTAAAACTTATTTTTTCCCCGGCCGGTTTGGCTCCTTTAACACTCTTAGACACCTTTCATTCCACCTGGAAAGCTTCCCTGTTTGAAAAGATAAGAAGCTTGGGATTCTCCCCGCAGATCTTGATAGCGGCAGGATATGAGAGAGCCAGAAGTCAAGTGCTCCAACGCATTAGGGACATAGAGCTGCAATGTCATATGGGCAAAATGGATAAACATGCCATAATTAGAGACTTTGGGAGAGGGTTCTCACCCGCAAATTATTTGGCTGATTTACAAATACCTAAGTACAGACACTCCTTTACCCTGGCCAGATTTAACGTTCTGCCCTCTGCCCTGCTGCTAGGCAGATATGAGGGCAAACCATATGAGTCACGTGTTTGCCCGTGTGGCTCATCGGAAGTGGAAACAAGTCTGCATGTATTGCTGCGCTGTAGTTACTACGAGGATCTACGTTTGACCTTTATTGCCCCAGTTCTACAAAAGCTTAAAAATGAACCAGAACTCCAACGTATGAGAGCCTTGGTAGAAGATAAGGTTCCTGAAATTACGATCAATGTGGCCAAATTTTGTGTAGCCGCTATTAGGCGCAGGAAACAAGAGCTTTCCAATGTCAATATGCAGGCGAAGGCAAATACTTAATTTTATTTATGCTGTCTAATTTTAAATTGCAGTTATGTATCGAAATTGTCCTTTGTTTTTTCCGGTGTTATGCTTCGCTGACTAGCTGTACGAGTTAATCTGGTCTGTGACCGTTTAATAAAATTTGATTTGATTTGATTTGAGATGAAATTAACACCTACCGGCTCCTTCAGATGGAGGATGAATGACACCTTGTTTAGAGATCAAGAAATTACCAAGAAGGCCCAAAAAACCTTGAGAGATTACTTTGAGATAAATATGAACACCACCATTGAAAAAAGAGTAATCTGGGACGCAAGTAAAGCAGTTATGAGAGGGTTTCTAATTCAACAGAATGCAATAAAGAAGAGAACTCAAAATGAGAAAAAAAGATAAAATTTTGGAAAAAATAAAAGAGGGGGAGAAGAAACTGAGAGCGAAACCAAAATCACAAGAGATTCTGAGAGAAATAAAGTTATATCAAGTTCAATATATGAAGATGATGAATCAGGAAATAGAATGGAAAATTAAACAGATGAAACAAAGGACATTTGAATCGGCTAATAAATGTGGAAAACTGTTAGCTTGGCAAATGAAAAAAAGACAAAAACTTAACACCATTACCAACTTGGAAGTGAAAGGAAAGAACATCCAGAGTCCAGTGGAAATTAGAAAATGCTTCCAGAGGTACTTTAAACAGCTATATACACAAGGGCCACAGAAAGAGTGTGATTTAGACAAATTTTTAAAAACAAATGGACTTCAAAAAATCTCCCAAGAAAATAAGTTAATGTTGAACTACAAAATAACAGAACAGGAGGTGGAAGGTGCCATTCAGAACATGCAGTTGGGCAAATCTCCAGGGCCAGATGGTTTAACCTCAAAATATTATAGGTCCTTGAAGGATTGGATAATACAACCATTAAAGGAGGTTTGCAATGAAATTTTGGAGGGGGAAAAAGCGCCAGAGTCGTGGAAGGAAGCTTATATTACTCTAATACCGAAAAATGAGTCTGAAAAGACACAACTTAAGAACTACCGCCCCATATCCCTGCTTAATGTGGATTATAAAATTTTTGCAGATATTTTGGCTAAAAGGTTAAAAAAAGTATTAGTGGAGGAGATACATAAAGACCAAGCTGGCTTTCTTCCGGGTAGACACTTGTCTGACAATACGAGGAATATAATCAACATTTTGGAGATGCTACAAGTGAATATTAATACTAAAGCTGTTTTAATTTTTGTAGATGCGGAGTAAGCCTTTGATAATATTTCTTGGAGTTTCATGAAGAAAAATCTTCAGGGGATGGGGGTCGGTCAAGGGTTTGAAAATGGTATAAGTGCAATTTACTCAGAACAAAAGGCCAAACTAATAGTTAGCAATGTGGTGACAGAGGAATTTAAGATAGAGAAAGGGACACGACAAGGCTGCCCAATTTCCCCATTGCTGTTTATTTCGGTCCTGGAGGTTTTGCTAAATATGATCAGAAGGGACCGTCTGATTAAAGGTATACAGGTCGGAGCTAAACAGTACAAATTGAAAGCTTTTGCAGATGATTTAGTATTGACGTTACAGGAGCCAGAATCTAGTACTAAAAGAGTATTAGAATTGATTCAGGAATTTGGTCATGTGGCAGGATTTAAGTTGAACAAGTTAAAAACTAAGGTGCTTGAGAAAAATTTAACACCAATTGAGAAAGAGAGGTTTCAGAAGGAGACAGGTTTAACACTGGTTAAGAAAGTAAAATACTTGGGGGTTAACATGACTGCTAAGAATTTGAACCTATTTAAAGACAATTATGAGAAATGTTGGTCAGAAGTGAAAAAGGATTTAGAGATATGGTCAAACCTGAAGCTTTCCTTGTTAGGACGAATTGCTGTTATAAAGATGAATGTATTGCCAAGAATGTTATTTCTGTTTCAATCATTGCAAATCTTGGACAAGATGGACTGTTTCAAGAAGTGGCAGAGAGACATTTCTAGATTTGTCTGGCAGGGCAAGAAGCCCAGAATAAAATTTAAAATATTAACCGATGCAAAGGATAGAGGTGGATTTGCCCTGCCAGACCTTAAAGTTTATTATGAATCAGCAGCATTCTGCTGGTTGAAAGAATGGCTGCTTCTTGAGAACACAGACATTTTGGACTTAGAAGGTTTTAATAATGTTTTTGGGTGGCATGCATATTTGTGGTATGACAAGGTTAAAGCACATAAAGCATTTAAAAACCATATTGTCAGGAAAGCATTGTTAAATGTCTGGATAAGATATAAGGACTTACTTGAAAACAAAACCCCAAGGTGGTTGTCACCAATGGAAGCAAAGGCTCAGAAAAGGCTCAATATGGAGGCCAAATGTCCGAAATATTGGGAAATTTTGGAACAGGAAGGAGACAAACTGAAATTGCAGAGTTTTGAGAAATTAAAAGACAAAGTGTGAGACTGGCTTCATTATTATCAGATAATGGAGGCATACAATTTGGATAAGAAAATTGGTTTCCAGGTGGAAAAATCAAAATTGGAAACAGAACTGTTAGAACCCAAAACTAAGATTTTGTCAAAAATGTATAACTTGCTGTTGAAATGGAATACTCAGGATGAAATGGTGGAATCTGCTATGATTAAATGGGCACAAGATCTTGGACATAATATTATGTTTGCTGACTGGGAACAGTTGTGGACCACAGGTATGAAATTTACGGCATGTAATGCCTTAAGAGAGAATATTATGAAAATGATATACAGGTGGTACATGACACCAGTCAAGCTTGCAAAAATCTACCATTTGCCCGATAATAAATGTTGGAAATGTAAAGAAAATGAAGGTACATTCTTTCACCTTTGGTGGACGTGCCCAAGGATCAAGGCTTTCTGGGAGATGATATATAACGAATTGAAAAAGGTATTTAAATATACCTTCTTGAAGAAACCAGAGGCCTTTCTCCTGGGCATAGTCGGCCAATTGGTGCCAAAGAAGGACAGAACTTTTTTTATGTATGCTACTACAGCAGCAAGAATTCTCATTGCAAAGTATTGGAAGACACAAGATCTACCCACCTTGGAAGAATGGCAGATGAAGGTGATGGACTATATGGAATTGGCGGAAATGACTGGCAGAATCCGAGACCAGGGAGAAGAGTCGATGGAAGAAGATTGGAAAAAGTTTAAAGACTATTTACAGAAATATTGCAAAATTAATGAATGTCAGAATGTCGGATAGAAACTAAGTGGTCTTTAGCCGAAATGTTATAAGGGAATATGAAAAAAAATGGTTTATTAATAGGTAAAAATTTAAAATTACAAATACTTTATGATTAACGATTAGGATACATAAAGAGGGGAGGGATTTGTTGAACTAATAACTGAATTGGAATACAATAAAGGGAGGTGTGAGGAGGTCCTGGAAATAAGCAAATGAAGGCTAAGTAACGGAAGGAAGGAATTGTTTTTAACTGTTTTTATTTTGTATTTTTCTTTTTTCTTTTTTTCTTTTTTTGTCTTGTAATATTCTGAAAACCTTAATAAATATCTTGTTAAAAAAAAAATAGATCAAGGGAAGTAATAGTGCCACTGTATTCTGCTCTGGTCAGACCTCACCTGGAGTACTGTGTCCAGTTGTGGGCACCACAGTTCAAGAAGGACACTGACAAACTGGAACGTGTCCAGAGGAGGGCAACCAAAATGGTCAAAGGCCTGGAAACGATGCCTTATGAGGAACGGCTAAGGGAGCTGGGCATGTTTAGCCTGGAGAAGAAGAGGTTAAGGGGTGATATGATAGCCATGTTCAAATATATAAAAGGATGTCACATAGAGGAGGGAGAAAGGTTGTTTTCTGCTGCTCCAGAGAAGCGGACACGGAGCAATGGATCCAAACTACAAGAAAGAAGATTCCACCTAAACATTAGGAAGAACTTCCTGACAGTAAGAGCTGTTTGACAGTGGAATTTGCTGCCAAGGAGTGTGGTGGAGTCTCCTTCTTTGGAGGTCTTTAAGCAGAGGCTTGACAACCATATGTCAGGAGTGCTCTGATGGTGTTTCCTGCTTGGCAGGGGGTTGGACTCGATGTACCCTGGGGTCTCTTCCAACTCTATGATTCTAATATGTGTAGCTTATATATGAGGTGGTCAGGAGAGTACCGTATTTTTCGCACCATAGGACGCACCGGCCCATAGGACGCATCAAGTTTTTTGGGGGGAAAATAAAGGGAAAAAAAATATTTCCCCCCCAGGCGCTTGTGGGGCCGGCAGCGGGGAGAAGCGCTCTTCTCCCCGCCGCCCGCCTTCAGATCAGGTCCGGGGACAGCAGGAAGACGCGCTGCGTCTCCCCGCTGTCCCCGGAGCTTGGGGGCAGGCAGCGGGGAGAAGCGCTCTTCTCCCTGCCGCCCGCCTTGAGATCAGGTCCAGGGACAGCGGGGAGACGTGCTGCGCCTCCCAGCTGTCCCCGGAGCTTGCGGGGCAGGCAGCGGGGAGAAGCGCTCTTCTCCCCGCCGCCCGCCTTCAGATCAGGTCCGGGGACAGCGGGGAGACGCGCTGCGCCTCCCAGCTGTCCCCGGAGCTTGCGGGGAAGGCAGCGGGGAGAAGCGCTCTTCTCCCTGCCGCCCGCCTTGAGATCAGGTCCGGGGACAGCGGGGAGACGCGCTGCGCCTCCCCGCTGTCCCCGGAGCTTGGGGGCAGGCAGCGGGGAGAAGCGCTCTTCTCCCTGCTGCCCGCCTTGAGATCAGGTCCGGGGACAGCGGGGAGACGCGCTGCGCCTCCCAGCTGTCCCCGGAGCTTGCAGGGCAGGCAGCGGGGAGAAGCGCTCTTCTCCCCGCCGCCCGCCTTCAGATCAGGTCCGGGGACAGCAGGAAGACGCGCTGCGTCTCCCAGCTGTCCCCGGAGCTTGCGGGGCCGGCGGCGGGGTCTCCCCGCCGTCAGCCTCCAAACCACTTCGGGAGACAGCGGAATGGCGGCGTTCCGCCTCCCTCTGTCCCCCGACCTTGTGGGGCTGGCGCTGGGGCTCTCCTGAAGCCTGGAGAGCGAGAGGGGTCGGTGCGCACCGACCCCTCTCGCTCTCCAGGCTTCAGTGAAAGCCTGCATTCGCACCATAGGACGCACACACATTTCCCCTTCATTTTTGGAGGGGAAAAAGTGCGTCCTATAGTGCGAAAAATACGGTACCTAGGGTTTGACCAAGTTGGCCCCAGCCAAGGGCATAGGCCAGTGGGAGGGGAGTGGCACAAAAACTGTGCCTCTTAACTCTGGCTTGGAGTGGTTAGGAACTGTTATAATAATTTTAAGGTCATTCAACAGTACAGGAAAAAGTCCTGAAACCATTTCGTCTCTCCCAAACTGACCTCAAATGTTTCTCTGAAAGGAGGGAGGAAATGAGAAAAATCTCCCCATTGTCTCTTTGTTCACAAATCCTGTCTTAAGGGTGTGTCTGTGTATGAATAGGGTGAGCCTGTGACCTGGATTCGGGAATTAAGTAGTTATCATCACAACAGAGGGGCCAAATGACCCAGGTAATGCAATCAATCATCCATTATTAGGTATCCTGGCAGACAGGAGAAAAACAACACACTCAGATTTCTGTTGTAGACACCCCTTCTGTGATGTATGTATAACAGGGGTAGGCAACCTAAGGCCCGGGGGCCGGATGTGGCCCAATCGCCTTCTCAATCCGGCCCGCGGACAGTCTGGGAATCAGCATGTTTTTACATGAGTAGAATGTATCCCTTTATTTAAAATGCATCTCTGGGTTATTTGTGGGGCATAGGATTTCGTTTATCCCCCCCCCCCCCAAAATAGTCTGGCCCACCCACAGGGACAGCGGACCAGCCCATGGCAGAAAAAGGTTGCTGAACCCTGATGTATAATGTATGGAGGGTTGGTGGTCTTGGGCTCCGGGGTGGGCAATTTCAAATGTGTTGTTGTAAACAAAAATTGCCCTTTTCCCTTATGGGGTATCCAAGAGCCCATATAGAGTCCTTACATAGGTTCCCTATTGGTAGGAGAGAATAACAGAGGCCAACCAGAGAATATTGAGAAGCAAAGCAGCTAGTAAGCTTGATCTTTATTGATCTGTTGCAACAGGGTGCTCCCCTCACCTGCAGGAGAGAGGAGGGACCCAGAAAAATGGCATGCAAGGCCTTATAAAGATTTTTGAAATTCCCATCCTATAGATCAAGACCACCCCCAGAAACATCATACATACATGACAGAAGGGGTGTAACCTAAGATCACCCCTCAGATACATCACACCTACATCACAGAAAAGGCGGTCTAAAACAGAAATTTTAATATTGTTTTTCTCCTGTTGTTGTTTATCTCCTGTCTGGCAGGCTACTTGATTAGATTGCCTGGGGAGCCTGGCCATTCTTTTGTAGTGATAAATACTTAGTTCCTGGGCCAGGTCACAGGCTCACACCCTATTCAAACACAGACATACCCTTAAGACAGGATTTGTGAAGGAAAAGACAATGGGGAGGCTTTTCCACTTTGACCATGCAGAGAAAACATTTTCTCAGTTTAGGAGTAAAAATGGTTCCAGGTTGGCCTTCCTGTGCTGATCTATGTACGTGCTTGGTTGGTACACTTATGAACATTACCATATATCTAAGACCATAAAATTCCTATCACAGTGTCTTTATAAGGGCTTGCGCTCCGGCCTCCAGCGTGTGGTTTGTGAGCACCCTGTGGCAACAGTTAATAATAATCAGGCTTACCAGCTGCTTTGCTTCTCAATATTCTCTGGTTGGCCCCTGTTATTTTCTCCTACTGATAGAGAACCTACAAAAGGAGTCTATATGGGCCCTTGGGTACCCCATAAGGGAAAAGGAGCAGTTTTTTTCTTATAACAGAACCCACCCACCAATCTGTGCACTCCCCAGACCACTCTTCCCCTGCTCTGGGTGGCCAGGCGAGGCACACAGGCTCCTCTGGGAGTCTTGATGGAGCTCCTTGCCAAGGGCGCAATGGACAGAGGGTGCTGATACAGCTCCTTGCCAAGGGCAAAAGGGAGACTAGGTATACCTGTGGAGGTGGTTGACAGGAAAACAAGCTCATGCTGCACCAAGCTGTGGGTTTCTTCTGAGTTGCCTGATGTCAGCCCAAAGCAGAGGTAGGTGATGGGCAAAAGAGGGGGGGAGGGGGGTAGGCAGAATATGCGTCCATCAAAATTGGCAGCCACCAGCTTCTAAAGCAGTAATAAAGAGGCTCCTTAACTCACACACAGAGTTGTTTTCCACGATAGACTAATCACACCCTGCTTGAAAAAACTTGTATTTTAAGACAATAATTTCCAAGTCAGAGGTAGTCACTTTCAAGCAAGGTGGAGCCCTGGTACCGCTCCCTTTTAGAATTAAGCAGTGAAATGAAGTGTAGGGAGCTCTGTGTGACATACAGGCAACTGTGCATATTTCTAGCAGAGTTTTATCGAAGCACTAGAAATTTGCTCCCCCCCCCACTGCAGTTCCAAAATGTCATTACAGTTGTTACGTTGTAAATGAAAGCATTGTTCTCTCGTTCTCTCTTTTTTTTTATAGCCCAAGGAATGACCAGATTATTTCAGTATTTCATTCAACTTATACAGTGACTTTCACAGTACTGAAGAGTAGTCCATGTGTTTATTTCTGCTATGATTTGATTATGAGTTAATAGCTACTGTGCAGAGCTACTGCAGAGGTTCACTCGGCAGATGACCAAACACTCTGGTTACCCAGTTGAATAATAAAGAGCCGTCTCTTTGACAAACAGATCTCCAATTGTAGCACAGCATTTGTCAAAAGGCCCTTTCTGTCCTTAGTTGCATTAGTCTCATAAACGATACACAAACACATTATGCTCTTTTCAACGACAGTGCAAGCACTTGCAGATGTCACTTGTAACTGTCACTTTTTCTATAATTTAGGCAATCTTAAGAATTTAACAAAATGTGTACAAAGCCCAATTCAGTTCCTACTATTTAAGGCAGCACACTTACCCTATACATGAAGTTATAACAAAGAGAAAATTGCAGATGGCATTTAGGAAAGCACTTTATTATCTCTTTTATGAAAATGCTTTGTACGTATATCTCAGCTACGGTTGCCCAAATGACTGCATCAGTGTGTCAAATTCATATGTGTCCTTCTGAAGTGACACAAGTCCTCACATAACGGGGACTTTGTAATCTCAGTTTCATAGTAGAAGCCATTTGGCTTGAATTGTGTCTACATGAAATCCATGGACCTTCGCACCTTAACTCTGCCAAGGTTATACAAATAATAGCAAATAACATATACATACCAACACTTACACCCAAAATAAAAATCTAACAGCAGCAAAAGTAAAAAAGGTTACACAGCAACAGAACTGAGTCTTGCTGATTAAACATGTGTCAAAATAAAAACATCTCCAACTTCTAGCAAGAGACACAAAAGGAAGCTGGACAAAGAGTACTTCAATTGGAAGGGTGTTGCTGAATTGCTACATTACAACAGAAAGGTCTTTTCTTTCATGTTCGCTTTCCAAATCTCCTGAGATGGCTCT